>NC_057394.1:18284358-18643415 GCF_019320065.1 Cervus canadensis | reverse complement strand
TGTGTGTGTGTGTGTGTGTGTGTGTGTGTGTGTGTGTGTGTGTGTGTGTGTGTGTGTGTCCGGCTCTTTGCGACCCCATGGGATCTCCAGGCAAGAATACTGGAGTGGGTAGCCTTTCCCTTCTCCAGGGGATTTTCCCAACCCAGGGACTGAACCCACTGGAGAGGATGGAGCATGGAATATGAACTTAGCTCTATTAGAGCGACCATATTATTTATCATTCAACCTAAGATACTTCAAGGAGTAAAACAGGGTGCTGTTAATAACTACTGTGTGATAAAGGGGTGTAAATCGGGACTGTCCTGGGCAACCCAGGAGTTGAGGTACCTGGAACAGGCAAAAAGGAGCAACTTTTAGAAAACAGAGATTGAGAACAGCTCTACAACCTCAGGTGATCAAGAATTTTACTATTAATCTGATTTCAAATCAAATCAAGGTTTTTTTTTTCCCCTTTGGGAGGGAGAGGAGCAGAAGGGAGGCTGCCATACCATATCATTTCCTTCCAAAACAAAAAGATACAGGAATTCCCTAGCAACCCAGCAGTTACAATTCCATGCTCTCACCGCTGAGAGCACCGGGGTTTGATCTCTGGTCAGGGAACCAAGATCCTACAAGCTGCATGGCCCAGCCAAATAAACAAAAATAAAATAAACAAAAATTTTAAAATAAAAAGATGCAAGTGCAAGAATACTAGGATCCTGTCAAAAGACCAGGATATAAGGAACACAAACCCTTTGCTCTACAATCAAGTCAAATGCTAAGATCCATTAGGAACCAGGGGACACGTCAGAAATTTAAGACTGAACATGAACACTGGATTGTTAAATATAGGAATAAAGCCATCATTTGCAGTGCAATATGCTTTTGGAGATGGACTTCTTAAGAGAATTTCTGCACAAATGAAGATACAATATAGCTTTTTTACAAGCACCACCTGTTCTCTTCTTGGCTCACGCCACTCTTTGAGCTGTACGTAACTCATCCTCCTCTGCCTTCCAAGGATCTCTGGCACTTGACTTTCAACATCTGAAGCTGAAACAACAGCCTCCTTCCCATTTACAAATCTGTGTTGCTTTGGACATGAAATTTTTTTTAACCTCTCTGCACCTCAGTTTCTTCAGCTGGAGGCAAAGAAAGCAGCTGCACTTGGCCAGTCTTTTATCGATACAAACGTTAATCATGGTTGTGGTAGCGTTCCACCTGGTAGTACAGAAATATGCTTAAGGTAGCAAGGTATTCTTGAAAATCCCAGTGTGTCCCTGAGTGCTCAGCGTGGCTGTGCCCACAATGAGGGGAGACCCTGCTTCTTACCTCAGTGGGAGGGAGCTGAGAGAGGAAATGGAGGGGAGGGAGGCCAGGCCTTCCACTGATAATCCTCAACCCACATCTTCAAAGATCACCAAACCTCACTGCACGTGGACTTCTGTGGAAACCAGTAAATGGGGCTGACTTTCTGAGGTGGGAGGGGGGGACAGCAGAGATAAAAAACAAAACAGAGGGACTTTCCCTGGAAACCCAGGGGTTGAAACGCCACACTTCCAGTGCAGGGGGCAGAGGTTCAATCCCTGGCTGGGGAACTAAAAATTCCACATTCCCCACCGCACAGCCAAAAGATTTTAAAAAAAATTAAAAATTTAAAAAGCTTAAAAATAAGCTACAAAATAAAACAGAACACAGAAGGCAGGGGCAGAAAGCAGAAAGAGGCCTGGGGAAGTGAGCACAGAGGAGGCAGGAAGTGTGGAGGATGACAGCTTCCTGCCTGGAGGCCGCCACCAGCCTGGAGGGGCTGCTGACCTCACTCAGGCACACGCTCCACGCGCTTGGGCCGGTGGGTTCTACCACACAGGGGGCTGCAGCAGTGCTCCCGTTCACTTCTGCCTGCCTTGACATTCTTGCCAGAATTCAGCCTAAACACGTGAGCAGGAGGAAACCACATTGTGGCTTTAAACCAGACCGGCTGTCTGTGTGGCTCTGGGCCAGCTGAATTCAACCTGTCTGTGGACACCCCACCCCCACCCCCACCCCCCGTTCGCCTGCCACCAACTTCTCAGAGTAAGACTTTCCAGAAGAATCAGCCAGAGATGACTGGGAGTCACAGAATGGTGAGGCCGGCCTCGGGTTCACCCGCACTTTGCAGGTGGAGTTCAGTCTCACCCACAGGAGCCTCACCTACCCTCTCAGACCACTCTTTCCACACACGTTCAGTACTAGGTACTAGGTTCCTCACTTTGCTCTGCCCTTACTAGAGAGGCCAGTTCCCAGAAATCAAAAGCAACTGATTCCCTTTTTGTGTCTGTGAGCTGGCGGCTCTGCGGGATTCCTTCCGGCTGCACTTCATCCTTCCTAGAAGGGTTTCTAAGAAGGTCTCCCCCTTTACAGGAAAGGAATCCCTCCTGAGGAACGGGGCTGATGAGAAGGCGGCCCTGCGGAATTTCCCTTCAAAACAAAAACACTCAACTTACTTTCTAAGTGGCTCCTAGCAGAGAAGACCAAATCCACTCGAGAGAGGGAGGGAGGGAGGGTTTTGCAATAATCCTCACTGTCCCCATTTACTGAGGGCTTGATATGCAACAGGCACTTACCTGTACTATTAAAAATGCATTATGTTTTACAGGTGAACAGTGTTGCTCAACGAACACTTAGAACTCATATAAACGCCACCTGTGTAATCTGTGGCACTGATACGCCAACCCCTGCAGGCCCAGGCTTAAGTTTTAAGCCATCTCCCTTCTATTTAAGCAAGCTCCCAGAGTTTTTGAGCAAGCTCTGGGAGTTGATAATAGACAGGAAAGCCTGGCATGTTGCAGTCCATGGGGTCACAAAGAGTCGGACATGATTGAGCAACTGAACTGAATTTCTGTTTAAGAACAGGACAGTTGGTGGGAGAGAGAAGGAAGTAAGATAGGGAATGGTTCAGGCCAAAATGGCCGTATTTAGAAGATACCTCAAATTATAACCATTGTTGCATGTGTGCAATTTTACTTAACAGTACTGCGTACATAGTGGACAAGTAAGTTCTTAAATGAAATATCTAGTCTTTCTAGATATTTAGAAGTGTTTAATGCATTTAAAAGTAGAAGTAGTGTAATAACGCTTCTTGTAAATAACTTTTTAAAACTGATGGGAAATACTGTAATTGGAAATGGAATTGTTAAACCTCCTCTCTGAACAGAAAAAAACAAAACAGGACAGACAACTTTCTCTCTTTACAGAAAAAGAAAAATCCCTTCAGTAGAAGTTTAAAGTAGTAGCCAGTTGGGTTTATCACATAATCTGTCACATCCTCACCAACGAGGGTCTGAAAAATAAAAGCAATTTATTGGGTGAGCAACTTTATGTTCATGAGCTTTCTGTTGACAAATGTGAGATTTCCACTCAATCACCCTTATAAATTCAGTCAATCCAGGCATTCTACGTGCTCCGGATGAGGAAATATACACAGCAACACAGAGGTCATAGCCCATACTCTGGACCCAGTCACCTTGACTCAACTCTGAGCTCCTCAATGTCCTACTTTGGTAAAAGGAAGACAAAACCAGGTACAACAAGGGTTTACTATAAGGATTCAAGGACCAAGTATACCTGTCTCCGCACACAGGAAGCCCCCTTCCTCCCCAGTACCTTGTTGAATCCCAACAAGAGTGAACAAGCCAGTTGTTCTCATGCTTTGAGAGGAACTTAAAAACAGGGTGTAGATCTTGAAAATATGTAGGTTATTTTCAAGTATCATTTGATATTGGTTTCTAACATAATTCCACAGTAATAAGAGAACAGACTCTATGATTTCAATACCTTTAGACCATGAAACTTCTGCACCTTGTTTCATGACCCTGGATATGTATCAGCGTCTCCTCGACATTGGAGAGATTTATCATCTATGGGAACTTGAGCAGAATTTGCATCCTGCTGTTGTGTGAAAATTGTATAAATCTTAACCATGTTGAACTGGTTCATAGTGCTTTTCGGGTCTGCTATATCCTACTTTTCTGTCTATTCATTCTATTAGTTTTTGAGAGTTTGACATTGAAAACTCCAACAAAAAGATCTTAATTTATCTACTTAAAAAGTAAATAAAGTGGGAGGGACCAGGTACTCAAATTTTAGGGCCAACAAGGTGAGTCAATCATATTGGTAAGAAGAGCACTGGCAAGTTTAACAGATAATTTTAGTTGCTCAGTTGGGTCCGACTCTTGGCCACCCCATGGACTATAGCCCGCCAGGCTCCTCTGTCCATGGACTTCTCCAGGCAAGACTAGTAAAGTGGATAGCCATTCTCTTCTCCAGGAGATCTTCCTGACCTGGGCATCGAACTCATTACGGAAAACACTAAAAGGGGTTTATCTTACTCAAAGAGGAAACCCACAGTAACAGCCTCATGGTAAGGAGGACAGTGTTCTCTGGCTCCATCGAAAGAAAAGTTACAGGCAAGACTTAGGGTGAAAATGTTCCACACATCACAGAGCAGACATAGCCTGGGAGAAAGACACACAGGTGTAAAAAATTAACACAGAGAAACCTCAATTACATAGTTGGGAGACCAGGAGGGGGAGCTCTCATGCCTGCAACAGTATCAGAGACCAGTGGTAAGAAGTAACAATCTTTCCTTCCTGGCAAGGATTCAGCCAATGAAAAGCCATAGACGCTGTTTACTACAATAGCTCTCCAAAGTCTCCTTTCCCTCTATAAGAGTTCTCCTTCCTCCTCCTCTGGAGACTTGGAGGTGGATTCCCATGGCTGCAGACACTGAATTGCAATTCTCTGCTGTTCCCACATAAACCCATCTTTGCGGGAGAAATATCTTGACAGTCTCTTTCAGGTCAACAAAAGGAACGGAGTCAACACATTGGGGGACCCATGGATGACTCAGAAAAGCAAATTATTCACTTGACACATCTGAATGGACACTAGTCGACATCTCTCAGGCTGACCAGATGTGGAGTATAAAAACAATATCAAGATAAACCAATATCAAGAATAAACTACAGGAGTTAAATCTGTTACACTGTTTATTTCACTATAAGGACTTAGTAGCAGTAGTAGTTTAGTCGCTAAGTCGTGTCCGACTTTTGCAACCCCATGGACTGTAGCCTGCCAGGCTCCTCTGGCCATGGAATTCTCCAGGCATGAATACTGGAGTAGGTTGCCATTTCCTTCTCCAGGGGATCTTCCCAACCCAGGAATCAAACCCAGGTCTCCTGCATTGCAGGCAGATTCTTTACCGACTGAGCTATAAGGGAAGCCCAAGGACTAAGTAGTAAAATTTAATACACCTTTAGGGTGATCCTTCTGCATCTTCCTAGGAGCTGGAGTTATCGTATAAAATCACCAAAAGTAATCAAACTAAATGCCTGAGAGTACTTCCTTGGGGTTCAGTGGCTAAGATGCCACACTCCCAATGCAGGGGACCCAGGTTCAAGCCCTGGTCAGTAAATTAGATCCCATCTACCCAAACGAAGAGTTTGTATGCCCCAACTAAGATCCAACTTAGCCAAATTAATTAATTAAAAAAAATTAGATATGTGTCTAAAAGGGGGGAACAGAACAAAGCCAGAGAAAGAGCCCTGGAGAGCTTACCCAGACTCCATCAACAACATGTGGATTTTTGACTGTTAATGAAGAACAACAAGATTCATACAAGTGGTATTCTGAAAATGGTGCAAAGAATCCTAGTTTGAAATTAAACATTTCTATGTATTCACAATTGATAGTTACTGAGGACCTAACAGAACCAACCTCCTTAAACCATCTCAGCACTCAGCTAGTTCACATCCCCCTCATGACATCAGCTTCTCTGACAAGAGTCTCTGGAGAGTCTGTCTTGACACCAATGGCAGTTTCCACATCCACACTCCCTTTGCAAGCAGAGAGTTCACTGATGAGGCGTGGTCAGTGTCAGGGGAGTTACAATTCAAGGCAAAATGGTTGTCTGAGGATGACTTACAAATAGCTGAGAAAAGAGAAGCGAAAGGCAAAGGAGAAAAGGAAAGATATATGTCCATCTGAAGGCAGAGTTCCACAGAATATCAGGGAGAGATAAGAAAACATTCCTAAGTGATCAATTGCAAAAAATAGAGGAAAAACAATAGACTGGGAAAGACTAGAGATCTCTTCAAGAAAATTAGAGATACTAAGGGAACATTTCATGCAAAGATGGGCTCAATAAAGGACAAAAGCAGTATGGACCTTAAAGAAGTGGAAGAAGTCAGTTTTCATTCCAATCCCAAAGAAAGGCAATGTCAAAGAATGTTCAAACTACCGCACAACTGCACTCATCTCTCCCGCTGCAAAGTAATGCTCAAAATTCTCCAAGCCAGGCTTGAACAGTACACGAACCGAGAACTTCCAGGTGTTCAAGTTGGATTTAGAAAACGCAGAGGAACCAGAGATAAAGTTGCCAACATCCGTTGGATCATCAAAAAAGCAAGAGTTCCAGAAGAACACCTACTTCTGTTTCACTGACTACACCAAAACCTTTTCACAACAAACTGTGGAAAGTTCTTCAAGAGATGGGACTACCAGACCACCTGACCTGCCTCTTGAGAAATCTGTATGCAGGTCAGGAAGCAACAGTTAGAACCAGACATGGAACAATTGACTGGTTCCAAATTAGAAAAGGATCATGACAAGGCTATATATTGTCACTTATATGCAGAGTACATCATGCAAAATGCTAAGCTGGATGAAGCACAAGCTGGAAACAAGACTACCAGGAGAGATATCAATAACCTCAGATATGCAGATGACACCACCCTTATGGCAGAAAGCTGCCGGGACCCTACCCCTAACAAGGCCATAAGGGAGAAAACCTGACGGGCAAGGCGGATCAGGTTTTCAGGGGTTTTTGAAAAGGCCAGCTCACGAGATCCCACCCATGACAAGGTCACAAGGAGAAAGCCTGGCAGGCAAGGCAGATCAGGTTTTCAGGGATTTCGAAAAGCTGCCCCCGGCTCTCACCTTAAAGATAATCTTTCTGATGCATGCCTCAATGGACTACTCCCTAATTTCTCTGACACAGGCAGGAAGGCCTTCCCCGATCTCTTCCCAAATAAGAATCAATTTAGAACTTTAATCAATAAGTTTCCCAGGTGGTGGTATTTTATGAGATTATTCAGGGTGAAAGGAGTGTTTTAATTTAAACTCCTTTGCTGGTAGTTTGTTAGCCAAATGCATTTATGCCCTTGGTACTAATATGCATGATTGCTTATAATATCCTAATCATAAAATAGCATAAAGAACCTGATTATATAAAAAGCCCTAATAGACATAGAGCCCTTTTAAGGGGTAAAGGAGTCCTATTAGAAAACATAAGAAAATTATTCTATAGGTGGTTATTGGGTTGTGATTTGTTTGCTGTGTTTTGCTTGCTGTATTTTTGCCTTTAATGTGCTAAAGTTGTGTTATAAAAACCATTGTTAATATAGTTAAAGATCTAGAGAAATAAGGACTTAGCCCTAGTGTGGTAACAATGAGATGGTTGTTAATTGTCAGTCAGGAGTGCTAGGCAGAAGCTGCCTCACTGAAGCCGCAGAGTCAGTGTGGGGTACACTTCTTAAATAAACGCAACTGACAACTTCTGCAGAAGGATTAATTTTTGTGTTAACAAGGTTATACTTCTACTCTGTGCTGTTGCCCTATGAGACCGCTACCTTTCAGTGAAGGTCACCATAGGAGCAGAAAATAGGTTTACATTCACCTGACTTGCATAAAATGTTAATAGGCCCCCAGGCCAGAAGATAATGTACAAGACCCTCATAAACAAAGAAGTATGCAGAAAACACCCTGGTTTCGTGAAGGACAAGCTGACGTAATGTTAAACTATCTTCCCCTTAGAAATGTACTAACTTAGGGTATAAAAGCTATGGTAAAAAATAAAGCATTGCCAGACTCTTCCAGACTCGCTGCACCCCCGTCTGGTGTCTCTCTCTCTCTCTCACGCCTGAGGGTACCCCCTGGATCCTGCTGGGGCTGGACCCCGGCAGAAAGCAAAGAGGAACTAAAGAGCCTCTTGATGAAAGTGAAAAAGGAGAGTGAAAAAGCTGGCTTAAAACTCAACATTCAAAAAAGAGATCATGGCATCTGGTCCCATCACTTCATGGCAAATAGATGGAGAAACAGTGGAAACAGTGGCAGACTTTATTTTTGGGGGCTCAAAAATCACTTAAGATAGTGACTGCAGCCATGACATTAAAAGATGCTTACTCCTTAGAAGAAGAGCTATGACCAACCTAGACAGCATATTAAAAAGCAGAGACGTTACTTTGCTGACAAAGGTCCATATAGTCAAAGCTATGGTTTTTTTCAGTAGTCATGTTTGGATGTGAGAGTTGGACCATAAAGAAAACTGAGCACCAAAGAACTGATGCTGTTGAACTGTGGTATTAGAGAAGACTCTTCAGAGTCCCTTGGACAGCACGGAGATCAAACAGTCAATCCAAAAAGAAATCAGTACTGAATATTCATTGAAAGGACTGATGTTGAAGCTGAAGCTCTAACACTTTAGCCACCTGATGTGAAGAGTCAACTCATTAGAAAAGACCCTGATGCTGGGAAAGACTGAAGGCAGGAGAAGGGGACGACAGAGGATGAGATGGTTCAATGGCATTCCTGACTCAATAGACATGAGTTTGAGCAAACTCTGCGATATGATGGACAGGGAAGCCTGGTGTGCTACAGTCCATGGGGTCGCAAAGAGTCAGACACAACTGAGCAATTGAACTGACTGATGGGACAAGTGCATCTGGTCCAAGATCCTACTCAACCCTCATCTCTGTGGATAGGTCCTGTACTAACCCTCAACCTGCTGGCCTCTGGGATGAAGGTGGTAGAGAAATGCAGAGCACACCCAGAGGGCTGAATTGCAGGACAGCAGGGACATCACCAGGGAGTCTCAGCAGACTGGACAATCCAGTCCCCAGCTGGACATGGTTCATTAACAAGTGCTCCTTATTTCCAATAATGGGGATGAGCAAGAATTATTCAATAAACCATGGAAAATGGGCTGTTTCGGGAAAAAATGAAATTCTAGCTGGCTTTATTGTTAGAAATGAAACAAGATTAAAATAAAATGCTTACAGAGATTTAAATGATGGCTGGGATTTTACAAAGACATATTATAAAAGCAACAGGAGAAACCAAAAAGAAAAGCTTGATATTCTTAATAACATATAATTTAAAACCTCTAAATTCAGAGAAATGAAAATTTGTAAAATTATAAGTGCTGTTACAAGTTATTTAAAAAAAAAATCTATTTATTAATACACAATTCAAAAAAAAAAGTCAATAGGCACCAAAAAAATGTTCCATTTTTACAAATCAAACAAATTGAAATTAAAAGTGTTTGATATTATCGGACTTCCTGGGGGTGCAGTGGTTAAGACACTACTCTTCCACTGCCAAGGGGCACAGGTTCCATCCCCAGCCAGGGAACTAAGATCCTGGATGCCTCATGGCAGGGGCCAAAAACCAAAAACTGTTTGATATTAACCTTAGACCTAAAAGAATTAATTTAGGTATTCAAAGTTGATACTTAAATAAGCTCACAAACAGCTGTGAAGAGGGCAAATTGGTTTGAACCTTATGGAAAACAATTTGGCCTTTCACTGGTCATTTTACATCTGAGAATATAGAAAAACAAAAGATGCACCACAATACAAGGTCATGGATATTCATCACATCATAATCAGCAATAAACTGTGATAAACAAAAGTGAAAGACTGCATAAATTGCAATTAAATACCATGTTTTAAAGATTTGTATTAAATGTTAACCATAGAAAATTAAAAAGGCTTCAAGATTCAAAACTATTTTGTTTTATACAAAAGATGAATATGGATAAGCAGGTGTGCATAAAAATTTCTAGGGGAAAGACTAAGAATCAAAATATCAGTAAGTGTGCTTGGCTAATAAAAACAAATCCTTATTCCTCTTTTCTTGCTTTATAGTTTTAAATTTCTTACAAATAGAAAAAAAAGTATATTCTACAAAATCCACAACAATTACCAACACCCATATTGGTAAACGTCACCAATATCCACATCCTTATACCCTACCTGCAAACTGCTAAGAAACACTAAACCACAGATGAAATTTAATGTATATACCCAATAAGAACATGAAAACTCGATTTTTCTCTGCAAGGTGGGCCTTCTCTCTGGGCAAAACTTCCTAGCTGGGCTCAGTTCATCATTCCCTTGGTAGCGAAGTTGGGTACAGAAGGAAATCACTAAGGTACCTCAGGCTTTGAACAAAAGACGGCTATTATGGTCAACAACTAAGTCTGCCAACTCTGAACCCCCTCTCCTCGGGATCATCATTCCTCACCAAGGATGGAACCCGCCCCGCCCTGAACTACAAGAGCAGAGTCTTAACCACTGGTCTGCCAGAAGTCTGGACCCCTTTTTAAAAGATTATACTGAAGTAACAATGCCAGTGTGAGGGGTGGCTTAAAGCAGTTGCCAGAAAAAAATTTAAAAAGCAGTTGCCAGCATCAACCTGCCACCAGAATCACCTGGAACGCTTCTTTAAACCTCATCCCCAGGGCTTCCAATTTTACAGAACTGATCTAGAATGAGTGCAGGAAAAGTGCATTTCTAACAGGCTCCCAGGTCCATACAGTCAAAGCTATGGTTTTTCCAGCAGTCATGTATGGTTATGAGAGTTGGACCATGAAGAAGGCTGAGCACCGAAGAATTGATGCTTTTGAACTGTGGTGTTGAAGAAGACTCTTCAGAGTCCCTTGGACTGCAAGGAAGATCAAACCAATCCATCCTAAAGGAAATCAATCCTGAATATTCTCTGGAAGGACTGATGGTGAAACTGAAGCTCCAATACTCTGGTGGCCACCTGATGTGAAGAGCTGACTCATCAGAAAAGACCCTGATGCTGGGAAAGATGGAAGGCAGGAGGAGACAGGGACGACAGAGGATGAGATGGTTGGATGGCATCACGGCCCTGATGGACAGGAGTTTGAGCAAACTGCGGGAGATGATGAAGGACAGGGAAGCCTGGTGTGCTGCAGTTCATGGGGTCACAGAGTCGGACACAACTGAGCGAATGAACAACAGGCTCCCAGGTGAGGAGGACGCTGCAGGTCTGAGAGCTGTACTTTGAGAACAGCCTCCCTAAAGCTTGATTATACATGTTTCACATGCATCATTTCCCACAGCAAGAACCTGAATTGTCTACAAGAACAAAGGTGTGTTTGGAATCACCTTCTTTATGCATTTTGGAACAAGTAAGCATACCAACAGAAACAGTTACACACAGCTTACAACAGTTACAGGTTAAACAGTTATAACAGTTAACAGAACTGCAGTTACCCACACAGGAATCACAGGCTCAGAAGTCAGACTGCCTAGTCCAGGATCCCACTTCACCACTTACTCACCATGTGATGTAGGCAACTTCCTCAACCTCTGCTTCAGTACCTTCAGCTGTAAAAGATAATAGCTCCATCTGCTCCCACAGGAAAACTGGAAATGGGTGCCTACCACAATCAATGAGAGGTCCTCACCTTCCATTTCCATGCATATATTTTTAAAATCCACAAAAACGGTCTTGGAGAGTTCCTTGCCCTGCCTGCCCTGCCTGAAGTTATAGGAACAACCACATACCACTTCTCTGAAGGCTAGAGATCTGGACAAGACCCCACAGGCTTCAGGGCCCCCAAGCCCAGAGTGGTCCTCAAAGATGGAAGGGTAAATAAATATTAACAACAGGGAAAGCGGTTGGTCAAAATACCTACGCCGGTCGTCGCTGTGTCCCAGGCAAAAGCAAAACATGTTCAAGAATAGTGTCCCCATTCATTACATAAAAATTGTTTCTTTACCCACTACAAATTTGCCTTAATTAGGTACCAGACGCACACAGACAGAGGGAGGGAGGGATAGAGACAGGGTCACAGAGAGAGAGAGAGAGCCGGGTGCAACTAGCCGGCAGATGTCACATAAGGAACATGGTTAAAAGTGGGGACATTATTGGAAGCCGGCAATTGGTCCAGGGCTTTAATTACATAAAGAAAGCTGCTCATAAGCTGCTTGCTTAAGGAGAAAAAAAAACGGAAAAAAAAAGTGCAGTTCTAGTTCAAAGGAGCGAATTCCCAGCGGGGAGGAGGGGGGTGGTCCGCTCCTTTCTCCGGCTGGGCGGTGACTCCCCTTGGGCAGCCTCCGTTCTCCGCCTCCCCGCCTCCGGCTCCAGCTGCTCCCCCCGGCTCCGGGAACCGGAGGCTGCCGGAGCGGCCAGCAAATATACTGGGACAGCCGGCGACCCCGCGACCACGTCCCCCTCCTCGGCCTGCTCCCCCTACTCCCGCAAGCCGCCAAGCCGGCGCGGACCACGCGGCCGGCCCCACCGGCGGCAAGAAGCCGGGCGGCCTGGGGGAGAGCGGAAAGCGCCTCTGCCCCCGAAAGGCGAAGGCGGCATCAGGTACCCGCCCCACGGCGGCGGGGGTATCCCAGCCCAGGCGGGGCGCTCACCAGAAGAACACGCGCGAGCAGAGGTTCGCGTTCCGCAGCGGGTTGGGTTTCACCTCCGGGTACACCGGTTGCATCTTGCCGGCCAAGGCGAGCGCGATTTGGGATCCAACCGCTGGGGCGTTGGTGCCGCCTGCTGCTCCGGGAGGTGTTGGCCGGGATGCTGGATTTCAGGCCGCCGCGGCGGTCCGCACAGCGGCAGCCGGAGAACCACCGGCTTCCGGAAGCCGAGCGCCTGCGGCCCGCCGGGTCCCCGCCTCCGGAGGCCGCGCCGCCTCCCGGGCCCGCCTGGAGGACGCCGGCAACGCTCCGCAGCCGGATCGCCGGGAGCCCAGAGCCACAGGCCGCGAGCCGGGGCGGCGGCGACGCGAAACGTTGGCCGGGGCTGAGGTTGCCCGGAGGCGGCCGAAGGTGCGAGGCGAAGGGAGGGTAAACGGACCGCCCGGCACTCGGGGCTCAGAGCCTAGGCGTCCACGTGCTCGCACCTGGCTGCGAACGCGGCCTTAGTTATTGCTCCCTGCCCGGGCACCGCCCCCTCCCCCAAGAACGTGGAGAGGGGAGGTGCGGTATCTGCCCGCCCCCGCTGCTCGGAAACGCCCCCTCGGCTGCAGTTTTTGCAAATATCCTGAAAAAAGCTGGCAGAAGGAGTGTACAGTTGGCGCTCCAGGCATCCTGTCCTCTTGGGACCAAACTACGGTCCTCTGGGAAGTCCTCCGACGTACGGCCAAGCCTTTGACGTCGGACAACTGCAGGGTTTAGCACAGATTGTGTTTGCAGAGCGTCAAGAGCCAAAGAAAAGTAACAGGATTCGAAGAGCTCAAAACGATTTTGGAAGATGAGTAAATGTTGCCACTGGGGACAGGCTGTTGGCATCTCGTGTTGCTGCATTGTGTAGGGACCTCTGCGAGCGTTTTGCTGCCCTTTTAGATTGGGAGGGATTCCCAGATGGCCCTATTGGTGAAGAACCCGCCTGCCAAAGCAGGAAACCTAAGAGACCGGGCGGGGGATGGGAGTTCGATCCCTGGGTGGGGGAGATCCTCTGGTGGCGGGCATAGCAACCCAGGTGCTCCCAATTCGCCAGTATTCTTGCCTGGAGAATCCCCACGGACAGAGGAGCCTGGGGGGCTACAGGCCTTACCGTCGTACACGGTCGGACAGGACTGAAGCACACGCTTATATTGGGAAAGGGAATCTGCAGAGAGAGAGGGTCACTTATGATTTCTTTCATCCTGTACCAGTTCCTGGTGGACTAACAGTGACATATGTCACGAAACATCAAGTTGGTTCGCATTTCTGGGGACCTGACCTAACTTTTAACTATGTTGTTGTTTAGTCGCAAAGTTGGGTCTGACTCTTGTGCTTCCTAGACTGTAGCCAGCCCTCCAGAAACTCCTCTGTCAATGGGCTTTACCCTGGCAAGATTACTGGAGTGAGTTGCCATTCCCTTCAGGGGATCGTCAGGATCCCGGTCTCCTGCATTGGCAGGCCGATTCTTTACCACTGAGTCACCTGGAAAGCCATCTTCTAACTATAAGGATGCCCTAATTAAGTACATATTATCATCCCTATTTCACAGATGAGGCTTAAGGACAGAACTTGTCCAAGGTCTTAAAAATCAATAAATGATGAATTCTGATTTGGATGCATAGTTCAGCCTGGTCTGGTGGATGGACAGTGTGTGTGGACAGGTATCTAGAATACACTGAATGAATAATTTGGACCGAATGAACAAAAACTTTGACTCCCACTAAGTGTTTAGTTATTTGTGTGACCTTCTTACCAGCTCAGCAGTTTCTGGTCCCTTCCACCCTAAATGAAGAAAGATCAAAGTTCTTGGTACTTATAACAAGATCACTTTGATAATTTCCCACGTACTTTGACTAAAATCATGTTTGTTATTAATAATGACTTAGCACAACTTTGTAAACCAACAATGTGTGCACGTGTGCTAAGTCGCTTCAGTTGGGTCCCATACTTCAATTTAAAAACAACAACAACAACAACAACAACAGCTTTTAGCTTCAGTTATTCAGGTTGAATAAGTTTGTAACCCAGCAAAACTGCTGCAGGGGCCTCCTGAGCACAAAAGCCTTTCTTTTTTTTATCCCCCATTTCTAATTTGTTAGATAACAAACTTCAGACTTCTAAACCTCCCTGTTCCAAAAAGCAAATTCAAATAGTTGCTGATAGAAACAAAGGAGGAAACCAAAGTGCAGTGGTTAAAGCAGGATCCTGGTTCCTCCTCAAGGAATAAACATAACAATATCTTTGAGTTCTTCCATAAGAACTAAGCCCCCACCCCCCACCCACCCATGAAGATGGTTACTTTAGGCTGAGCACAGGATTCCTGGAGCACTGCTCTGTTAGGTCACCAGCAACCAATCAGAAGAAAGTCACTCATCCTGCAGCCCTCACCCCAAATTTTGCCTATAGAAATGTCAACCCCAAAATCATCTGGGAGTTTGGGGTTTTTGAGTGTGAGCCGTCCATCTCTGTCTATGTCAGTTTTTCGGTTTTCATGAAACAACCATCTCTCTGCCATAGTGACACTTCTTGATCCATTTGGGGGTTTTTCTTGTGTTTTCCTGCATTGTCTAAAATAAATGAATGGAAAATGGAGAAAATAGTATGCTACATTAACATTAACAATGCAGTTAATGCAAACATAGAGCGTGAAATAGAAGGAAGGAGATGCCTCTTCAGTCTGGTTTGGATGCATATTGGAAGTGAGCTGGTTCATTATATGCTTAATTTTAAACAAAAAAGGAATTTTTTTGAATTTGTGAAATGTCTATAACAGCTTTATTCGTAACTCCCAAAATTTGGAAATAACCAAGATGCCCTTCAGTAAATGAATGGATAAATAAATTGGCCCAGCCAGACAATGGAATATTATTTGACACAAAAAGAACATGCATGTACCAAACCATGAAGGCAAGGGAGGATAACAATGCTTACTACTAAGTGAAAGAGGCGCAAGTGGCAGATAACCCCCTGCCAATGCAGGAGACATAAGAGATGTAAGTTCGATCCCTGGATCAGGAAGATCCCCTGGAGGAGAGCAAGGCAACCCACTACAGTATTCTTGTCTGGAGAATCCCATGGACAGAGGAACCTGGTGGGCTACAGTCCATAGGGCCCAAAGAGTAAGACATGGCTGAAACGACTTGTTAAGTGAAAATTCAATCTGAAAAGGCTACATACTGTGTAATGCTAACTATATGACTGCGGGGAGCCGGCCTGACTGCTCAGGCCCCTTCTCGGCCCTGAGAGAGATCAAAAGGTCCCTCTCTGTCCCGCCACCCCTGATTTGTTAAAGTGCAAATTGGCCTTTCTCACCTCCCTCAAGGAAATCGCTGCAGCCACCATTTGCCCATTTTCCTGACTCTGATAAGATTATCGGGCTCCTGTGAATGGCTTATGTCTAGGTAGTCTTTACCTGATTGTAAGACGCTGGTGCCATGCCCTGCTGGAGTTAAGATAAACTCCTAAAACTAGTATCTGCAGTTCTGCACGTATACAAGTCTTTGATCTAAAATTTGGTGAATCCTGTTAGTATATATATGTATGTTACGCCTCAATAAAGTCGTCGGAATCAGTCACAAGCTGACTCCGTCCCTCTCAACCCCATCTTTCTTAGTCTTTTATTTCTCAGGTGCACTGGTGATTGCGTCCTTGACCTGTTCATCTAGCCGGCAGGCCCGGCATATGACCAAAAAAGCAAACCGCGGATATAATAAAAAGATCAATGGTTGCCAGAGGTTCGAGATGGCAATGAGGGATGAATGGTGATGCACAGAGGAATTTTGGACAATAAAAATACCTTGTATCATTCAATAATGATGAAAATGTCATTATATATTTTTCCGAAACCAATCAAGAAAATTAGAAGGGCAGATTTATCTTTTCTCATGTCAACTGTTTAAAATACAGTATATAACATTACCAAAGTTATCATCATAATCTGGTTTAAAATTATCATCAGTTTCATTTTTTCTTCATTAAAAATTATTTGATCTATTAAATATTAAGCCAGAATAAATACAACTTGAGGTAAGAAAGATATTTATAAAATTAATTGGTATTGTATAGTGTTAATGTTTAATCTTTGTTTTCAATAGTCATAGATAGGCTCAGACAGTAAAGAATCTGCCTGCAATGCAGAAGACCTGGATTCCCTCCCTGGGTCGGGAAGATCCCCTGGAGGAGTGCATGGCAACCCACTCTAGTATTCTTGCCTGGAGAATCCCATGCACAGAGGAGCCTGGTCAGCTCCAGTCCATGGGATCACAAAGAATCAGACACAACTGGGAGACTAAGCACA
This sequence comes from Cervus canadensis, assembly GCF_019320065.1. Lineage (NCBI taxonomy): Eukaryota > Metazoa > Chordata > Mammalia > Artiodactyla > Cervidae > Cervus > Cervus canadensis. The sequence continues at coordinate 18,626,621 of NC_057394.1, read as the reverse complement.
GCACAGATATATAACATTCAGGGATTTAAAAGCAGAAGCACTCTTCCCAAACATAATAAACTGAACAATTATTTTTGTTTTCTGAACAGACTTCCTTTCATTCCTTTTAGATATGAGCTCTCAGGGAAGCTGTAAGTGTAAAAGTAGCAAATTGCATCTAAATGAAATGTATATTGTTCCCTGGTAGCCCAGTGGCTGGGACTCTGAGCTCCCAATGCAGCAGACCAAGGTTGATCCCTGGTCAGGTAACTATCCCCCGTGCCACAACTAAGACTGACCACAGCCAAATAAATAAATAAAAAGAATTGTATATTTCATACCCTCATACAGCTTCAGTCAGTCAGTTCAGTCATTCAGTCATGTCTGAGTCTTGCTACCCCATGGATTGCAGCATGCCAGGCTTCCTTGTCCATTACCAACTCCCAGAGTTTGCTCAAACTCATGTCCATCAAGTTGGTGATGCCATCCAACCATCTCATCCTCTGTCATCCCCTTCTCCTTCTGCCTTCAATCTTTCCTAGCATCAGGGTCTTTTCCAGTGAGTCAGTTCTTCGCATCAGTGGAAGTTTCAGCTTCAACATCAGTCCTTCCAATGAACACCCAGGACTGATCTCTTTTAGGATGGACTGGTTGGATCTCCTTGCAGTCCAAGGGACTCTGAAGAGTCTTCTTCAACACCACAGTTGAAAAACATCAATTCTTCGGTGCTTAGCTTTCTTTATAGTCCAGCTCTCTCATAGAGCTTACAACTGAGCAATTTCCATCCTTAGAGTCCAAACTTTGAGTGAAGACTTTCATTACAATGTAAATAATGGAAATAAAGTTCACTGTGTTCCAATATTAAAACAAAAAAATGTTGTTGGCAAAGTGATACCTGCTTTTTAATTCACTAAGTTTGTCGTAGATTTTCTTCTAAGCAGCAAGCATCTTTTAATTTCATGACTGCAGTCACCGTCCACAGTGACTTTGGAGCCCAAAAAAATAAAATCTGTCACTGCTTCCCCTTTTTCCCTTCTATTTTCCATGAAGTGATGGAACTGGATGCCAAGATCTTAATTTTTTTAATATTGAGTTTCAAGCCAGCTTTTTCACTTTCCTCTTTCACCCTCATCAAGAGGTTCTTTAGTTCCTCTTCAGTTTCTGCCATTTGAGTGTATCATCTGCATATCTGAGGTTGTTGATATGTCTCTCTGCAATCCTTATTTTGGCTTGAGAGAGGCTTCTGAGAGGTTAGTAATTTGAAGACAGAAGAGTAACAATTACATCTGGCAAAGATGAGGTATTTGTTGACTTAGCAAAAGCAGTATTTTAAAGAGAGTGGTAGAAACCCTATAAGATGTGTGGAGCAGAGAATGGTGTGTGAAAGTGTGGAGACAATGGTTGTACATAGCTCCTGTGAGAAATTTTGCTCTAAGGAGGAACAGAAAATAGAAGAAGTAACTACAGACTTATGGACATGGGGAGAGGGAGGAGTGGGTGAGATGTGTGGAGAGAGTAACATGGAAATTTACATTACCATATGTAAAAGTGTTGGAGAAGACTCTTGAGAGTCCCTTGGACTGCAAGGAGATCAAACCAGTCAGTCCCAAAGGAAATCAGTCCTGAATATTCATTGGAAGGACTGATGCTGAAGCTGAAACTCCAATAATTTGGCCACCTGATGCGAAAAAATAGCTTATTGGAAAAGACCCTGATGCTGGGAAAGACTGAAGCAGGAGGAGAAGAGGACGACAGAGGATGAGATGATTGGATGGTATCACCAACTCAATGGACATGAGTTTGAGCAAGCTCTGGGAGTTGGTGATGTATCAGGAAAGCCTGGTGTGCTGCAATCCATGGGATAGCAAAGAGTCAGACAGTGCTGAATGACTGAACTGATATAAAATAGATCACTAATGGGAATTTGCTGTATGTCTCAGGGAACTCAAACGGGGACTCTGTATCAACCTAGAGGGGTAGGATGGGCAGGGAGATGGGAGGGAGATTCAAGAGGGAAGGGACATATGTACACCTATGGCTGATTCATGTTGATGTTTGACAGAAGACAACAAAATTCTGTAAAGTAATTATCCTTCAATTAAAAAATAAATTTAAAAAAAGAAAAAGAGGTAATTATAGGAGTGCAACCTTTGGAGAGGCACCCATCCACACTATAGACTGTTCTATAGCCAACTTTTAAGTAACATGAGTGAGTTGATGTTGTCAGCATCTGCCCATAAGTCCTGCGTGTGTGTGTGTGCGCGCACCCAGTTGTGTCTGACTCTTTGCAGTCCCATGGACTAATAGCCTGCTGGGATCCTCTGTCCATGGAATACTGGAGTGAGTTGCCATTTCCTTCTCCAGAGGATCTTCCTGACCCAGGGACTATACCCACACCTCTTGCAGCTCCTGCATTGGCAGGCAGACTCTTTACCACTGAGCCACCAGGGAAGCCCATGTGTAAGGCACTCTAGAAAATTACAAACCCTGTGGAGGTGGTGTGGGAACCCTGATTTATAACAAGTCCATAAGAAACAATCAACAACCTGGAGTAAGGATTGGTTTCAGAATTTGGAAAGAAGGGGCAGACTTGTGGACCGAGCCCTTAACTACCAGGTCTGACACTAACTCCAGGTAGACTGTGTTAAATTGGAGGACACTGTTGGTTTCTGGAGAATTGGTTAGTGTGGGGAAAAAATCCACCATTTGGTGGCCAGAAGTATTGAAAGTCACCAAATGACAAATACTCTGAAATGGAGAGGATGTTGTGGGACCCTTTCCATGTCCCTCATTTGTTGTTTGCAGAAAAAAGACTTCAGCCACCTAGACCTTCCTCAATACCAAAGAGCAGGTGCCAACAGTTATTATTCCGGGAAGTAAGGGAATGCAAAAACACAGAAGGAACAATCAAGAAACCATAATGCAGAGATTAAAGCAGAAGCCTGGTTCCTCCTCAAGGAATATACATAAAGATATCTTTGAGTTCTTCTAGGGGAATTAGGGCCCCCATCCAAGTGGAGGATGGCTGCTTCTGGCTGAAGCCAAGATCCCTGGAGCACCTTCCTGTTACCTCACCACCAACCAATCAGAAGAAAGTCATACCACCTGCAGCCCTCACCTCAAATTTTGCCTACAAAAACTTCTCCCTGAAATGCATCAGGGACTTTATGTTTTTTCAGCACAAGCCATCTTCTTGTTTCTTGGTCCTGCAGTAAAACTTTCTCTGCTCCAACCTCTGACGTTTGCATTTGCTTAGCCTCACTGTGCATTGGGCACGTGAACTCATCTTTGGCAATAATTTCATGTATATCAATGGGCTTCCCTGGTGATTCAGATGGTAAAGAATCTGCCTGCAACATGGGAGACCTGGGTTCGATCGCTGGGTCGGGAAGATCCCCTGGAGAAGGGAAAGGCAACCCACTCCAGTTTTTGAGACAGGAAATAGAATGGTATTTGCCAGGGGATGGGGATTTGGGATGAGTGGAGAGTTGTTTTAATCGGTACAGGGTTTCAGTTTGGGAAGATGAGAAAGTTCTGGAGATGGATGGTGATGACATTGTATAACAATGTGAATGTATTCAATGCCACAGAACAGCACACTTAAAAACTGGTAAGGTAAATTTCAATGTTATTTACATTTTACCAATTTGAGGAGGGCAAAATTCCTTTTTCTTCTACCCTTCCAGAATACTGGGGCCCTGGAAGGTCAACTCATAGAAGACAGATGAACAAGAGAAAGACAGTTTTATTGACATGTGCAGCATGCATGCATGTGAGAGAAATGCAGTGTTGACTCAAATGGTTCCTTAGAACTTAGGGTAAGTATAGCATCTTAACAAAGAAACATAGATACATGGAGAAGTTACAAGACAAAGGAAAAGGAGATTACGTTTTGTTTTGTTGTTGTTGTTGTTTTTCAGAAATGCAAACTGTGGGGAGGTAAATACATTGGAGAAAATACTGGAAGATGGATTTAGAAAAGGCAAAGGAACCAGAGATCAAGTTGCCAACATCCATTGGATCATAGAAAAAGCAAGAGAGTTCCAGAAAAACATCTATTTCTGCTTCATTGACTGCACTAAAGCTTTTAACTGTGGAGAATCACAACAAGCTGTGGAAAATTCTTTAAGAGATGGGACTACCAGACCACCTGATCTGCCTCCTGAGAAACCTGTATGCAGGTCAAGAAGTAACAGTTAGAACTAGACATGGAACAATAGACTGGTTCCAAATTGGGAAAGGATTACGACAAGGCTGTATATTGTCACCCTGCTTATGTAACTTCTATGCAGAGTACATCAAGTGAAATGCTGAACTCGATGAAGCACAAGCTGAAATCAAGATTGCCGGGAGAAATATCAATAACCTCAGATACGCAGATGACACCACCCTTATGGCAAAAAGGAACTCAGGAGACTCGTGATGAAAGTGAAAGAGGAGAGTGCAAAAGCTGGCTTAAAACTCAACATTCACAAAACAAAGAGCATGGCATCTGGTCCCATCACTTCATGGCAAATAGATGGGGAAACAATGGAAACAGTGACAGACTTTACTTTCTTGGGCTCCAAAACAACTGCAGATGGTGACTGCAGCCATGAAATTAAAAGACACTTGCTCCTTGGAAGAAAAGCTATGACCAACCTAGACAGCATATTAAAAAGCAGAGACATTACTTTGCTGACAAAGGTCCATCTAGTCAAAGCTATGGTTTTTCCAGTAGTCATGTATGGATGTGAGAGTTGGACCATAAAGAAAGCAGAGCACTGAAGAATTGGTGTTTTTGAACTGTGGTGTTGGAGAAGACTCCTGAGAGTCCCTTGGACTACAGGAGATCAAACTAGTCAATTCTAAAGGAAATCAGTCCTGAATATTCATTGGAAGGACTGCTGCTGAAGCTGAAGCTCCAATACTTTGGCCACCTGATGCAAAGAACTGACTCATTAGAAAAGACCCTGATTCTGGGAAAGACTGAAGGCAGGAGGACTCAGTAGTTGAAGCTCATGGACTCAGTAGTTGTTGTGGCATGCTGGCTTTGTTGCTCCACAGCAAGTGGGATCTTCCTGAGCCAGGAATCAAACCAGTCTCCCCTGCATTGGCAGGCAGATTTCCATTCGCTGTACCACCAGGAAAGTCCCCCATCACTTTCCAAAATACTGTCCAGCTTCTGAAGGACTATGTCTGATATGTCCTAGTCTCTTGCCTCTCAGATCATACCCATCTTCCCCCATTTCCTTCACAATAGAGGTCTGCAGCCACTCAAAAGAGAAGGTCCAGTTAACATTTATTCCCTCACATGGGACTAGTCACATTACAAAGCAATTTATATGGCTCCAAACTGAACAGTCAAGGTAACAGCAAGAGAACTCACGTTACAAGAGGCCTACTCACCATACACTGACATCATTGTGACTCTCCCCCAAACAGTGGAGATAAGTCCAAGGTAAATAATCTTTCCCCCTGGACAATGGAGCCTACCTGTTTACCTAAGCAGTAGGCTTGCCCTGCAGATCCAAGTCTCCATCAGAAATCTCTGACAGCACATGTCAGGAATCCGAAAAGAAATTTGGGGGAAATATTAATCCATTAAAACAACTGTGACTTGTCTGAAACAAAAGCTCCAGGAAGAAATCTAAGGACTTAAGGAATAAATGTACGTAAGGATAAGGATAAGGATAAACGTAGTAGAAAGGAACTAAATACAAGTTGAAGGACTTCCCTGGTGGTCCAGTGGCTAAGACTCCACACTCCCAATGAAGGGGGCCTGGGTTTGATCCCTGGTCAGGGAACTAGATCCCACATGCCACAACTAAGACCCAGCACAGCCAAATAAATAAATAAATGTTAAAAAACAAAAAAAAAAATACAACTTAGAAAATAAGTGCAAAATAATTGAAGTTTAGCACCAGCACAATAATAAAATACAACAGACTGGACTCAATAAATAGCATTAAATTGGAATTCCCTGGCAGTCCAGTGGATAGGACTCAATGCTTTCACTGCTGAGGATCAGGATTCAATCCCTAGTTAGGGAAATAAGATCCCACAAGGCAAGGCCAAAAATATTTTTAAACTTTTTTAAAAAGGAAAAAAAAAGAAGCAATAATACATAGTATTAAAGTAATAGGCTATTTGGAAAAGATAAAATTTGGTACATAAGTCATACCTTATACCATATATATATAATATATATGAGTCAAAGATTTAGATATTTTAAAAACAGAATTTATAACAGTTATAGAAATAAACATAGGTGATCTCTTTCTAATAATCTTGACTCAGAGAAAGCTTTCTTTAAAAGTCATAAACTCAGGGACTTCCCTGGTGGTCCAGGGACTAAGAATCCATGCTCCCAACTCAGGGGGCCTGGTTCAATCCCTAGTCAGGCAACTAGATCCCACAAGCTACAACTAAAAGAGTCTGCATGCCACAACTAAGACCCAGAGCAGCCAAATAAATAAATAAAAATAAGTAGTTTTTTAAAAAAGAAAATCATAAGCACAGACACCAAGACACCATGAAGAACAAGACTGTTAAAATGGATTTATTAAAAATAGAAGTTTGAAAAATAAATTAAAAAATAAATAAAAATAGAAGTTTGTTGTATGGCAAAAATCACATACATGAAAATGACAAGCTAGGAAAACAAGATAATTGTAATCACTATGCTGGAGATAAAGGAGATTGTTCCTTTCATTTACAATGATATCGGACAAACCAGTAAGAAGAATACTAACAACCCAACTGGAAATTGAACAAAAGATCAAGGCTGACCATAGGGGAACAATGCAAATTTCTTATGAACCACAGATAAGATGCTCAATATCTTGCTCAGAATTAGGGAAACTCAAAACAATGAGATGCAGTTTTTCACCTTACAGAGTGCAAAAGATCAAAAAATGAGTTGACCAGAGTGTCAAAACAGGCATCTTTACACATCTCGGTGACATTTTATGAAAAAAGAAATCTGTAAAAATTTTGACGGTCATGTGTTTCAACACAGCCATGTATTTCAGGGACACATCCTGAAGATATGATCATGCCTGTGTTTTGACATCTCTGAAGAAAGACATTATCACAAAACTGATTATAAAAGCAAGGGCCGCAACAATATGTGTGCTCATCAGTGGAGGACTGGTTATATTAATACAGTGGAATACCACGGAAACAAAAAGAATGAGGTAGAGCTCTCTCTGCTCTATCTGATATCAAAGATTATCCAAAATGTATCCTGAGATGAAAACTGCAGGACAGAAAAGAGTACTGTTATATGTCCACTTTGTGGAAAACCTCAAACAGTAGCATACATCATCCCTGCATGTGTGCGGATACTTAATAGTGTCCGCTCTGGAGAGGGTTACCAAGGAGTCTAGGATGACTGGAAACTTACCTTTCCTTCAATAGTGTCTTTTGAAGCACACAAAAGGCCTAAAGTGAATAATCTCTTTAACCTAGAAAAAAAATGGGAATATGTTTTTCTGAAACCATCTTGTAGCAACTCCCCCAAATATAAGTATTTTGATCATGCCTGTCTGTATCAAAAATATGTGTGTGGAGAGGGCTGGGGCCAGTGAGATGGGATGCAGGAAGAGCATATGCTCCCCGACACACCCCCCCAAAAAGAACATATGCCCAGTTATGCTAAGTGAAATTAGTCAGACAAAGACAAATACTGCATGATATCACCTATATGTGGAACCTAAAAAATGCAACAAACTTGTGAATACAACAATAACAACAACAACAACAACAAAAGCAGACTCACAGATATAGAGAACAAACCAGTGGTTACCAGTGGGGAGAGGGAAAGGGGGACAATATAGGGGCACAGGAATAAGAAATTAAGACGTACAAATAAGCTGAAAATAAAGGTAAAAATAAGGTAAGGTAAAAAGGTAAAAAATTGAAAAAAAATTAAAAAAATTAAAAATAAAAAAAAAAAGGTAAAAAATAAGCTGTTCTATGCTTAGCTGCTCAGTTGTTTCCAACTCTTTGTGACCCCATGGACTGTAGCCGCCAGGCTCCTCTGTCCATGGGGATCCTCCAGGCGAGAATACTGGAGTGGGTTGCCATGTCATCCTTCAGGGGATCTTCCCAACCCAGGGATTGAACCCAGGTCTCCCACATTGCAGGTGGATTCTTACTGTCTGAGGCACCAGGGAAGCCAAAGAACACTGGAGTGGGTATCCTATCCCTATTTTATATCCTATTAATATTTTATGATAACTGTAAATAAAGTATAACCTTTAAAGACTGTGTATCAGTATATTGCACACCTGTAACATATAACATCACTGTACATCAACTATACTTCAAAAAAAATGTCTAAAATTTTAAAATATATTAAAAAAAATATGCCAAGACAACAAAGGAATTTGGAACGACTATGTTGTAAAATAGACACAGATAACCAAATACAGGTGCCCCAGATACAGATAACATGTAACTCTTGATAAGTACAGTTTATCTGCATCCTATGAGATTTAATAGGCAATATTTTCATTTTTATTCAGATCTTATGCTATGGATAAAAGATATTTTGTATAATATGACTATGGCTACCACTTATTTTTAGCTAGTATTAGCTGGTATCTGATAATGTTCTTTTTTTTTTTTCTTTCAACTTGATAGATTTTCTGGTTTAGTTTCATTTTTGGTAAACAGTATAGGTCTGGCTTTTGTTATTCCTCCAACATGATATTTTCTTTCCCTTATTTTGTAAAACTAATCATTATTAACTTACTATAATAACTGATATATTTGGACTTAATTTGAATCATCTTAGTTTCTACATTATTTATCCTGATTGTGTTGGGCCATTTAAGAGGAAAAAGGAAACAAAATTATTTATGTACAATATGAATATATATTTTAAACAATAAATGTAAAAATATACATTACTGTGGGAGACCAGAAGGAAAGATATCTAAGTATTAATGATGTAATAGTTTGTCTTAAAGAAGTGAAATTATAGATGATTTCTTCTATTTTTTTCTGTTTTCTAAATGTTGCATGATATTTTTAGGGTAAAAAAAATTGGCCAGCAAATTAATATACATTTTATTTAATGAATTAAACTGACGAGAAAGCTGAGGAACCACTCCATTCTCGCTGGTTCTCCTCCCCTCATCCTGTCTGGAGAGCTCTGGGGATTCTTGGGGAGTGTGTGTCTCCATTCACCAGCCCCTGGATTGAGTTTTCCTTTTATGTCTACAAGTGGCAGTGTCCTCACCTGGCCCTTGACTCCTCAGGGCGTGGGAGGAAAGGGGAGGGTGAAGTGAATGCTCATGGCCTTATCCTGCCATTGACTCCCCTTGAATATCAGCAGGATGTGGCCCTGAGGTTTTTCCTCCCCTGATTTCCCCAAACAGAAAATGCCATCCTCTGTCTAGACAGCACTTTGATGGATTGTGAACACAACTATATCACAACTTTATCTGAACTAGCTGAAAATGTCCTGCAGCCAACTTAAAATTTAATCTGTGGAGGTAAATGTTTGTTCACTCTTGGTTCCCAGCCTAGATGCGATTTGGCCGCCAATCCCTTTTGAAGTGCTTAGTCTGAATTTAATTTTGAGGCACCCGTTATTTTTTTGTAAATTCTTGGCGCTGTTTGTAATGCCTTCTGATGTTGGTCCATGTCTCTGGTTAATGGGAGTTTTGTCTTTTCATGTAGTTTAATATTTTCCTAACTTTTAAAATCTATAAAATCTCATACATTTTTCAAATGAATTAAACACAGTACTTAAAAATAGCAAGCAAAGGAAGCAATAGCCTTATTGTTTTAGAATGATACATAGCTCCACCCAGGGCTGTTTTGAAATCTTATTAAGTTCTGGACTGGACCAGCTATACCGTTTGTAGGTCCTAGTGACAAGTGAAAATGCTAGGTTCATTTTTTAAAAATTATCAAAACTTCGAAGATAACAATAGCAAATCATTAAACCAATCTCAAGGCCCTTCTAAATAGGTGTGCTCAGTCAGATCTGACTCTTTGAAGCCCCATGGATTGTAGCCCACCACGCTCCTCTATCCATGGGATTTTCCAGGCAAGAATACTGGAGTGGGTTGTTATTTCCCACTCCAAGGGATCTTCCTGACCCAGGGATCAAACCCAAGTCTCTTGAGTCTCCTGCATTGACAGGTGGATCTTTTGTCACTAGTGCCACCTGGGAAGCACCTTCTAAACATAGGGGCCCTGTGCTATTGCCCTGGTTGCATGTCCACAGAACTGGCCTTACCATTTCTGGTTAAGTCCCACCCCACATTAGTTTCCAAGTCAAAATGCACTCACATCCTACTGAAGGAATTTAATGTTGGAATCATTTGGGAAAGGATTTTGCTTTGAAATTTTGTATATACGTGAAAGTCGCTCAGTCATGCCTGACTCTTTGCGGCCCCATGGACTGTAGCCCACCAGGCTCCTCTGTCCTTGGGATTCTCCAGACAAGAATACTGGAGGATGGGGAACACATGTAAATCCATGGCTGATTGATGTCAATGTATGGCAAAAACCACTACAATATTGTAAAGTAATTAGCCTCCAACTAATAAAAATAAATGAAAAAAAAAAAGAATACTGGAGTGGATTGCCATTTCCCCCTCCAGGGGATCTTCCGAACCTAGGAATCGAATCCAGGTCTCCTGCATTGCAGACAGATTCTCTACCGTCTGAGCCACCAGGGAAGTGAAGTTTTGTGGCTACAAGCAAAACATTTCCTTGATTGACTCTGTCTCTATCCATAGATATCCTTACAAACAGTGTATATGTTTAGAAATTCCTGTGTGGTGAGAAAATCAGGCCTTTCAAATCACTTTCACTAACATTTTTAGTTGTGTTCTATGAATATTTAATTAAATAACTGTCTCAATATTATAGTTTTCTTTTGATGTTTTGAAGCTGATGACTGTTTTTTAGACCCAAATATTGGCATGTGTCCCGGAAACACTCAAGACTCCATGTACTATGACTAAAGAACTTAATGGGGGGAAATGGTGCTAAGGATCCCACCCCTATTCTGATCCCACCCCTATTCATGCCCCCTCGTGAGAGCAGGTCAGCTCTCTCCTGATACATCACACACACACACACACACACACACACAAAGAGTAAAGGGCACCAACAAAACACAGTAAGATTATGAGGCTCTCTCTGGTACAGAGGACTTTCTCTTGTTCACCTAAAGTTAGAACTGAGTGTCTTGGTACCTGTAACAGACTTACCCTCACATCTTACTGGTTAAAACTGGATCACAAGTCCACTGGTAAGGCAATGCAATTCCTAAAAGGTCTAGATTCAACTCCTGAGGTGGTTGAATTCATCTTTTTCTGAATCACAGGATGGCATGGAGTATAGACATCAGAAAAATATTTGGTCTGGATTAGAAGGGGAAAGGGATCATGCCCAACAATGCCCTATCTCCTACCCACTTGGCCAGATACCTAATCTCTGTCAATTGAACTTACCCACACAAGAGTTTGACCAGGGAACTACTAATGCCAAGAGAGCAACCTAAATGGAATCTACCTGGCTTGGGTAGTTCTACTACAGTCAGTTTCCAGAGATGTGGGGGTCATGGTTCTAACAACAAGGTCCAAGGTCTAGAGCAAGTGTGGCCAGTGGCAGTAGCAAGGGCATCCTCACAAGCCTAGCTTGGTGGCAGGATTTCAGACATATTTTTCCTGTTGACAGACATAGCTTTCTTTTTTTTTTTTTTTTCCGGACATAGCTTTCAATCCTAGTTCTTATCCCTACTGGACGTTCTGTGCTCCATGCTGAAAGAGATAGTTCCACAATGGATGAAAGACAGGCTTTTCCTATTTCATAATCAAGTCAAGTTCCATCATCACATCCACCCATTCAGCAAAGACGTGGTTGCCTGGTACTAACACATGGGTTATTGGGGGACATCTCAGGGATATGATGAATCTGTTTGGATGCTGTCGACGAACATGGTACAGTATATGCAAGACTACATATAACATACTCAGAATAGAAGAGGATAGAGGTCTCTGCTGGCCATTGGTATTCATGTGTGAGTATTATGGGTTGCAGTCCTGCCTTGGCATCCTCAGGTCCTCTTGAGTGAACTTCCTTAAGGGTATGAGGCACCCATACACCTGAGCAGAAATACCCACGCGGAATGGTCATGGGGGCGCATCTGAAAGCCTTCAGACACCTGGAGACCTTTATGAGTTGGAGTGTGGTGAGGAGGCAAGGATGCCCACATATGCTACAGGAGTAGGGTTGTGGGTCTGAAGATCCCTCCTGCAACTCCTTCCTGGGCTCAGACCCCTATCGGTGCTGCCAGGAGGTAGACTTTCCTTTGAAGTTACCTACAGCTCAAATCCATTTACTCCATCATCATTTTGCTATTGTGGTCAATCCTGGTAATCAGAGCAGTGTATCTCCTTGTTTCAGTTCTCCTTCTGCTCTATTTGCCCCTCCTCCACCCCCAATTCCCTTTATTCATTCTGCTCTAGAGGAACCATATGGAAAAACATATTAATAGTTCCTAACACTGTGGAAGTCACAAGACCACTCCTTGAATAAACTGTTTAGAGTTGCTGTCAGGCACGGACATCTGGCAAAGACTCATGTGGAGCTTTGAGTGCCAGAAATGTCCTCATTGCTCATGGAACCAACTCAGAAGCCTGGACCAAACAAGAATCATATAATACCATTGCGAGATTAAAGTCGCTGTAAATAGCTCTAACATCACTGTGCATGCTGAGATCTGCAATATTGCTGTGAGTTTGTTCTCTTTGTCAAAGAATGTGATAGAAAAGTTTGGAGTTGCCCCAACTCTTTTTTGGGGAGGATCCACACAACTGGCAGAAACTTAGTTCCCCCAACAGGAATGGAACCCATGCCCCCTGCAGTCGAAGCATGTCTTCTTAACCACTGGACCTCTAAGGAATGTTGTTACAGCAAACTATCCGTGCACATAGAGGAGATTCTGATAGTGACTTCTTGTTCTTTACTAAGCAAACTGGAGACTAGGCAGATATGGACCATTTTTCTTTTTCTTTTTTTTCCTGAAGGTAAAAGCCAGACAGCAGTGGGTGGGAAGAGGAGACAAATGTAAACGACTCTTTGGAGAAGATTAAATGATATCTGGAAGGCAGCATGGAATCAAAGGATAGCTTTTTAGGTTAAAACTTTTTTATTATTATGGAATATTTCAAACATGCACAGAAGTAGTACAATGACCTCCCCCCACCCCCCACCCAAATATACTCATTATCCAGCTTCAACAATGGCCAGTTCTTGGCCTGTGATGTTTCAACCAACCTCCTAACCGCAACTCACCCCACATACCCTGAAGCACCAGGATAGAATTTGGATGATAAAAACAAAAGCATTTTAGGTACTGATGGGAGAGGCATCAGGAGAAATAAAAAGATTGAAAACACAAAAGAGAGCACAGAAATAGATTAACGACCCTGAGTAAGCAGATGGGACTATGGACTTTCTAGAAAGGGAATTAGAATGAAATGCGGGGAGAAATTAGCAAATAAAAGTTTGCGTGTGAGGGGAGAAGTCAAGGGAAGGCGGTAAAATGAGAAAGCAAGGTTGGCTAAGATACTGGGAGAGTTAGGCCGGGACAGGGACAGGTTTGCTAGCCTGAGTTAGCCTGGTAAGGAAACGGGTTAGCCCGGGACACGAAAAGAGCTGGAAGAGGTTAATTTCGGGGGAGGCGATGGGATAAAAGAGGTCAGCCCGCAAAAACAGGGGTTAATCTGGACAAAGAGGTGAAGAGAACCCATTTTTCTTTTGTATTTGGGGTTCTGTTGATTCTACTCTGGATCTTGTGCTGATCACTAGGGTTTTATTTCTTTCTTTCAGATTCATCCTTATTCACAGCAGAATGATTTCTTGGGTCTTGTGTACAATTGCTCAAGGGTGGTACTAAGAACAAACTTTGACTTAGTGGACTCTTAGGGAGGGTTTCCTTCTGTCCAACACTTTGCTAACAAGTCTGCCCTTACGTTTTTTGTATCTCACCCGGGAATGCAATGTGTTGGCCTCATGTTCATGCAGACTGTTTGCCCCAGACCTCATCTTCACAGCCTGCTGCCCTTCTCCCATAGTTACAATGGAATTGGGTACAGAATCTTGTTCATTCCTCAGGAAGAGTTATTTCCAAATTAGGTTTCAGCTAAAAACAGATCTCTACCTAATGCCTAAAAATGGCTACCATGATGCTCTTGGTGTTGCCCATTGAACTTCAAGACCCTCAGGATCCTTGATTTTACTCTGTTAGTCAGTCCAGTAGTTAGGACTCCAGGCTCTCACTGCCAAGGACCAAGGTTCGATCCCTGGTCAAGGACATAAGACCCCACAAACCAACGGTGAGGCCAAAAAAAGCTTTTAAATCTTCCTTCAAACTGAAGATCTGAAAATTCAGAGTGACTTGTTTTTGCTAATTTTCCTAACACATAACACAAATGATTTCAAAGCAAAGTAAATGTGTATCTAAAAAATCTAAGTTATGCAAGATCTAAGGAGAACAATTTTGTTATATTAACAGTATCAGTTGTATCTTATATGAAATAAGTATTATTTTAACATATTAATTGCATTGTTCCAAAGACACTGTCAGGAACAGATATGTGCCTTTATTATGTATAATAATTTAAAAGTTACATACATAGTGCTTCACAAGCTTTAATGTTCACATGACCTGGGAATCTTGTTAAAATGTTGATTCCAGTTCAACAGGTTTGGGTTGAAGCCTGAGAACTTGTATTTTTTTCTCTCTCTCTCCTTTGTTTTGTTAACCATGCTGCATGGCTTGTGAGATCTTAGTTCCTTGACCAAGGATTGAACCTAGGCCTTTGGCAGTGAGAGCCCTGAGTCTTAACCACTGGACTGCCAGGGGACTCCTGAGAACTTGTATTTCTTCTATTCTCCCATGTGTTGCTGCTGCTGTTGATTCATGGGCCACACAGCATATAGAGCATTCAATTTGCCTTGAATCAGTATTTCAATTGCATTTTAAAAGAATCCTCCAAAAAGTAAGAGTGACAACATTTTCTTCTTGCCACTAGGATGTCTTAGTTTGTTTAGAATATATTCAACACATTTTTAAAATCTCTTTCTCTTTCTATGGTTATCAGTCTCCTGCTTAGATTGATAGTACTTATTAGCATAGGAATCTGAGAACTTTGACTGATAAAGAAAACCTTTGTTTAGTTGATCTTCAGAAATCAGGCCAGAAGCCAGCATTTGTAAAGCAAAATTAGGTTCCCATGGTAATTTCAGAGCTAGGCCTCTTTTGCTGCTACGTAGGATAGGAAAACTCCGGAGGTGGACTTTTAAGCTCTTTGTGAGTTAAATCCTGTTTGGCAGCTTCTTAACTCCTCCCTATTATGTGCCTGTTGTATCCGAGGATTCCTCTTCCCCTTCAATGGTTTCAGATGAGATCTTCTGCCTCCTT
Organism: Cervus canadensis; assembly: GCF_019320065.1. NCBI lineage: Eukaryota > Metazoa > Chordata > Mammalia > Artiodactyla > Cervidae > Cervus > Cervus canadensis. The sequence continues at coordinate 18,611,203 of NC_057394.1, read as the reverse complement.
GAACAGCTTGTGAAGTCCTTGGGGCCTGTTGTCCGATTCCGTGTGTCACACGCTCATCTTTATAATCCCTCTTGTCTTCTGGAGTAACAGTGGGAATGGTCTGGTGTTGGAAATCTTACATAACAGCACGATGTCATTTTTGCACCCCTGTAATGCCTTTGTTATATGGAGAAGGTAATGGCACCCCACTCCAGTACTCTTGCCTGGAAAATCTCATGGAGGAGCCTGGGGGTCGCGAAGAGTCAGACAGGACTGAGAGACTTCACTTTCACTGTTCACTTTTATGCATTGGAGAAGGAAATGGCAACCCACTCCAGTGTTCTTGCCTGGAGAATCCCAGGGATGGGGTCGCACAGAGTCGGACATGACTGAAGTGACTTAGCAATGCCTTTGTTATAGTGTAGCCCTTCCTCCTTTAACACTTGGCATGGAAGAAATAAGAGACCACACAAAGTACAAAAGGAATTGTTATAGCCACGCGTTCTGGGAAACTGAAGAAGGAATTCCTAGGGCCTGGACTCCATCTCAGGCCTGTCCGTGCTGGTCGTGCAAGGCCACCTCTCCAGTGGACTCTGAACTCTGTGCTCAGCGCCTGTGGGAATGACAATGGAAGGATAAGACCCCCCTCTGGGCAGGGGAATCTTGAAGAGTGCCTGTGGGAATGACAATGGAAGGATAAGACCCCCCTCTGGGCAGGGAAGACACTAATCACCCCTGCCTCCGGACACTATCTATCGGAATGTAACCACAGGCTTATCGCGGTCCTTGGCTAAGAGGAGACTCTGCCTTGGGCCCGCCGGTGTAATAAACTGCACTCCACTATCTGCATTGTAACAAATATAGTGGAGTGCAGTTTATTACACCGGCGGGCCCAAGGCAGAGTCTCCTCTTAGCCAAGGGCCCCGACCAGCATTTGTGAAAATCTTTTATACCCCATGTGTACGTGTCCAAACCCACCACCCCAATTTCCTTGAGACTTACATAAACAAAGGAAGGGTAAATACAACTACAATAACCCCATCATTCATGTGTTATGTGTTCAAAGAGTTAATAATCAATAAGCCCGCAGTTACATTCCAAACAGTTAATAATCAATAAGCTTGTGGTCACGTTCCAACCAGTTAATAATGGATAAGCCTGTGATTACATCCCGATAGATACGGGAAAAAAATTTATGACCTGTCCAGAGGCAGGGGTGATTACGGTATGTTTTCTCTTAGGTGATGAGTAACCTGGATATGATCTTCAAGGTTCCCCTGTCCGGAGGGGGTCTTATCCTTCCATTGTCATTCCCACAGGCACTAAGCCGAGAGTTCAGAGTCCACTGGAGAGGTGGCTGAGCATGATCAGCACGGACAGGCCTGAGATGGAGTCCAGGCCCTATGAATTCCTTCTTCATTCCCCCCTCTTGATGCTCTTAACTCATATTATGAGCATCATTTATAGGGATATATTGCACCCTGGCTCTCCAACTGCCAATTAGGGAGAATGACATCAACCTTTGGGTTACAAAGTTCATAATACATTGTAAAATTCAGGGTCTACAAAGTAGAACTATCAAGGCAACTATAACAGTGGTAAATATAGTTTTTCATCAATCACTCTTCACCCAAGATAGGACCTGAAGTCCAGAAAGGAATGTTTTCATTTGACATTGCTGTTACCTGGTTTTTCATGTTATCTAAAGCAGTTGATACATTGTCAGATAAGTCAGGAATGTATACACAACATTCAACCTTAATTATAGCACAGGTCCCTCCTTGAGCAGCTGTGAGTATGCCCAAAGCCATTTTATTATGAATTACCGCTTTCTTCATTTGGATTTGCTCTTCATTTAAGGCTTGGATGGCTTTTGGTCTATCTAGGAGGGCCTGTTTTGTGAAATTAGTCAAGGCCTCTACTTTAATCATAATATCTGTTGTCCCTATAGAGGGTACAAATAAGGCAGCAATATAGTTGTTAGGGGAGGCACCCTGATTGAAACCGCCCACCCTGGCCAGGCACCATAATAACCATTTGCATGAGTTGTTTTATGACAGGAGATCCTGATAAGGAGTCCGGAACTAATAAGCCACCACCAGCCGGAAGAGTTTGGGAAAGGTTGAGAGGAGACACTGCCTGTCCGTCCACTTCCCAGAACCCCTCTTGCTAGCATCCATCTTGGCTGAGCGATGCGTGCGCCACCAGGAAAGACTCTGAATTAGAATGATTGGCCAAAGACCACCCGGAAACTATCCCATCACCATAAAACCCAAGACTGCGAGCCACTTGGCAGAGCAGTTCTCCTGCAACATACTCATACCATTGAAATACAGATCTTGTCCATCTAGCATGTAAATAAGGTAGATTTACTGGGGCTTGTTGTAAGTTAGGCTTTCGTTACACTGGCATTTATATCAAATGTAACCCCATGACCTGAGTCTATTGACTGTAGGTCTTACACCAAGAGAGCAAGGAGAGGTTATGATTGACAAGAGAGAGGAAAGTCTCTTTTTGTCATTCCAGAAAAGAGCAGAGTGGTTTAAAATCTCCTTGGCAGAGCGGTGACACCCACCAAGATAGTCCATCCATCACAGACAGAGGCATAGCCCCACATACCCAGCAGTTGTAGGTGTTGTGGAAGTCCGCGTAGGAATGTGCCCATGAGATGAAAACATTGTCGAAAGTTAAATTCAAAATCACATTGATGAGGCCAAGCAGCAGGAGTTGATTGTGCAGCTTCATCCTGAGGGAGGGCTCGTCCGGGATCTTCTTTTCTTTCTTTTTAAGGATGGTCTTAGTCTCTCGAGGGTCAGCGGGGTCCCTCTGTGCAGTCCACTCAGCGTTTTCTGGGTCTGCATGGTATGCTCTCTTCACCCTCGTATGATGGATCAAGGGACAATACCTGCAACTTTAACTGCAGCAGGGGTAGTTAGAATAACCTAAGGGCCCTTTCACCAAGGGGCTAGTAAATCAAGTTTCCAATCTTTGACCCATACTTGGGCACCAAGTGTAAACTCATGAATCTGTTCCCCAAAGGGGAACGGCACCCTTTTTTGTACAAACTTAGTTACCCAATTTATTACCTTACCCAGTTCCATCTGCTGTGAAATCTTATCCCCCCTTACCTGAGGCAAATTTGTTGACACCTGTTTTATTATGGGAGGAGGCCTCCCATACACAATTTCGTATGGAGAATAGCCTTGGGACTGTGGGGTCATCCTGAGTCTGAGCAGAGCTGTCAGAAGCAAGTCCATCCAGGAGCAGTCAGTCTCTATGATCCATTTGGAGAGTCTCTTTTAGTGTCCGGTTGGTTCATTCCACCATCTCAGAACTCTGGGCCTATATTCAGTGTGCAGTTTCTATTTGATGTTTAAAGTTTTGCTTACCTGTTGTACTAAATCAGCTACAAAAGCCGGGCCATTGTCCGATCCAATGCTAGTAGGAAATTCAAATCTGGGAACTATTTCCCTAAGCAGGCACCGGGCTATTTTTGATGTTCTTTCAGTCCAGGTAGGAAAAGCTTTTACCCATCTTGAGAACGTACATACCATTACCAGCAGGTAATGGTAGTGTCGGTGAGGTTTCATTTGAGTGAAGTCTATTCCCAGGTGTTAAAGGGGCAGCGTGCCTTTCAGCTGAATACCCAGAGGTTTTTGTCTGAATACCCAAGAGGCAGCATTAACCTGTGAGCAGGCAGCATGGCCTAGATAGGTCGCTTGGTGTGTTTGGCTTACCAGAGTGTGTGCCAGCCCCTCCGGTACCAATAATTTGCCCACTTGGCAATTCTCACCATCCGTTTTCAGTCTTGGTGGCCCCTTCCGCTTTGGCTAACCTGACAGCAGTTGCCGTTGTTTTATCAGGCTAGTGCCATCAGTATATAGGACACAATTAGGGTCTGGATTCTTTAAAACAAACCCCAGATACCTTACCTCTTCTTTGTAGATCTGTGCCTTCTTTTTCAACACCTGGTAACCTGCTTCTATCAACAGCTGCAGCAGTACATTTGTCCCTTTCCAGCTTTTTTCCTTGGTATCCGCAGCCAGCAGCAGGTCATCTATGTACCGTAGGAGCCAACATCCATACTCTTCCGGATGGAATGAGTCCAGGTCGGAAGCCAAGGCTTCCCCAAAGATGGCTGGGGCGTTTTTTACACCCTTGTGGGGGGGGGTCCACAAGGTTGTGCCTTGTTGTTTGGTGCCCCCGACTGGATCTTCTCATTCAAAGGCAAAGATGGGCTGTGACGCTGGGGTGAGGTGTATGCAGAAGAAGGCATCCTTGAGATCTAGGCAAGTGTAAACTTTAGTCTTTGGTGGGAGGAGGCTGAGTAAGGTATAGGGGTTTGGAACAGTGGGGTGTAAAGTCACAATAGTCTTGTTGACTAGCCTGAGAGCTTGTACAGGCCTATAGTCCTGTCCTCTTTCCTTTTTGACTGGCAGGATTGGTGTATTCCAAGCCGACTGGCACTCTGTCAGAATGCCCATTTGTTTTGATCTATTGATGTGGGGCAGTATGCTGGCCCAGGCCTCTATCGGTAGTGGGTACTGGTGCTTTCTGACCGGGATGGTGCCTGGTTTGAGCTCTATTGTCACTGGGGCTTGATGTTTAGCCAGCCTAGAAGGAGGGAGGGGGCTGTCTTCCGCCCAGACCTCAGGGAATAATTGAGTTAGCTCTCTCTCATGCTCTTCTGGCCCACCCAGTTCTTCCTTCGGAGGCTCATGCAACCTCCATTCATCTTGGGGTGGTATTGAGAGAGAGAGAGCAAATAAGTCATAGAGTCCTTCCAGAAGGTGGGCCTCTCCTCAGGGGAGAAACTCCCTTGTGCTCCTAGTTTGGAGAGCAAGTCTCTTCCCAGCAGGGGTACTGGGCACTCAGGAATGTAGAGGAATTCATGAATCACTTGGTGCCCCCCATCTGACATTTTCTGGGCTGGCAAAACTATTTAATCATCTCTTCTCGAGATACCCCAGTTACAGCGGTAGTCTTTCTGGACAGTGGAGTCATAGGTTTCGTTACTACCGACAGTTCTGCTCCTGTATCCACCATGAAGTCAATGTTTTGGCCCCCCCTTTTAAGGTTACCATGGGCTCTCAGGGACCTGATATCTCTGAGCCCCGGCAGCCCTAGTTAATTTCCAAGTCAGCAAGCCCCACAACTGCAGGGGCTTCCTCTTCCTTCCTTGCCTTAGGGCATTCATTCTTCCAGTGGCCAAAAGTTCAGCACCGGGCACACTGGTTTGGCTGTAACGGGCCTGGGGCCTCTATTGGGACTGGTTGAAGGACTGTCCTGTCCCTGCGGCAGAGGAGGTTTTCCAGAGGGCCCGAGATAGACTTCCCCCAAGCAGCAGCTTGCACTGCAAATCTTTTGTCTGTTGTCTTTCGTCCCCTCCGGCTCTCTGGCAGAGCGCAGTCTCTGCTTAATTCCAGCGTCTCCCTCCCCTTCTTGTCAGTACTCACCGGTAGAGGGGCGTATAGCTTGGCGGTTCGGCTGGAGCTGGATCCTGGAAGTGCTGGCCAGAGGCTTTTGTCACCGGGATCGGAGCCTGCCCAAACGGCGGCTCTACGAACTCCGGGAAAGCTGGCAGAGGAGCAGTGGCTGCTGCAAGAACTTCACCTGGCCCTGGATTGGGCATCAAGGCGGCCTCCGGTCCTGGTGGAGCACTGGGAGGCAGGAGCGTCATTATCCAGCATGGGGGAGGGGTCAGGTCATCCCCGTCCAAATCCTGTAGAATTTTCTTTTTTATCATCAGTCAATTTTTGTGTCATTAATATTTTTCCCTTTCCCTTCTGGATATAGAACCTTGTCCAAGTAGGAGGGTCTTTAGCTAATCCTAGCCATGAGTCAATAGATGGATATTGATCCAGGTGTCCTGGCTCGCCTGTGACTACTGTATAGACTGCTTCCACTATTTTTGAGTTCAGGGTGTTCTCTGGTGGCCATCCTACTGCCATAGGGGTCCATTCGACCTCACAGAGTATGTGGAGGCAGTTAGGCTTCATCTTCACCCCATAGTCTCCTCCTAATCCCTTCTTTAAATTTTTAATCATGCATTCCAATATAGTTGCCTTAGATTCATTTCCCCCCATCTTGCTTACCTTCTCAGACCTTCTACTTTTTCTTTTCATTCTGTCTACAAAGTTCTCAGTACCCTATGTACTTCTGATATTTCTACTCAATGACACTTAAATTGCCATTCTGCCTCCTTCCTAATTGGGGTGAGAAGAGCCTTACTTGCCAGATCCCAGGGGGAGAAGGGGGATCAGCGTGTCTTCACCTGCCAGTCAGCACAGCTGAACCAGAACATCACATGGTGCAAGACTGTTTCTCCCTGAAAGTCTGTTCTGCCTTGGTGGCCTTGATCAGGTACGGATGAAAACACAGATGGGTTAAATATCCCATGTCCCAGGCCATCTCCAGAAAAGCCAATTCACATTCACTTCTGTATACCCCCTCCTTCTAGCCTAACAATTCCAAGGGGGTCAAGAATTCCACAGCAGATGGGACACCTCCTGGGGGAGGGCAGAATATGAGCATACAAGGACCAGTTTCCTATCCTAAAAATCCCCTGGCGATCGCTTGGTAATAATTTTCCCGGAGACAGCGTGGACACACCTCCTAAATGACCTTCACAAATTTCCTTCCTAAACCCGAGCACGCTCATCGACCTGTGTACCAAGCAATCACCGCCTGCCTATTCCAGGCTCCTGTGGGTCCCCGCTCCTTCTAGTCCCTCCCAGGGGGGTGATCAGGCCCCCTCTTCCACCCTGCTGGGTGGGTTCCTCCTCTCCTGAGTGCTCAGATCCCCTGCTGCCGTCCACGACCTGCCAAAGCTAAGAAACCGGGCGTTGAAAGGCCAAATTCTTCCAGAGGGGCGAGGCGCCTTGCCCCCTCTAGGAGATTCATTTGGGGTGGCCTCAAATGAGACCTGTCTCCTCAAAGTGAGGAATTTCTTGGCCAATGCACCAAATGTTATAGCCACGCGTTACGGGAAACAAACTCACTCAGAAGGACAATGCAGATAGTGGAGTGCAGTTTATTACACCGGCGGGCCCAAGGCAGAGTCTCCTCTTAGCCAAGGGCCCCGACCAGCATTTGTGAAAATCTTTTATACCCCATGTGTACGTGTCCAAACCCACCACCCCAATTTCCTTGAGACTTACATAAACAAAGGAAGGGTAAATACAACTACAATAACCCCATCATTCATGTGTTATGTGTTCAAAGAGTTAATAATCAATAAGCCCGCAGTTACATTCCAAACAGTTAATAATCAATAAGCTTGTGGTCACGTTCCAACCAGTTAATAATGGATAAGCCTGTGATTACATCCCGATAGATACGGGAAAAAAATTTATGACCTGTCCGGAGGCAGGGGTGATTACGGTATGTTTTCTCTTAGGTGATGAGTAACCTGGATATGATCTTCAAGGTTCCCCTGTCCGGAGGGGGTCTTATCCTTCCATTGTCGTTCCCACAGGCACTAAGCCGAGAGTTCAGAGCCCACTGGAGAGGTGGCTGAGCACGATCAGTGCGGACAGGCCTGAGATGGAGTCCAGGCCCTATGAATTCCTTCTTCAGAATGAAGGAATGAAATTCTTGTAGTTTTCAGCGTGAAGGGCACTGGTGCTGGCATAAGGAGTACAGTCTGCAGGAAGACTTAGCCAACCAAGTTATCCTCCACAGAAGAGAGACTGAAATGCAAGTCAGAGGAGAGCAAAGGTCTGGAAACAAGAGGCAGAGAGTTGGAGATCTCTGTCCCCAGTGGTCACCATCCTCAAAATAGAGAGGATACAGGATATGGTAGAAACCCCTTCAAGTATGGCTCGTGCCTTACCTCCTGCTAGAAGCCAGGTGAGTTGGCAACTTTGTAGAGGAGACTCCCATGCCATCAGCCTGTGTTACCAGTGAAGTAGAAAACCCTCACTTCCCACTTGGGAAAAATCAGAAAGTGAAACTGTTGTAGGAACCCCTTCCAGGGTCCAAACTCTTGTCTAACACTCGGAAATGAACTGTCCAAAGAGACACACATGCTGATAATGCAAGAGACTTTACTGGGAAGGGGCGCCCAGGTGGAGAGCAGGCAGGTAAGTGAACCCAGGAGAACTGCTCTGCCACATGGCTTACAGTCTTGGGTTTTATGGTGAGGGGATTAGTTTCTGGGTTGTCTCTGGCCAATCATTCTGACTCAGGTTCCTTCCTGCTGGTGCACACATCACTCAGCTAAGACGGATTCCAGTGAGGAGGATTCTGGGAGGTTGGTAGTGTTGCCAGCGCATTTGAGGTTCTTTCTTAGCCCCAAAAGAATTCTGAGATAAAGCAAAGAGGTTAAGAAAGTAAAGTGAAAGCTTATTTAAGCAAAGATATGCTGAGAGCAGGCAGACAGGTGAGGAGCTGTGGCTCTGGGTCTTTGGCAAGCTGGATCTGAGGGGCAAACAAATAAGGGGCAAAACATTCACTGAGGAAGGAGGAGTTTGGAGGTCAGCATCCCTGTTTTTCATCCCAGCTCCATTTTCCTGAGGAGCGGAGGGATTTCTGTTGTCAACTACAAATTAGCACTTGCCAAGAGCATTTGCCCTGGGCTGCTGCCTACTGGACTTTGACATTCCCTGAAGGAAATCCCTCACTGCCTCTTTGGAGCAGCCTCTCAGAGCTATCTGAGGTGCTGTCTCCCAGGCTGCAGTCCTCATTTTGACCCAAAGAAAACTTAGCTGACAACTCCCCAGGTTGGGCATCTTTCTAGTTGACAGCAGCTTTCTCATAAAGATACCGATACAAGAAGGACAGGTGACTGGTACTCTAAAACCCCTAACTTCTGGATGGTTTCTTTAGGGGAAATTTTCTGTAGGCAAAATCTGGGGGGAGGGCTGCAGGGTGTGTGGGTTTCTTCTGATTGGTTGGTGGTAAGGCAACAGGGCGGTGCCCTGGGAATCTAGTGTTCAGCCTGAAGTTACCTTCTCCACCACTGGATCATCAAAAAAGCAAAAGCGTTCCAGAAAGACATCTATTTCTGCTTTATTGACTATGCCAAAGCATTTGACTGTGTGGATCACAATAAACTGTGGAAAACTATTCAAGAGATGGGAATACCAGACCACCTGACATGCCTCCTGGGAAATCTGTATGCAGGTCAGGAAGCAGCAGTTAGAACTGGACATGGAACTATAGACTAGCTCCAAATCGGGGAAAAAAGTACATCAAGGCAGTATATTGTCACCCTGCTTATTTAACTTATATGCAGAGTACATCATGAGAAACACTGGGCTGGAGGAAGCACAAGCTGGAATCAAGATTGCCAAGAGAAATATCAATCACCTCAGATTTGCAGATGACAACACCCTTATGGCAGAAAGCAATGAAGAACTAAAGAGCCTCTTGATGAAAGTAAAAGAGGAGAGTGAAAAAGTTGGCTTAAAACTCAGCGTTCAGAAAACTAAGATCATGGCATCTGGTCCCATAACTTCATGGCAAATAGATGGGAAAACAGTGGAAACAGTGACAGACTTTATTTTATGGGGCTCCAAAATCACTGTAGATGGTGACTGCAGCCATCAAATTAAAAGACTCTTACTCCTTGCGAGAAAAGTTATGACCAACCTAGACTGCATATTAAACAGCAGAGACATTACTTTGCTAACAAAGGTCCATCTAGTCAAAGCTATGGTTTTTCCAGTAGTCATGTATGGATATGAGAGTTGGATTATAAGGAAAGCTGAGCGCCAAAGAATTGGTGATTTTTAAGTGTGGTGTTGGAGAAGACTCTTGAGAGTCCCTTGGACTGCAAGGAAATCCAACCAGTCCATCCTAAAGGAGATCAGTCCTGAATATTCACTGGAAGGACTGATGCTGAAGCTGAAGTGCCAATACTTTGGCCACCTGATTCGAAGAGCCGACTTATTTGAAAAGACCCTGATGATGGGAAAGATTAAGGGCAAGAGGAGATGGGGGGCAATAGAGGATGAGATGGTTGGATGGCATCACTTACTCCATGGACATGAGTTTGAGAAATCTCTGGGAGATAGTGGAAGAGAGGGAGGCCTGGCATGCTGTAGTCCATGGGGTTGCAAAGAGTAGGACACCACTGAGCGACTGAACAACAACAACAACAAGAACTTCCCTGGTGGCTCAGTAGTAAACAATCTGCCCGCCAATGGAGGAGAAGAGGGTTCAAACCCTGGGTCAGAAAGATCCCCTGGAGAAGGAAATGGCAACCCAATCCAGTATTCTTGCCTGGGAAATCCCACAGACAGAGGAGCCTGGCAGGCTACAGTTCGTGGGGTCCCAAAATAGTCAGACATAACTGAATGGCTGAGTGCACACACACACACTACTCAGCATATGGTTAGCCCCAAGGGATAAATTAAGCAGTATGTGAGCTCATGTATGGTTAAACCCACTCCCCAAGCCCAAGAGAAGGGACACTTTAACCCCCTTGAAATATGCCCTCCAGATAGGAGAAGCCATGGTAACCATGTGCTACCCTCCCTCAACCTGCCCTCCACTCCTTTTGGCCAGGAGACCAGAAATATCTTAGAAACATGGAAAACCTGGAGCCTGCAAGGCGAGTTATTCCTAGGAGGAAGGTATCTCACTTGAGGCCAACCACCCATCTGCCCTGAAGCTGCAGGGGGTCACTCTGTGGGGACATCACACTCGAGTGAAGGGGCCCTGATCCCCAACCTGTGGGGAGACAACCTGGGCAAACGGATCCTCTTGAGTACTGGTGTGAACCACTCTCTGACCTGAAGCCTCTCTTTCAAAAAGCAACAAGAGTGTTGCCTGAAAGAGCAGACTAATTGTAGGAATCATTGTGCTCAGAGGGCGGCTAGTGATCTTGGCTGGGGGAACCATATATAGCACTGTCGCCATAAAAACAGTAACCGCCACCATGACCATGGCCACCAGACCCGTCTCCAGAAGGTGGGAGAAGTCCTGCCCCTCCCCAGGGCCCTGACTACCCCACACTCAGCAGGAAGCTGCAGGAGCCAGACCTTCCCCATCAGCGACCTCAGGGTGGGAGACACAGGAGGGACGTGTTACCCGCAAAGCCCATCAACAGTTCCCAGGGAGGAAACATAGATGCTGGTCATAAATAAAATCTAGACTTTTTTCTTTCGCTTTGTGCTTTGAGGAGGTTCCTGTTCAAAGCAGAGGCTTTGCACCTAGCCCTTCAGACCAGAGTCCCTGGTGTGAAATACTTGCACCTTGGCTTGGCGGACTGTTTGCAGAAACATTGTGTCCTGCACTGTAATTCAAATTGGCATCCAAGGATGCCAAGTGTGTGCAGAGGTGTTGTACCCATCGCTGTAATTCAATAGGGCAGCGAGGGGGCCATGTCAGTGTCACTGTACTTGCACTGTGATTCAAGATGGTGTCCGGGGGGCGTTTGCAAAGATGCTGCGCCTGGCACTGCGATTTGGAGTCATGGGGAGTCGCCGGTGCACATGTGTACTTGACCCACAAGAGCTGCAACTGCCTCTTGGTGGATTGGAACCAAATAAAGCAGCGAGGCCAAGTGCCTTCAGGGGGAATGAAAGTGAAAGCATGAGTTGTTCAGTCCAGTCCGACTCTTTGCAACCCGGACTATATATCGCCTTCCGGGCTTCTCTGTCCATGAGATTCTCCAGGTAGGAATATTGGAGTGGGCTGACCATTCCCTTCTCCAGAGTATCTTCCTGACCTAGGGATTGAACTAGGGTCTCCTGCATTGTAGGTGGATTCTTTACTGTCTGAGCCACCAGGAAAGTCTGCCTTCAGGGGGAGTGTGTGCTAAAGGTTAAGCTCTCCCCCTCCTTTTCTTTCTTTCTTTCTTTTTTAATTTTTTCCCCCTCCTTTTCTTATCAATGACTGAAACTTTCCTGTGCATCTCATCTGATCCTTTTCTGCGCACCAGTGGAAGGACCTCTGTTGATGTCTGACTCAGGAGGGTCAGTAACAGAACAAAAAGAAATCAAACCCTCTTCTGCCCCGTAATGGTGTGTTAGTCTCCTATAGAGAAGGGAAATGCACTGGAATGGCTAAGAAAATTATTTCTTGATACAAGCGTGGTCTGCATTGGCCCCTTTAAAAGTGATATTTACTTTGGAAAATTCATGCCTCCCCTCCTGATAGAAGCCAGGTGAGGATTATAGACCTTCTATCAAGAACCTGACACTCAGGGACCTCTCGGAGGTAGGATTCTTTTTTTGTTTGTTTTTTGTTTTTTAGAGGTGGAATTCTTGGAAGGAAATCCATTGTCTGGGAGACCCAGGCTCACAGTAGAGCCAGGAGCCAACTGTATCAGAGTGTTTTCTCCTTCAGACACTCCCACCCTGCTGACCTGAGCCCCAGGAAACACCCCTGTCACTCAACTGAGTATTTAGACTCAAGACTTGGTGACTGGGCAGGGGAATGGAGCCTGATTCAGGAGATGAGACCTTCATGGGGATGAGGTTTTTCCTATGAGGCTTGGTCTCCTGCAGGAGACAGGTAGAGATTCATGTGAACAGAGTGGAAGGGGGCTTTCAGTAAAAAACCAAGGGCAAGAGAGGTGGTGTTGCCCTGGGGAGTTCCCATGAAGGGGTTCTTTTTTGCTAAATGACCAAGTGTTCATGTGATTTCCCTTTTAGAACCTGGGAAAAGACAAGTTGTGAAAAACTTCAGCCATTTCCCTTCTGCAGTGAAATAAATACCCTTTTGACTTTATTCCAGCTCTTGAGTTAACAAAATGAGAACACCCCTGCCCAGCGCAGGGCTGCAGTTCCAGGGAGGCTGACGGACAGGATGGTGAGATGGAAAGGGGAACAGTCTCCCTGCTTCCACTCACTGACCTACTGGGGAGAGAGCGTCATCCTGTCAAGTGGACCGTGACTCAGAAACTCAGGTCCTGAGAGCAGTCCTGTAAAGGGGCAGAGCAGGAGATGAGGGGAGAATTCCCCACAGTATCAGCAGTCCTGTGAAGGGGACAGAGTAGGAGGTGAGGGGGGAATTCCCCACAGTAGCAGGGAGCTTTTCTTAGTGCACAGTCAGGAACAGCAGGGAGAATGAATCTGCTGTCTGTCACTGCATAAACCACCTGAGACATAAGCGGCCTAAAGCTGTGATCACTTATTCATTACTCAGTACAGTTGTGAGGTCTGATGAGGCAGGGTTGTTGTTGGCCTCCTGGGCTCACTCACAGGCCTGCCTGCAGCTGGGAGCCCCTCTGGCACTGGGTGTCCATACGGGCCTCATTTCCACCGTAGGCTGAGCTGGGATGGCTGGAGGACATGGGGTGGCCTGGTTTCTCTCCCCACATGGCCTCTCACCTCAGATTGCTGACAGCTCGATGGTCAGGGAGGGAGTCTCTGATGGAGTCACCTGTGAGCTGAGGTCTCCTAAAGGATTAGAAGGCATCAGTGAGCAGGGAAAGGGGGGAGGGGCTGGTAAGAGGGAGGAAACAATATATGAGGGAATAGCAGGTGCCAAGACCCTGTGAGGTAAGAAGAAACACGACACTTTCTAGAAAAATAGGAATAAAGTTAGTTTGGTTACTGCATGGAACACAAGAAAGGAGAGAGGGTGGGTGCCAGGTCACGCAGGTTCAAGGAGTGGAGGATTTTTTGGTTAATCTTAACAGAAAAAATGGGAAAGATTAAATAGTTTTAAGGAATGGCATGACATGTTACAAGTTGCCTCTTAAAGAATGAGCATGGTTAAGTTTTGGAGGTTTTGCAGGGAGACTGAATGCAGGCTTTCTCAACCTCAGCACCACTGACATTTTGGATTAGATAATTCATTATCAGTGGTGGGAGCTGTCCTATACATTGTAAGGTGTGTAGCCGTGTCTTTAACCTCTACTCACTAGATGCCACCAGTCTTTGCCCACCTGCCGCTTAGTTGTGACAACTAAAAATGTGTCCAGATTTTGCCAGATGTCCTTGGGGAAGCCAACTTCTTATTGAGAATCACTGGGCTGGAGTGAATTCAGGGCTTTTTTGCTCACTATTTCTGTGTCTTCTGAGAGAGAAATACTTATCACCTGGGCTTGGGTGGTGGAGGTGGAGCTGAGATGAGCAGATGGGATTAGAGATTCAAGAAGATCAACGCATTAGTATTTGGGTGGACAGACTTCAAACCCCCCCGCCCCCGCCTTTTTTTTTAGTGAACTAGTCCTCAATCTCCTCTCTATTTGCCTCCTTCAACGTTCTAGCTGCTCTGAGAAAAGAATCTTGCCGGGCCTGCCGGCAAAAGGAACAGGTCGAGGACGCAATCACCAGAGCACCTGAGAAATAAAAGACTCGGAAAGATGGGGTTGAGAGGGACGGAGTCAGCTTGTGACTGATTCTGACGACTTTATTGAGGGGTAACATACATATATATGCTAACAGGATTCACCAAATTTTAGATCAAAGACTTGCATACGTGCAGAACTGCAGACACTAGTTTTAGCTCAGGAGTTTTATCTTAACTCTCGCAGAGCATGGCACCAGCGTCTTACAATCACTTAAAGACTACCTAGACATAAACCATTCACAGGAGCCGGATAATCTTATCACAGTCAGGAAAATGGGCAAATGGTGGCTGCAGCGATTTCCTTGAGGGAGGTGAGAAAGGCCAATTTGCACTTTAATAAATCAGGGGTGGCGGGACAGAGAGGGACCTCTTAGATCTCTCTCAGGGCCGAGAAGGGGCCTGAGCAGTCAGGCCGGCTCCCGCAGAATCTGGTCTTGTTTGTGTCGGGAAATACTCATAGTCAGAGGGCAAAAGGATAACATGTGAGATATAAAATTCATTTTCACTCCTTTGTCATTTGTGGATACAAGACTTATGTAGGGTCAAAGTCTGATCAAGGAATTGATTGAAGATCAGGAAGGTAGGGCGTTTCCAGGCTTATTCTGAATGAGGGGAGTTTAGATATTTGGAGAGCAAACCATGAGACAGTGGAGAGAGGACTCTGAAATGAACTTGCGTGAGGCGCTGGCAGCAAACCTCAGCAGTGAGAGATGCAGTTGTCCAGTGTTTCAGCCATCAGCCCACCTGTCTGCAGAGGCCAGTGTGTCCTTTTTTATTACAGCAGTGTCCTCCTCCCCTTGGTTTTTACACAAAGGCTAATAATTCTCTATCCTGTGCCTGTTTGTAAGGAAGCTTTGTGAGGAATGGTGAGTTGCCAACCCTAAAACACTTGGAATTCATCTGATAAAAGACCCTGCCCTGATTTTTCTACCAAGAAAGTACAGTTTTCTGTAGGAGATGAAAGGTTGTGTTTTCTGCTCTTGTAAGGAAAAATAGAAACCAAAACCCCTTTCAAATCAAAGTATTTTTCTTGAGTCAATAGCGCCTCCTGAGCCTCCAGCCAAGTCCATGAAAAGGCTTTGTTAGATTATCTAAAGCATCCAGGGTTCATAAAGGTCATCATATCATTCATGCTGAGCTTGAGAAGTCTGTCCTTTCTCTGCTTCTCACATGCAGAGGAAATTGAATGAGAAATTTTTATTTCATTTCTACCCTCTTCCCACTCTTTTCTTTCTGACTTAATGAATGTAGTCACCCAGAAGGTAATCAGTCATGTTATGGTGTATTTTACTGTAAAGTGTGATTATTAAATTCATGAAAATATAATCACATAAAATTTAGAGAACAATATGAAGAACTGAAAGTCAATTCTTTTCTTCATGGTCAGAAGGCTGGTGCCTTTCCTTCTACCCCCCAATTTTTCTCCTGGACAAAGGAGACCATGAACTATCACCACAAACCATAGAGCCGGAAGTCAGGACACAGTCCTACCAATTCTCACTTTAGAAGTGAGCAGAAGACTCTTTAATTACATTAATAAATTACATTATATTAATTACAATAAATTAGATGGGTTGGCAGAAATTTAAAAAATTACCATGTGGTAAGCATCACAGTAATAATGGTTACAAGTAAGAATAAATGCTAAAATTAATAGGCAAAAAAACAGATGAGAAACAGGATATCTGCAGAGTCTTAAAGCATTAACACAGCCCCACAAGACCCTAAGAAAGTTGAAAGGGAAATAGGACATTTACAGTGGAGAAACCTGTGATCGAGTTAACATCACCGTGTTGAAACATCTATATCATGTGTCTCCAATAAGATGTCAGCTCGACTGGCTACAGAGTGCCCAAATAACACATTTCTGGGTGAGTCTGTGAAGGACTTCTGGATGATCAGCATTTGAATCAGTGAACTCTGTAAAGTAGATTACCCTCCCCAGTGTGGGTTGCCATTATCCAACCTGTTAAGGGCCTGAATAGAAGCAGGGCAGAAGACAAAGGAATTCCCTCCCTTTTTTTTTTCCTGCCTCACCACTTGAGTGGATGTCTCATCTCATCTTCTCAGTCCTTGGACTGATATTTACACCTTTGCCTCCCCTGGTTCTCAGGCCTTGTTGGAACTTGGACTGAATCACGCTACTGGCTTTCTTGGGTCTCCAGTTTGCAGATGGCAGATAGTGGGACTTCTCAGCCCTCATAATCATGTAAGCCAACTCTTGATAATGAATCTTCTTTGTAAGGGTCTATATACATATAGGTATATGCTGATGAAACATAGATCAGTAGTTGATTTAAGAAAGAACTGGAAAATTCTATTGATGCCAACTTGGGTATTATAACCCCAGAAGATAGTTTTCTAGAAAGCAATGAGAACTCTTCTGTTGCATTAGAGATCAATGCACAGTTATGTGTGTTTTTGAGGCGAAGGGCAATTTGTCAGACGACATATTGACAGTTATACAATTCAAATCTGCTGGTACAAAGTTGTGGGTCATCCTGACTCTTTACAAGGTTAAGAAGGCTGGTTATCTCCTAAGGAGTTCTGCATGATACACACTAAAGGGGAAGGAGGTGGCTCAAACATGCAGAGAGAAATTAAAATTTTTCTTGTCTTAAAAAAAAAAAATTAAAAAAAATTTTTTTCTTGTCTTGTCAAAAAATATGAATCTTATTTCATCTTCTGTTAGTTCTTTTTCTCTGGAAGGGCACAACATCATTTCTGTGGTGTTCTTGCCAAAAATGTATAACCTGAATTTAATCATGAGAAGACAGTAGACAAGCCCCAAAGTCACCAGGAACCTTCCTGTTGCCACATTCAATGACCATTTCTCATCCCAAGTTTTACTCAACCTGTAAGCATTATGTAATATTGTTGAACAGCTGCCTTTGAATCACTTTCTTCTTTTGCTCTCTGGGGCATAACTCTTTCAGTTCTCTGACTCCCTTATAGTTAGTCACCTCTTCTGATTTCTTTTCATCATCCTAACTTTTCCTTTCATCCTCTGTACTGACACCCACAATGATCTCATTCACTCCCACGGCCTCTCAGCTGTAGGAAGACCAGTGATTACACACACTTTCTAGGCAGCAGCAATAAAGGAGGGCGAGATAAGGTCCCCCAACAAATACCCTTAAATCTTATAAGCACAGAACTCCACTTATATTCCATCAGCCGGGATTTAGTCTCATGGCCACTCTTAGCTGGAAGGGCCATGTGCCAAGCTGGAAACAAGAGTTCTATTATTATGAAATAAGAGAAGAACAACCATTGGAAAATTAATAACTCTTCTATAGGTGGCAAATCTTATCACTCCTCTAGTTTAGACAGTGCAGAAGTCAGATAGATCTAGAATAAAGCAAGTGGCTTATTATAAAATTAATCAGAAAGTGAAAGTGACGTGTTAGTCATTCAGTTGCATCTGACTCTTTATGACTCCGTGGACTGTAGCCTGCCAGGCTCTTCTATCCATGGGGTTTCTCCAGGCAAGAATACTGAAGTGGGTTGCCATTTCCTTCTCCAGGGGAGATTCCCAACCCAGGGATCGAACCGTGGTCTCCTGCAATGCAGGCAGATTCTTTACCATCTGAACCACCAGGGAAGTAAAAATTAATCATATGGTAGCTCTAATAATAGCTGCTGTTCTAGATTAAATTCTTTCCTAGAGAAAATCGACATAGCACCTGCTACCTGATATGTAGCTATTGAGGGGACAGTTTCTTTGCTCTCACCAAATAAACAGGGAGCATAATAGGCAGTTGACTTATCTTGATGTAGAATGAC
The DNA here is from genome assembly GCF_019320065.1 of Cervus canadensis. Lineage (NCBI taxonomy): Eukaryota > Metazoa > Chordata > Mammalia > Artiodactyla > Cervidae > Cervus > Cervus canadensis. Next base: position 18,593,188 of record NC_057394.1, on the reverse strand, counting down.
ATGAAATGACAGAAGGCATTTTGCCACAATAGTCTGCAGTGACTTTTATCACCTCCTTATTGCAGAGGGTAGCAGTCTGGTCCACTGCTTTGATAAGGCTCTGTTGATAGCGCCTGCAGAGTAGGAAGTAGCAGTCTTTGCACCAAATGCTTATCTCGGGAGAAGTGACCTGCTGTAGTGTATCAGCCACATTCAGGGATAGAACTATATAAGTTGATGTGAGATATTCCCTGTTAGCAAAATTTTGAGTGGTCTGTACACTTCATTACCCACCTTGCCTAGAAGGCATAGGTTGAAAAAGATGAACAGACATGAATGTATATCCCCTTCCTCCCTTCCTTCTAACCTCCCTTCCTCCTTCCTTCCTGTCTATCTATCTATCTATATGTCGGGGGAGTGTATAATTTCCTTGGTTCTGTCTTGCTACAGCAAAAATTTGAAGCAACAGACGGACCAGTGTTACAGTTGTTTTATTTGGCAAGCAAAGAAAAATATATCCTCCAGGCATGAGGGCGGGTGACCCAAAAGAAAGAAGAGAAGAGAGGCCAGGGGCTCAATTTTGGCTCCTCTTTTTATGTGTTTTTTTCTCCTCCCCCCGAGCCTGCCCTATGTAAACTGGGCTAGCCAGGAGAGCTGTTTGCTTTACCTGATGTTCTTACTCCAGTCCTCTGACCTTCCTTTGTTCTATTTTTGAGGGCTTTCCCTTTCTTTGTCTTTTAGCCACCACCATTATAGATTCCTTTTTCCTATTCTAAATACCTAACATATCTGTCTATCTATCTATCCATCTATCATGGCTGCAGTTTTAGCCAGATTGTAGGAATTAATGGTTGGAAGATTTTTAATTATTTATTTATTTTTGGCTGTGTGCAGTCTTCCTTCCTGTGCAGGCTTTTCTCTAGTTGTGGTAAGTGGGGACTTCTCATTGCAGTGACTCCTCTTATTTTGGATCACAAGCTCTAGGGTGCTTGGGCTTCAGTGGTTGCAGCACGTGGGATCACTAGTTGCAGTTTCTGGGCTTGAGAGAACAAGCACAATAATTGTGGCAAACAGGCTTAGTTGCTCTGTGATATGTGGGATCTTCCCCAGAGATCAAACCCATGTGTCCTGCATTGGCAGGCAGATTCTTTACCACTGAGCCACCAGGGAAGTCCCTGGTTGGAAGATTTGTAACAAATTCAAGAGAAGAGACATATGAATGAATGAATGGATGGACCTATGACATCATCACACTGTCCCATGTGATTGCTCACTGGGAGTCCCTCACTGCTGAGTGTGTTTTCAAATCAGGTATTTCCACTCTACAACGGCTCTTTGCTCAGTCTCCTTCAGTTCAGTTCAGTCACTCAGTCATGTCTGACTCTTTGCGATCCCATGGACTGCAGCACGCCAGGCCTCCCTGTCCATCACCATCTCCTGGAGTCCACCCAAACCCATGTCCATCCAGTTGATGGTGCCATCCAACCATCTCATCCTCTGTCGTCCCCTTCTCCTCCTGCCCTCAATCTTTCCCAGCATCAGGGTCTTTTCAAATGAGTCAGCTCTTCGCATCAGATGGTCAAATTATTGGTATTTCAGCTTCAACATCAGTCCTTCCAAAGAACACCCAGGACTGATCTCCTTTAGGATGGACTGGTTGGATCTCCATCTCCTTAAGACCTGCTTAACGAGCTCATGAACAAAGTGGCACAGGTGCTGGGGATGGAAGCCATGCCTAGACTCCATAACACAGATTCCTTCTCGTCAAGTTAGCTTGGCTGCTATCACTATGGAGTGTCCAGTTTGCCCACATCTGTAGCAACCAACCCCAAAACCTCAATATGATTCCATACTGTCAGGGGAGTGTGTAATTTCCTTAGTTCTTTCTCGTCGCAACAAAAATTTGAAGCGACAGATGGACCAGCGTTACAGCTCTTGGACAGGCCAGTGTTACAGTTCCATCTTACAACTCAGTTTTGTTTAGAAAGTAAAGGAAAATACTTCCTCGAGTCATAAGGGAATGCCGACCCAAAAGACATGAAGAGAAGAGAGGCCCCCAGCCCAATTTTGGCTTCTCTTTTTTTTTTGGCTTCTCTTTTTATATGTTTTTTTCTCCTCCTCCTGGGCCTGCCCTATGTAAACTGGGCTAACCAGGAGTGCTGTTTGTTTTACCTGAGGTCCTTACTCTGGTCCTCGGACCTTCCTTTGTTCTATTTTTGTGGGCTTTTCCCTTCCTTATTTAGCCATGGCCATTCTGGACTCCTTTTTTCTATTCTAACTACCTAATAATACCACCAAAGGATACAAAGCCACCCGAGCTGTCTCCTGGAATATGATGTCTTGGGCCCTTCCAGTGTAGCTAGGGCAGCTTGTCTGTAGTGGGATAGACTCATTCTGAATTTGGAATTGGTTTCCCTGTGAGCCATGTTAGTGCCAGCCCCACCATCTATGGCATTAACTGAATGCCTTTTACAAAGTCATGCATTCTGCTCCAAAGTTGATTCTGATCAAGGTTACTTAACCATGTGCATGAGCTGCTGCTGTTGCTGCTGCTAAGTCATTTCAGTTATGTCCAATTCTGTGTGACCCCATAGACGGCAGCCCATCAGGCTCCCGCATCCCTGGGATTCTCCAGGCAAGAACACTGGAGTGGGTTGCCATTTCCTTCTCCAATGCATGAAAGTGAAAATTGGGAGTGAAGTCGCTCAGTCGTGTCTGACTCTTAGCGACCCCATAGACCACAGCCTACCAGGCTCCTCTGTCCATGGGATTTTCCAGGCAAGAGTACTGGAGTGGGGTGCCATTGCCCTCTGCATGAGCTATGGGGCTGCAAATTCTCTACATCAGTTTCACTAGATTAGGTCTAATGAGCCCAGGGTCCTGACCTCCTCAATATGGACTTTCTTCCAGTTTTATTCCATCATCAACCAGAACAGACTTTTTTTCACTTGGTGGTTTTGCTTCTTCCTAAAGGGAGCACCTCCATCTATATTTCTACCCCTGCCCCCCATGTTGAGAACTGCTGCTGCTTCTAGCTTCCAGAACTGTGAAATAATTAATTTCTTATATGTGTGGTTGTTGCACCCAGTTTGTGGTAATTTATTATAACAACCCTAGGAAACTATAGCCATATTCATTCATTGATTTCAGAAATATTTATTGGTCCTCTCTACCATTCACCAAACATTCTTAAAGACACAAAGGAATACAGGGTTGAAAAAAAACAGATAAATAGGGTCCTTTCCAGCTTAGTAGAGGACAACATATACAGAAGTGAAAAAACAAACAATAACTTCAGATAATAGGGAGAGCTCTGCAATATATACAGCAATTAGAGGTTTCCTTTTAAGGATACCAGTGATTGATTTAGGGCCCACACTAGTCAAGTATGACCTTGATTATACTTATATTTTATTTTTTTGGCCATGCAGAATGGCTTGTGGGATCTTAGTTCCCACCTCAGTGAAAGCACTGAGTTCTAACTACTGGACTGGTGAAATGAATGTTTCATAATAAACTTATGGGTGCAGAAGTAGACCCTCACTGGTGATTCAGTGGCACTCAAATGACATGAGTATACTAAAATATTTTAGACAGCATCATGTCAACCACACCTTACATGAACAAGGTAGAAATAAGACTTTGAGAGACTTCCCTCACTCTTCTTTTGGACTAGATCTCAAGGCATGTTTCCAAAATGGTCTTGTGTGCCCAGCTATGACTTCAGAGAATTTTGACTACCAGTGGGTTAACTACTGCTTATCTCTAGACTGTATATCAGTCTCAAATCAAACCTCTCATAAGGGTAGTTAGAGCACATATAAGGACAGGGAGCCCGGACTTCACAGAGTTTACAGAACAAGTTATGTGAACTGTTTTTATGCTCGTGTGTGTGTGTGTGGTCAGTCAATCAGTCATGTGTGACTTTTTGTGACCTCATGACTGTAGCCCACAGGCTTCTCTGTCCATGGAATTCTCCAGGCAAAAATACTGAAGTGGGTTACCATTTCCTACTCCAAAGGACCTTCCTGAGCCGGGGATTGAATTTGTGTCTTTTGTGTCTCCTGCATTGGCAGGCGGATTCTTTTCCACTGTGCCACCTCGGGATCCCTTGCTTGCTCATAAATGTTTGTTAATAACTGAATCTACTCGTGGCAGAATTCCATCTGAAATCAGCTCTCATTAAAATTCTATAGCAAGAAAAAAATTCTATAGCAAAATTGTTGGGGAATAGTTAGCCTTTTTTTTTTTAACAACTTTTGGCAGCTATAGAATCTACCAAAAAGACTCTAATAGCTGTGCACAGGCAGCTGCCTGGGTAGTTCTCAATACCATGGGAACAATGCAAGGCAAGGCATGGACCATCACTCAGTCTACATTCTATCTCTGTTTTTGATTTTGGTGTTTTTTTTTTTTTTTTTAGTTGAAACTGCTGGACCGCCAGGGAAGTCCCTGAACTCTCTTATTTGAGCCTGATTCTGAATGCTTCTGACCTCATACTGAGCCTGCACTTTCTGCTTTTCTCTTATTCCCTTTGATTGATATCTTGGTTGGCACTGTCTGTCTTCCACTTCAGTTTCCTTCCAGATATTGCCTTTTAGCACATCCTCGACTCTAGGTGTTGCTGCTGAAATCAAGCCCTCTCCACCTGGGAACAGCACAAGTTTCAGGAACTCTGCTCGAGACCAGTGCCCCAATTTCTCTTGTCTAGTCAGGTCACTTGGGCATTTCTTAGAGTCATGGGAAACCTTCAAGCCAGTTCCTATCCCAGTTGTTATATATACCACATTAGTCCTCAGCATAATATGACACAATCATTAACTTGGACTGCAAACTGAATTGAGAAAAACAAGGAGGTCTGACTTTAAATGATAAGCCTCAAAATCTTGCTAAGAGGGGTATATTGAATAGCGCCCGTGACCATTGTAGATGTACATTGGAATCTCAATAGTTAGGCTTTAGCCTGGGCCAAGCCGTCACTCCCTGAGCTACAAGAGTGCATACTTTGCCCTGGAGCTCATCTGACTTGGAATTTGGAAACAACCAAGTTGAGTCAAGATGTGGTTTGTGTTCCCTTTCAGAATTCAATGGTAAGGATGACTTAGCAAAAATGTTTTGATGAAACTTCTTTTTTTTTAGTACGAGTGATGCAAATTTACTGATTTAGTTATAGATTTAAATCAGTGTCCTCTACAAAGTATAGGCAGAAAACAAGCTGTGGCCTGATATCAAGTGTATAAATAGGGATGTAAACTACAAGCAGCATTGCTAAGATGTTAGCAAGACTGTCTTACAGGTTCCATGAACTGTGAATTCTTAAATACCTGGAAATACAGCCAGGTATTTCTGAGTCACTAAAGGGGCCCAGGAGAGGTCTCCAGGGCTGGGAGTAACCTTGGGCCACAGAGTAAACCTGACTCCTCCTGTTGACTGAAAAGACCCCAGTCCTCACCCTTCTGTGGGAAGGTTCAAAGACCTGCCATCCTAGCTGTGTTATGTGTTTGCCTTTCTATCACCTCTACTTGGTGACATGAAGGACCATCCCAGAAACACCAAGACTTCACAAGAAGGCAATTTGAGAGGGGTGTGAAGTGCAGGAAGTACTCCAGCCCAATGATTAGTACCTTGGTCTGGTTCCTGGAAGGCTGCACTGACACGGGAATCAGAGGGCCACACTGCAACAAAGGTCCATCTGGTCAAGGCTATGGTTTTTCCAGTGGTCATGTATGGATGTGAGAGTTGGACTATAAAGAAAGCTGAGTGCCGAAGAATTGATGCTTTTGAACTGTGGTATTGGAGAAGACTCTTGAGAGTCCCTTGGACTGCAAGGAGATCCAACCAGTCCATCCTAAAGGAGATCAGTCCTGGGTGTTCATTAGAAGGACTGATGTTGAAGCTGAAACTCCAGTACTTTGGCCACCTCATGCGAAGAGTTGACTCATTGAAAAAGACCCTGATGCTGGGAAAGATTGAAGGCGGAAGGAGAAGGGGACAACAGAAGGTGAGATGGTTGGATGGCATCACTGACTCAATAGACATGAGTTTGAGTAAACTCTGGGAGCTGGTGATGGACAGGGAGGCCTGGCAGGTTGCCTGGCGTGGGGTCGCAAAGAGTCAGACAGGACTGAGCAACTGAACTGAACTGAACTGAACTGCCTGGAAGTACCAGGAAACCCCCTCTGGAGTGACTTCTCACAGTGCCCAGTGCACTGACAGGACAGTGGTTCTCCCCACCCTTGAGTGAGATTTCCCTAGAGCTGTTGTCCTGGAAGAACAACAAATACCACACCCCTGAGAGACGTGTGTTGTTTTCAGCTTACCTCTTAACCACATGAAGAGAGCTACGGCTGCTCATGAATGCAAGAGAGGCTGCCCAGGGGCACCTGCTGAAACTTGGCGTGGGGAGGCTCCATTGATTTCACAATTAGGGGCTGGGCTGGGCACTGCTGCCAGGTTTCCATGCTCTTACTTTATCCCTGAGTCAACATGGCTGGAAAGTTTACTCAGCTAAGTGAGCCTTGGGTTCGCTGCACCCTCTCCCGTCTCGTAGCTTCATTATCTGTCTCTATAATGGTGCCCAGTGATCCCAGCCTTTGGTGCTGGAGGAGCCAGTACCAAAGTTCTCGGAAGTTTACAAGAGAACATACTTTCAAAGCAGGTGCTGGCATCAGGCAATGGCTTATCTCTAAACTCCAGGATACCTGTAAGAATCCTAACTGTGAGAGCAAGACCATGTGGTTAACTTGCTAGAAGGTGTCATTTCTTTTGAACTTTACAATTCACACTGTGAGGAGAAAATCAGGCATACCCCTCCCAGTTGTAGACATCTTAAACGTTTGAACTGGTTTTCCTACCACAAAAATGCAGGCCATTCTTTTTAATTATTTAAATGTTCTAATTTTTTATTGGAGTATAGTTGATTTATAATGCTATGCTATTTTTAGTTGTATAGCAAAGTGATTCAGTTATGTGTATACATATACCTACTCTTTTTAAGATTCATTTCCCCATATAGACCATTCCAGAGTACTGAGTAGCATTGCCTGTCCTCATTAGTATTGCAGGCATTTCTTAAAAAAATTTTTTCTTTTCAATTTTTAGCTGCATCATGTGGCATTAGGGATCTTAATTCCCTGACCAGGGATCAAACCCGTGCCCCCGGCATTGGGAACAGGGAGTCTTAACCACTGGACTGCCAGGAAGTCCCTGCTGGCATTCTTAAAAAACTTGTTTTGTCTTTCTCTCCTCTCTTTCCCTCTACCTTTCCTTCCCTCTGTCTCTCTTCCTCTCTCTCCCTTTTTCTATCCATTGCTGAGCTGCTCTCCTAATTCTACAGAAGTCATCTTTGACATATGCTTCTCCCTTCTCCCTAATTTAGTTAAGCAAGTACTCTTTTTATTTCCCCCTTTGCAAGTGTTTGGGCTTCCCTGATAACTCAGTTGGTAAAGAATCTGCCTGTAATGCAGGAGACCCCCGGTCTTCCTGGGTCAGGAAGATCCCCTGGAGAAGGGAAAGGCTACCCACTTCAGTATTCTGGCCTGGAGAATTCCATGGACTATACAGTCCATGGGGTCGCAAAGAGGCAGACACTTGCAAGTCTTTACATCCAACTCTTTTCCTGTTCCCTGGACACTCCTGTATTTTAAGCTCTTGAAGTTGGATTTAACTAACAGTCTATATACGAACCTCATGCTAGCTACAGAGATAAAAGCAAATATAAGATTTAATCCTTGTCAGCAAGTTATCCTTGTGTATTTTGGGCAAAACATAAAGATGGGGAAAGCTATATAGTTTCTATAGAATAGATATTGAATATATTGCCTTAAAAATAAAAAAAAAATTTGTGTGCTTGTTTGAAATATTTTTGCTGATCAGTGCTTTGATGGGATACTCCCTGTGATCCTCAAGTCTTTCCTCAAAGAAGTAAATACCCACTAAAACCAACCAACCAATCAACCAAGGCCAAAAAATTCCTGTTAGAGCTTATTTACTCTATCTCAGGTAATGACCTAAGAGATTAATAAAAAGTAATTTGTATTATAAATATAGCTCACAACCTTTGAGTCAGTTATTATGATTCTTCCCTTTATACAGATTAAAAAATTGAGCACGGAGAACTTGAGTAAATTCCCCAAACTTTTATGGCATGAACTGCAAAGGGAGTATTCAGATGTAGGTGGAAGACCTGACTGTAGATCTTAGGCTCTTAGCTACTACATCAATGGCTTTCAACGTATTGGACTGACTGGGACCCATTGTTAGAAATATATTTTGCATTGTGATCCAGTGTTATCTAAACTATTCAGATAATGAAACTGAAGCACTGAAGGTTGAGTAAAGTTTTTCAAGTAAAGAACAGAGCTAGATTTTGAACACAGAACTCTAGTTTCAGAATCCGTTCTATCAATCACATGGTGTCATGCAGTATGAGCTTAATAGATATGTTTAATGCTCATCCCATTTTGGATTGTAGGATATTTGCTTTAGCTTTGCCATTTGTAGTTTTCTGGGATGGGAAGCAACAGACTTCTCTGAAATCTCCAGAGAGGTGATCGGGCATCAGAGACAAGATGGACATATTTTGGGGCCAAACATCCCATTTTTCTACTTGTTGAACGAGTTCTATGAATTCTCACAGAATTGACCAATGAATGCATGTTGCCTTAATTATCAAGTTTCTATAATTTCAAATCATTAAGCAATTTATAGAATTAAATGCAGCACTATAGGCTAATAGACATTTAGAAATGATCTTATAATCTTATGCTGTGCTATATACTATGCTAAGTAGCTTCACTATATCCAACTCTGTGTAACCCTATGGACTCTATGTAGCCTGCCAGGCTCCTCCGTCCACGGGATTATCCCGGCAAGAATACTGGAGTGGGTTGCCATGCCCTTCTCCAGAGGAATCTTCCTGACCCAGGGATTGAGCCCACATCTCTTACGTCTCCTGCATTGGCAGGTGGGTTCTTTACCACTAGCGCCACCTGGGAAGCCCTATAATCTTATAGTCATACTTTTTTTTTTTTGGCTGTACTGGGTCTTCAGTTCATGGGCTTAGTTGTCCCAAGTTATGTGGGATGTTAAGTCCCTGACCAGGAATTGAACCCTTATTCCTTGCATCGGAAGGGCAATTCCTAACCACAGGAACACCAGGGAAGTCTCTAGATATCTGTGTTTTTGGCTACTCTGCATGGGATCCTAGTTCTGTGACCAGGGCTTGAACCTGGTCTCCCATGCCAGTGAAGGCACTATTCTTAATCACTGGACTATCAGGAAATTCTCTATAGTTATATTTTGTTATTATTTTCCACAAAATTATCTCACTAGACCTCAAAACAATTTATGAGATATTGGAAATGGTACACAAGAATGTTTCACTAAACGTTTAACAATTTTTTTATCTTCTCAAAGAGCCAGCTTTGGATTCATTTTCAAACTTGTTTTGCTGTTTGCTATTTCATCAACTTATTCTTTGATCTTAATTATTTCCTTTCTTAATTTGGCTTTGACTACTTTATCTTTTCTAGTTTTTTTTTTCTTAGTGTACTTTGCAGCTTGGGGGATCTTACTTCCCTGACCATAGGATCAAACCTATGCCCCTGGCAGTGGAAGCACAAATTCTTAACCATTGAACCACTAGGGAAGGCCCCTTTTCTAGTTTCTTACGGGAAAATTTGAGGCTGATTATTTGGGGCCTTTTATTCCTTTCTAATATAGTGCTGTAACTTCTCAAGAGCTGCTTTGCTGGCATTCTACAAATTCCAACATATTCTGTTCTCACTTTGAATCAGCTCAAAATATTTTCTAATTTCCTCTTGATTTCCTCTCTGATCCAAGGGTTATTTAAAAGTATATTCTTTTATTTCCAAATATTTAAAGATTTTCATGATATCTTTTTATTACTGATTTCTAATTCAATTCCATCGTGGCCAGAGAATATTTCTGATATGACTTGAATCCTTTTGAATTTACTGAGACTTATTTTATGGTCTATCTTGGTTAACGTTCTATCAGTTCAGTTCAGTCGCTCAGTTGTGTCCGACTCTTTGCAACCCCATGAACCACAGCACGCCAGGCCTCCCTGTCCATCACCAGCTCCTGGAGCCCACCCAAACACATGTCCACTGAGTCGGTGATGCCATCCAACCATCTCATCCTCTGTTGTCCCCTTCTCCTCCTGCCCTCAATCTTTCCCAGCATCAGGGTCTTTTCAAATGAGTCAGCTCTTTGCATCAGGTGGCCAAAGTATTAGAGTTTCAGTTTCAGCACCAGTCCTTCCAATGAACACCCAGGACTGATCTCCTTTAGGATGGACTGGTTGGATCTCCTTGCAGTCCAAGGGACTCTCAAGAGTCTTCTCCAACACCACAGTTCAAAAGCATCAATTTTTCTGTGCTCAGCTTTCTTTATAGTCCAACTCTCACATCCATACATGACCACTGGAAAAACCATAGCCTTGACTAGATGGCCCTTTGTTGACAAAGTAATTTCTCTGCTTTTCAATATGCTGTCTAGGTTGGTCATAACTTTCCTTCCAAGGAGTAGGCGTCTTTTAATTTTATGGGTGCAATCACCATCTGCAGTGACTTTGGAGCCCATAAAAATAAAGTCAGCCACTGTTTCCCCATCTATTTCCCATGAAGTGATGGGACCAGATGCCATGATCTTAGTTTTCTGACTCTTGAGCTTTAAGCCAACTTTTTCACTCTACTCTTTCACTTTCATCAAGAGACTCTTTAATTTTTCTTTCCTTCTGCCGTAAGGGTGGTGTCACCTGCATATCTGAGGTTATTGATATTTCTCCTGGCAATCTTGATTCCAGCTTGTGCTTCATCCAGCCGAGCATTTCTCATGATGTACTCTGCATATAAGTTAAATAAGCAGGGTGACAATATACAGCTTTGATGTACTCCTTTCCCTATTTGGAACCAGTCTGTTGTTCTTTGTCCAGTTCTAACTATTGCTTCCTGACCTGCATATAGATTTCTCAGGAGGCAGGTCAGGTGGTCTGGTATTTCCATCTCTTTCAGAATTTTCCACAGTTTGTGGTGATCCACACAGTCCTGCCCCTCTGCCTGACTGTTAAAGTGCCTTTGTTCAGAACCTGGTCCACCTGGGTCCCCTTCCTTCCCAGCAGGAAGAAAGAAATTAACACATCCCCTACCTGCCTGAGGCTTGCCATTCTACGAGATGTTTGCAAGATTTAATGGCCTTTTTACCTTGCTTCCTCACCTTCTCCCATCTCTGAGCTATAAAAGAACCTGGTATCCAGACCCTGATAAGATGGTTATTTTGAGGTGCTAGGCTGCCAAAGTCAGTGGGCTTTCTGAGTAAAGTCGTTTTCCTTACCTCAACATCTCATCTCTGGGATTCATTGGCCTGTCATGTGGACAACAGAGGGAGCTTGGACTTGGTAACACTTCTGATTAGTTGACCTTCTTGCCTTTATCCCTGGTAACATCCTTTGCTCTAACATAAAAAAGCTACTCACTCTAACTTTCTTTTGACTAGTACTAGCGTGGTATATCTTTTTAATATTTTTACTTTTATTCTGTATGCATCTTTATATGTAAAGTGCATTTTGTTTCTTATAGGGAACATATAGCTGCTTTTAAAAATGTTTTAAAATTACTCTGTTTTATTCTTTATTACACAACACATTCAGTACAAACTTCCAGTCTTTTTATCATAGTAAAAAGTTGTTAGGATAATTAGACTTTCATATATAATTCCTTTGTGGATATTTAAGGCACAGACACACTTTTATTTAGGAGACAAATATGCTAAAACATTGGTATAAAAGGTAGATTGCTGCAATGATAAGATATATAGTCATGACTTCAAGTTGCTTTTTGTGACATTTTATACAATAAGATATTAAAATTGACCCTTCTCTTAGTTTTCTAAGGCTGCCATAATAAAAATACCCTAAGACTAGGTAGCTTAAATCGCAAAAATTGATTTACTCAGTTCTGGATGCCAGAAATCCAAACTTAAGGTATTGGCAGGATTAATTTCTTTTTTAAAAATTAATTAATTAAAATTGTAGTATAATTGGTTTACACTGTTCTTTTAGTTTTTGCTGTACAACATTAGTCAGCTATATGTATACATATATCCCTTTCTTCATGCACCCTCCTCCCACCAGCCCTCATCTCATGCCCTCTTGGAAATCACAGACCACAGCGTTCCTTGTGCTATAGAGCAGCTTCCCACTAACTCTCTTTTTTACACATAGTAGTGTATATATGTCAGTGCTAATTTCTCAATTCGTCCACTCTCTCCTCCCTTTCTGTATCCACAAGTTTGTTCTAGACATCTGTTTCTCTAGGCCTGCCCTGCAAATAGATTCATCAGTATCATTTTTTTTCTAGATTGCACACATATGCATTTGTTTGATGTTGTTTACTCAGTTTATTCGGTAAGTTGTGACCCTTTTGCAACACCACGAACTGCATAGCCCACTGCCCCACTGCCGGGGTCCAGCTTCGGCAGGATCCAGGGGGTACCCTCAGGATGAACGGCGTCGGCGAGAGATAGACACGTGAGACGAGCCTTGATAGGGCCAAGTCTGCGAGGGAGAGAGAGAGAAAAAGAGAGGGAGAGAGAGAATGACCAGACGGGGGTGCAGAGAGTCTGGAAGAGTCTGGCAATGCTTTATTTTTTACCATAGCTTTTATACCCTAAGTTAGTACATTTCTAAGGGGAAGATAGTTTAACATTACGTCAGCTTGTCCTTCACGAAACCAGGGTGTTTTCTGCATACTTCTTTGTTTATGAGGGTCTTGTACATTATCTTTTGGCCTTAGGGCTTATTAACATTTTATGTAAGTCAGGTGAATGTAAACCTGTTTTCTGTTTCTGTGGTGACCTTAACAGAAGAGTTACAGTCTCATAGGGCAACAGTACAGCGTGTCACGACATAATAAAAATATGACCCTGTTAATACCAACATCAGTTCTTCTGCAAAAGTTGTCAGTTAAATTTATCTAAAAGTTTTACCCCATACAGACTCTGCGGCTCTAATAAGGCAGCCTCTGCCTAGCACTCCTGGCTAATAATTAACAACTATTTCATTGTTACAATACTAGGGCTAAGCTCTTCTTTTTCTAAATCTGTAACTATATTAACAATGGTTTCCATAGCACAGCCTTAGCACACTAAAAGCAAAAACAAACGTTAACCCAATAACCACTTTTATAATAATTTTTTCTTATATTTTCTAATAAAACTCCTTCACCCCTCAAAAATGCTCTATGTCTATTAGGGCTTTTATATAATCAGGTTCTTTATGCTATTTTATGATTAAAATATTATAAGCAATCATGCATATTAGTACCAAGGGCATAAATGCATTTGGCTAACAAACTACCAGCAAAGGAGTTTAAATTAAAACACTCCTTTCACCCTAAATAATCTCATAAAATACCACCACCCAAAAAACTTATAAAGTTCTAAATTGATTCTTATTTGGAAAGAAATCTGGGAAGGCCTTCTGCCTATGTTACAGAAATTAGGGAGTAGTCTATTAAAGCAAGCATCAGAAGAAAAGATACCATCTTTAAGGTGAGTGCCGGGGGCAGCTTTGGGGCAGCTTTTCAGAATCCCTGAAAACCTGATCCGCCTTGCCCGTCAGGCTTTCTCCCCATGACCTTGTCATGGGTGGGATCTTGGGATCTCGTGAGCTAGCCTTTTCGGAATCCTTGAAAACCTGATCCGCCTTGCCCATCAGGTTTTCTCCCTGATGACCTTGTCATGGGTAGGATCTCATGTGCTGGCTCCCGGCAGCCCACCAGGCTCCTCTGGCCGTAGAATTTTCCAGGCAAGAATAGTGGAGTGGATTGCCATTTTCTTCTCCAATATATGCATTTCAGAGGTAGAAGACTTTTCCCACGCCCACTCACCAGCCCCACCCAGAAAGCACCTGTGGTTGCATCTATCTATCAAAATATTCCAATCACTCCAGGTAACATCACAGAGACTCTCACGTGGGCAGAGGAAACCTTGGCCAAATCACTTGATGTTTCTGGTTTCATTTTTTCCTATCTCTAGCTACAAACACAAATCTGCTCAGTTAAATTGCTTTGAGAATAAAATGTAAAGGGGTTGGAACTTAAAATCTGCATTCTTCCCCCTAATAATGAAATCATTACTCTGTAATCTTCAAATGAATTGACACTGACCCCCTATACCCTCACCTCTAATATTTAACATTTTTATTGTTTCTGCCATTACAGGAGTTAAGTTATGTTTGTATTGGTTTAGCAAATAGAAACTGGGTACATGAAGACCAACTGTGCAATATTAATTGGGAAACTGAGTAAATACAAAAATACATGAAAATTGAGACTTCACTTTTCAAACAAAAAACCTTGACTGGTTTGATTTTGGCAATACATTTAAGACTTTCTGCTAATCATTTACTATTTTGTGACCTCTGTTACTTAATATTTTTTTTTCTTTTTTTCTTTTAAAATATGGAACGCTTCACGAATTTGCGTGTCATCCTTGCGCAGGGGCCATGCTAATCTTCTCTGTATCATTCCAATTTTAGTATATGTGCTGCCGAAGCGAGCACTTAATATGTTTTTAATAGATAATTTTAGTTCTCTGAGATCAAATGGATGGCTAACAGGGTGAATGAGTTCAACTCTTCCTGTCTCTTCAGGCATCACTGTGTTTTAAGGTTACACATCTAGGAAAGGAAATAATTTTTGGTTGTGTCATTGGAGCTTGAAATCTCACTGGGGTGATAGGATATGTTCATAGAAAGATAATCATGTGTGAAGCACCAAAGGCTGGAAGAGATGGAAAGAGCAGGGGAAATTTACATGAAGGAGCCATCTCTCTGGTCTTCCCTATTTTTTTATTTGACTGTGCTGGGTCTTAGTTGCAGCATGTGGGATCTAGTTCCCTGACCAAGGATTGAACTCCAGCCCCTTCCATTGGGAGCTCAAAAATCTTAGCCACTGGACCATGAGGGAAGTCCCTGACCTTCAGTTTAAGAAAGAGGTCATGTAAGCCCTTCAGTATGACCTGCTTCGTCTAGTCCAAATACAAGCACAATCACCACATTTTCATTTTTCCAACAAAACACTCAAGTACGCACATGCCTTATTCATAAAAATTCAGCGTTTCCCTCTCTCCTTGGAGCATCTTCATATGCTCCCCTTCCAGCTGTATTTATGAAACGTGGGTCTCACTCAGTCTTCCTCAGTGCAGAAGAATGCTTTTGAGAGTCGTATTTCTCTGGACCAGAGACTGGTTGTTGCAATATGTGGTGCTAGGACTGGATCACACACACACACACACCAGATCCTCAAGATGGAAATCTGAGATTGGTCATCAAATTGTTGGGGCTGGAGTATAGTGACAACCATATGGCCAATGAAAACTAGGACGAGGGTGTGGCATAACCGGCAAAGGAGGTATTTGAGTTATAGCCTGTGATTGCGTAGGATAAACTGCTTTTCACAGACAAGCCTTTGGGACATTGAGTAAATGTGGTATTTAACGTTTCTTTGGGAATGATGGTGCAAAGACTGTGAGGTTGGATAACGGCTCATGACTATACCAAAGAGCATTAAAAAAAGAAAACAACAAACCCAGAACATTAAATACTGTTTAAGGTCACCAGAGAACCCAAGAACTTTGATGATGGCCCTAGAAAAATCACTAATCCTTCGTAGACACAGAACTGAGAGAGACTGATTCAGCAGTCTCTCTACTTTTCTGTCATAAACCATAGGGCCTTAATTAAGCACTAGGATGCTGAGAATTGAAATGGGGACATTTGTGTGGATTTGAACAAATAAATGATTTTGAAACACCAAAGGTCCCTAAGTCACCATTACAAGTGGATTCCCCCTCTTTGTGTCCAGAGAGATTCCTTTCCCTGGTTGAAAGCACCTTGTTAAGTTGGAGTGCTATTCTAAAAGATAAGGTGTATGCTTTAGTTCAGAAATGAAATTAATGTTTCTCCCACAGTCAGACACTGGTCCAGGATTCAAGTGGCAGAAGTTATAATAGCTGCTCTCATAAACCTAAAATTTGCTTCCCATTTTTAACTCCTGCAGTTTTAGTGGGCTTTCTTCATTTCTGAGGGGAGAATGCATCTACCAGGAGACACATCAGTGGTTCCAGGTGAACTGGTTTTGGAGGCTTCCCTTGCCCCACTAAATCAATATGCAAAGAAGAAGGTAAATTACAGACTGGAGTAATTGATTCCTATTATAAGAGGATATAGGGTTGCTACTACATGGGCGGCAGCGGGGATGGCAGGTAAGACTAGGTCAAACCAGGGGCTCCCTCGAATGCCTCTTCATACCCTTAAGTCCAGTAGTAAAGCTTAAGAGAATGACTGTATGAATCCAATTAAGGCAGGATTCTGATCCTTCAGGGATGAAGATTTAGGTCACAATAGTGGACACGACTGAAGTGATTTAGCAGTAGTAGCAGTAGGTAAAGAATCCCAATCTGCTGAGTTTCTGGCTGAGGTGAAAGGCAAGATGGAGTGGGTAGTAGGAAAAAATTTACAACAGTTATGCATGTTTTCTACTTTGTTGTTCCGTACATGCTATTTATGTGAGGATTTTCAATGGTATTTAAATTTATGATTTATTCTTTAGGCAACAGATTAGTCCAGAGTGATTGTGACTGAATTAGGTAAATATTAACATAAACTAGAGAGAGATGAGGACTGTTGGAAATTTATTTTGTTTTTGAGGAGAGAGTGAACGGATCTTTACATGTATGAAGGACAGTGACACCTTCTTAGGCAAAAACACATACGCACAAATGCTATAACATGGGTGAATCTGAGGACATTATGCTAAAGAAGCCAGTCCCCAAAAGACAAATACTACATGATTCCACTTATATGAGATTGCTATTTGTGCCATTGTGCCATGTGCTCAGTTCAGTTCAGTCGCTCATTCGTGCCCAACTGTTTTCTAACCCATGGTCTGTAGCCTACTGGTCTCCTCTGTCCATGGGATTTCCCAGGTAAGAATACTGGAGTGGGTTGCCATTTCCTTTTCCAGGGCTCTTCCTGACCAAGGGTTTGAATCCGCATCTCTTGTGTCTCCTGAATTGGCAGGAGGGTTCTTTACCAGCTGAGTCAGCTAACTGTTACTGGAAGGGGGACCCCTTCCAGGGCCCGAGAGTGGGCTCTTGTCTAACACTCGGAAATGAATTGTGTCCAAGGAGACATGCATGCTGACATAACAAGAGACTTTCCTGGGAAGTGTTGCCCGGGTGGAGAGCAGTAGGCTAAGGGAACCCAGGAGAACTGCTCGGCCATGTGGCTCACAGTCTTGGATTTTATGGTGATCGGGTGAGTTTCTCCGTTGTCTTTGGCCAATCATTATGACTTAAGGTCCTTCCTGGTGGTGCATGGTTTGCTCAGCCAAGATGGATGCCAACGAGAAGGATTCTGGGAGGTGGTAGGACACATGGATCACCTTTTGACCTTTCCTGAATTCTTCCCATTGGTGGTGGCTTCTGAGTTTTGTGTTCATTACCAGGACCTCCTGTCATAAAATAATTCATGAAAATGGTTAGTATGGTACCTGGCCAGGGTGGTTGGTTTCATTCAGTGTTCTTTGCCTAACATAATCACCTTAACTAAATCAAATATCTATATGTGTGTGTGTGGGTGTATGTCTGTATATGTCTATGTATCAAGGACATCTTAAGAAACTTTGTCAGATGCCTGCTGAAATCTTTAACAGGATCTCCCTACAGTTTTCTTCAGATTCATCAGTCTTTATAAGCATATGCATTTACTTTGGCATTCTATTTCTTTATTGAACCTGAGAGGTCGGGTCAATGATCACTGCTTCCTTTTCAAAACCATCACAAGCCATTGGTTTAATACTGCACTTTGGAATTTTACATGATGGCAGTTTCCAGAATGATTCATTTCTTTCCTTTGAAACATTAGATAAAGATCTTCAGTCTTATTTTGACACCACTCCTTTTCTTTTGTCATTATTATGCAATAAGCACTGACTATGCAATAAGCGCTGATTGGAAGGACAGATGCTGAAGCTGAAACTCCAATGCTTTGGCCACCTGATGTGAAGAACTGACTCACTGGAAAAGACCCTGATGCTGGAAAAGATTGAAGGCAGGAGGAGAAAGGGACAACAGAGGATGAGATGGTTGGATGGCATCACCGACTTGATGGACATGAGTTTGAGCAAGCTCCGGGAGTTGGTGACGGATAGAGAAGCCTGGTGTGCTGCATTCCATGGGGTTGCAAAGAGTCAGACATGACTGAGTGACTAAATTGAACTGAACTGAACTGATGTAATAAGCTAGTGAGATAATTTTCCATTCAACACCCAAAATCAGAAATATGATTCTGAGGCAGGGTGCCAGTGGCTCCCTAGTGGCTCAGATGGTGAAAAATCTGCATGCAATGCCAGAGACCCAGGTTTGATCGCTGGTCGAGAAGATCCCCTGGAGAAGGGAATGGCTACCCACTCCAGTATTCTTGCCTGGAGAATTCCGTGGACAGAGGAGCCTGGCGGGCTAAAGTCCATTGGGTTGCAGAGTTGGACACAGCTGAGCGACTAACACAGTCAGAGTGGTGGGAGAGGTTGCCTCATGGAGGTCACGACCCACAAGAGTACATTTTCCTCCCCATCACAGTTGTAGGGGACCTGGTGAAAATGCTGTGATATTTGCCTTTCCTGTGTATTATATGCCCCATACCCCAGTTTAGAAGCTGAGAGAATTAATCAATGCCTCAGGCCCTCCTGCCTTTATCACCCTCACCTGCTTGTCTTTCTGAGTAAAACCACTCAAATATCAAGAGATAAGGTTTTAAACAATAGAGAGATTGGCTTAAGGAAGATTTCAGCTCTGAGATAGGACTCTGGGAAGACCTGAAAGGATAGGAGGGAAAATCCAAGGGCATGTACAAGGGTAGAGGGAACAGAAGGGAGGAGGTGGTGGGGCCAGGGCAGGGAGAGGACTGGCTATGGGGCCGATGGACGCTCATTCATCTCACCCTCCTCCCCACCTCTCAGTCACAGGCTCACTTACCAGTCAGGGGGCTGGGGATGGAGACGACAAGCCTTCTCTTGGCCTCAGACCCGCTCTGCTTGGGTAGGTGAGTGAAGAATTTGCTACATCCCTGTTTAAAAAGCATAGTTGTAAATGAATGCACAGCGATGAGCCCCCCCAAGGTTAAACACAGCCCCTAGAGAGGTCTGGAGGGAGTCTCTCCTCGCCATTCTAGGCCTGGGAAGCATCTGCAGGCAATGTCCCTGGCAGTTTCCCCTTTGCCCTGTAGGCCAAGTTCTTCATCCATTTGATCCACTTCCCCAGGGAGCTCTCCTCTGTGGCTTTTTGTCTAATCTGAGTTTTCCAAGTGATGTCCCATGCCTTGCCAAATTTCCCAGAGCCAACCTGGACAAAGGCCAAAGGGGGACTTCAGTGAATCCTATCCTTTCCGTGTTCTGGGTTTATCATTGCGATCAAGACCTCTTTTCCATAGGGAAATTGGAAGGTCTCTTATTATGAATGAAAACAGAAGTGGCTGGTTAACAACACCAGTTCTTAATTACCTGATTATTTTGTCTTGGCAAGCTTTCCTGATCTGAAAAACAAGAGGGGGAGAGAAGACATCTTTGCAAAAGACAAAAAAAAAAAAAAAAAAAGCTAGTGCTCTTAATAACTTCTTTGAAATATACTTGCTGTTGAATGTTGGTCTTTCTGGGCTTAGAATTTGGCTTTGTGGGTGTCCTAGCTTCAAAATGAATAATCTCAGATCCAGGAACTACCAAGTGGGACATGGAGGTGATTTGAGTGAACAGAATAGCAGTCTATAACTTATTTTCTTCCTGCTATTTGGTATTTTCTCTGCCATGTGTAAATCACCCAATCCAGGCTTTGGAGAGAAACTCCACAGATTTTTTTAATCTTTTTAATAATGGTAAAACATACATAAGATTTACCATCGACACCATTTCTAAGCATACAGTTCAGTTGTGTGAAGTACATTCACATTGTTGTATAATCAATTGCCGGGGTCCAGCCTCGGCAGGATCCAGGGGATACCCTCAGGATGAACGGCGTCGGGGGGAGGGAGAGAGAGAAGACACGTGAGACCAGCATTGATAGGGCCAAGTCTGTGTTTTACTTTTTGACAACCGGTTTTATACCCTTTCTCAGAACGTTTTCAAGGTACAAGATGCTTACTCATGATTACACAGGATTAGTATTACATCATTTTGTTTTTTAGGAAAAGCAGGATGTTTTTTGCTTTCTAATTCTATAGTAATTCTTAGCACATGATCTTCTGGCCTTGAGGCTATTAACATTTTATGCAGGTCAAGTGAATGTAAACCTATTTTCTGTTTTTTATGGTGACCTTAACTGAAAGGTAGCAGTCTCATAGGGCAATAGTACAGAGTAGAATTATATCTTTGTTAATACAAAAATTAATCCTTCTGCAAAAGTTGTCAGTTGCATTTATCTAAGAAGTTTACCCCATACTGACTCTGCAACTTTGGTGAGGCAGCTTCTGCCTAGCACTCCTGGCTGACAATTAACAACCATTTCATTGTTACAACACTAGGGCTAAGTCCTTATTTCTCTAGATCTTAAACTATATTAACAATGGTTTCTATAACACAACCTTAGCACATTAAAATCAAAAACACAGCAAGCAAACATCAACCCAATAACCACCTATAGAATAATTTTTTTTATGTTTTCTAATAGGACTCCTTTACCCCTTAAAAAGGCTCTATGTCTATTAGGGCTTTTATATAATCAGGTTCTTTATGCTATTTTATAATTAGGATATTATAAGCAATCATGCATATTAGTACCAAGGGCATAAATGCATTTGGCTAACAAACTACCAGCAAAGGAGTTTAAATTAAAACACTCCTTTCACCCTGGATAATCTCATAAAATACTACCACCTGGGAAACTTATTGATTAAAGTTCTAAATTGATTCTTATTTGGGAAGAGATGGGGAAGGCCTTCTGCCTGTGTCACAGAAATTAGGGAGTAGTCCATTGAGGCAGGCATCAGAAAGACAGATATCATCTTTAAGGTGAGCGCCGGGGGCAGCTTTTCGAAATCCCTGAAAACCTGATCTGCCTTGCCTGTCAGGCTTTCTCCTCGTGACCTTGTCACGGGTGGGATCTCGTGAGCTGGCCTTTTCGAAACCCTTGAAAACCTGATCCGCCTTGCCCGTCAGGTTTTCTCCCTTATGGCCTTGTTAGGGGTAGGGTCTCGTGAGCTGACCTTTTCAAAACCCCTGAAAACCTGATCCGCCTTGCCCATCAGGTTTTCTCCCTTATAGCCTTGTCATGGGTAGGGTCTCGTGTGTTGGCTCCCGGCAATCAATCAACAGCAGCCATGGGAAGGAGAGAAAGCAGCAAAGCAGTAGAATTGGGGGGGACAGCGTTACGAGCCCAGGCTCACTGTTTGCCATGAGGCAGGTCAATAAATCTGAGAGACGAGGGGTTAAGATGAGGAAGGGACTTGTTTCGTGGAGCTGGCTGACCCAGAAGATGGCAGGCTAGCACCTCAAAACAACCATCTTGTTGGGGTCTGAATGCCAGGTTCTTTTGTAGAGTCAGAGAGAAAGAAGCAATGAGGAACTAAAGTCAAAAGGCAGAATAGAGAGGAAGAGGCAGTGGGGAAGTGAAATGAAAGGGTCTTCAGTCTTGTAAAACATCTTCAAGGGGATGGCCAGCCTTTGGAAGGGGAGTGTTAACCTCTTCTATTCACAGGTGGGCTGGTCAGATTATCTCTCTAAGAGCTCTAAGCGTGCTTTAGTTTACAGTCAGGCAGAGGGGCAGGGTCTTCTGAAACAAGCTATTTAAGTATAATCATAGTAACAAAAGCAATGAAAAGCAAGTCAAAGAAACAGTTTCCAACATGGGGTCCGAACTGGCCTCTCCCTACACCTGGAGGGGACACTGGCCATCATGTGGCCCAGAAAACTCGGAGGAGTCTTCCTCATCACCTGCCCTGGGATGGCATGGAATCCCTGCCCCTCGATGCCACCGTGGCTCTAGGAAAATCTTTTGAACAACCAGGTTAGAAAGAAGTCAGGACTTCAATCCTAGAGCCTAGAGCAGGTCCTCGAGCAGGATGTGCCGGTGTCATCCCCAAACTGCCCGGTATGTGCTCTAATGTGATCCAGCTCTTCATGCTCACGGCTCCAGACATCCATTGAGTTCCCAGGAACACCCGCTCTGTGTCCAGAGAAGCTCCCTATGGTCCCATCTCTTCTCCCACCTCCTTTCCCTAACAGGGGCTTCCCCCAATGGCTTCTGCAGTTTCCCTTCATTTTCACACACACACACACACACACACTACTTATCTCAGATCCCAAGTTGGGTTCTGTGCCTTTCTCCTTGCCTTCCAGACCTTAGTCCTTTTCCTTCTTGCCAAGAAGAGGATGAGATGGCTGGATGGCATCACCGATTCAATGGACATGAGTTTGAGCAACCTCCGGGAGATGGTGGAGGACAGGGAAACCTGGCATGCTGCAGCCTATGGGGTCACAAAGAGTCAGACACACCTGAGTGACTGAACAACAACAAATGATCCCAGCTCCCCTGATACCCAGACCATGAGACCACCCCACTCTCCCCAGTCACACAACCGCTTTTTTCTGCTTTCAAGCAACTTCCTACTCCCTGCCCTGTAGTCACTTAAGAGGAAGTCTTTTCACTCCATATTCAAAAGAGTTGGACTTAGCAATTAAGTTTCAACTATAACTCCATCAGCATTTATATGCTGGCCTCTTCTTTCCATAACCATCCATTCACAAGAACCATTTCCTCCACTCCATCCATCTCAACCACCCAATTCCAATCCCAACCCCTGGATCTTGTCATCACCAGCAAGAGTGACACCTCTGGAATCTCACATTCAGACACCCTCTTCTCCAAACCATCCCCCACCCTTCCTGCTTATTAGCTCCAGGATCCCCATGGGAACAACTCTTTAGCCTCCTGGAGACCCCTCCCCACAGATGCCATCATCGCATGTCCAGCCAGAATTCCACGACCCAGAATTATAAATTCTGGTAAACACCTGCAAAGCTGCCTCTTTCCGTCAGCTGTAACATCTGGAAAAAACCAAGTCCTAGATCATGGCAGCCCCACCTGCTCCACACCTGCTGCTGGGCACTCTTGAGGAATCACCCCCCTGGGCAGACTGACCTTATTAGAGATGTGATCACAAATTTCACATAGACTTTAAGGAGCAAGAAATCTTACTAACAAGGTCATTTCCCCACTCTGTAAAATAACTCCCTCAGGCCTTTTCTTCTCCCCTCAAGTCTTCAAACACACACACGTGCGCGCGCACACACACACGTCGTGGTCCATGCATGGGTTGGAAAAGAATTTCCAGACATGAGGCAAAATGAGAGGAGAATAAAGTTTATTGGAGTGGGAGACGCTGTTAGAACAGGGGCCTGGCTCAAGGGACAGCAGAACCCCTTTGCAGGCTAGTAATCAATTTTTATAGTCTCAAGACAGAGAAAATTTCTACTTGAATGGTGGCATTCTCCGGGCTCCCCTGGTGGCTCAGATGGTAAAGAATCTGCCTGCAATGTGGGATACCCAGGTTCGATCCTTGAGTCAGGAAGATTCCCTGGAGAAGGAAATGGCAACCTACTCCAGTATTCTTGCCTGGAAAATTCCACGGAGAGAGAAACATGGCGGGCTACAGTCCATGGGGTTGCAAAGAGTGGGACATGACTGAATAATTAACACTTAGGATGCTATAGGGTGGATACTAGCGTGGGTATCTTACCTAATATGGGTAAGATGGGTAAGATGGCTGGTTTAGATCATGAGGCTCATGGCAACAGTTACTATGGGGCTGGCTCCGTTCCAGAGATTTTTATCCTATAACATTAGCACAGAGCTCCACACCCATGACCTTGATATAGGGCTCCAAGACACACACATAACCCTGCCTACCCAATCATGGTGTCTGCAATTCACTTTTTAAAACTTCAGTGTAATTAGCGTGATCTTAGTTGTATGCCTATCTGTTTCAGCTTTCATTCTAAATACAGTTAACAACATGTCCTCTTGCAAGATGGGCATGGGAAGGTGGGGTGAGGTGGACAGAGGGACACATGCAGATACACAACCGTGTTGTACCCTGGGAGGAGGCACAGCCTCAGGACCTCAAAGCCCCTCCAGAGCCTTCGCATCCCCCTTGGGTCCCTGAGGTTTATGGTGGATCCATCCATCTCCTGGAGGATTTTCACCCTTGGACCTCCCCATCCTCTCTCTCTCCACTCTGTGCATCCCTCTGAGTGGGCTTCCTACTGATTTGAAGGTTTAGGGGAACGACAGAGAGCAGAGACCAAAAAGTCTTCGCAGATAAATGATAGTGGCATCAATTTCCTAGGCATGCTTGAAAATTGTATGGAAAATTCAGATGGCTAGAAAGAATGGAAATTTATTTTCTTCTGGCCCTGGAGGCTGGAAGTCTGGAATCTAGGTGACGGCAAGGCCCCGAGCCCTCCGAAGCCTGGTGGGAAGTCTCCTCTCTTGCCTCATCTGGTTTCTGGCAGCGCCACACTCCTTGACTTGCAGATGCATCACTCTGGTCCCTCCTCCATCTTCACAGGGTCCCTTCTTCCTGTGTTCCTCTACCTCACCTTCCCTCTGTGCTTGTGTATGTCCACGTTTCCTCTCTTTGAGGAAACCAGTCATTTTGGGTTAAGCTCTCCACTTCAATTCCAACATGACCACCTTTGTGTGAGACTGTGTGTGTGTGTGTGTGTGTGTGCACTCAGTCATGTCTGACTCTTTCTGACTGCATGGACTATGGCCCTCCAGTCTCCACTGGCCATGGAATTTTCAAGCAGGAATAGTAGAGTGGGTTGCCATTTTCTCCTCCAGGGGATCTTCCCCACTCAGGGATCTAACCCACATCTCCTGCGTCTCTTGCATTGGCAGGTGGATTCTGTACCACTGTGCCACCTGGGAAACCCAAGATGACCTCATCTTACCCTTAATTACACCCACAACTACCTTGTTTCCAAATAAAGTCACATTCTGAGATAATGGGTGTTTGGACTTCAACACATCTTTTTAGGAAACACAAACTTAGTCCGTTACAAAGGCTGAGATGTGTTGCTCATTGCCATTGACATATCTTTGCTTATTCAGCTGAAGCCGTGGAAAGCTGCCAGGATGAATCTGACATTATCTCAAACTGGCTGGAGCTCAGTGAGAATGAAAAGAGCAGGATTTGGCAAAACTGCTCAGTAACTCTCTAGAGATGCTGACAATCTTTTTGGGGTTTCTTGATATCTACCACTTGGTTCAAACGTTTCTCACAGTTATGAGCGTGAAACCCAGGGGGAGAGTTACAGATCCATTCCTCATCCAGATAAAGTAGGCAACAATATTACAGAACAGTTAGACTCAGTACCTTTTAGCGAGGACTTGAAGACATCGAATAACATAATTCATGGAAGACATACCATGGTTGCTGTTTAGTCGTAGAGTCATGTCTGACTCTTTTGAGACCCCATGGACTAAAGCCTGCCAGGCTCCTCTGTCCATGGGATTTCTCAGTCAAGAATACTGGAGTGGGTTGCCATTTCCTTCTCCTAGAGAAATTTCTGACCACCTGGTATCAGAAAGAGGGTGCAGAATGTTGTCTTGGGAAAGATGTCCAAGTGAATCCTTTATAGAGTGGGAACCCACTCCAGTATTCTTGCCTGGAGAATTCCATGGATGGAGGAGCCTGGCAGGCTACAGTCCATGTGGTTGCAAAGAATCGGACACGACTGAGGTGACTTAGCGCACACACACACACAAGTAGGCTGGAGATCCTGTGTATCAGTCAGCCTTAGCTGGTTTGTGCTACAATAACAAACAGTGTCCTGATTCCCCCGGCATGTTGGCTGAAGGTCGGCTAAGGCCCTGCTCCATGGTCTTCTTCATCCCGTGAGGCTGAGGGTGCAGCCCCTCATGGGATTTGCTGGTCTTAAGGCAGGGGGCAGAGAATGATGGTAGGACCAAGGGGGAGGATCTTACAGCTTCTACTTGGAAGTGACACACATTACTTCCACTCCCCTGTCACTGTTGTTGTTCAGTCGCCAAGTCCTGTCTTGCTCTTTGCGACCCCATGGACTGCAGCACACCAGGCCTCCCTGTCTGTCACCATCTCCTGGAGTTTGCCCAAGTTCATATCCATTGAGTCGGTGATGCCTTCCAGCCATCTCATCCTCTGTCTTCCCCTTCTTCTGCCTTCAATCTTTCCCAGCATCAGGGTCTTTTCCAATGAGTCAGCTCTTCACATCCGGTGGCCAAAGTGTTGGAGTTTCAGCTTTAGTATCAGTCCTTCCAATGAGTATTCGGGGTTGATTAGATTGACTGGTTTGATCTCCTTGCAGTCCAAGGGACTCTCAAGAGTCTTCTCCAGCTCCACCTTTCATTGGCCCGGGCATTATGGCCAGGCGCCAGGTTGCTGGGTCAGGGTCAGGGAACATGGACACAGATACAACCTGCTAGCCCTGTGAGGCTGGAGAACCAGCAGTGGGTTGAGCCTGCAGACCTGGCTGCATGAACGGTGGTGTGTCTTCTATGCTGGTAACTGGGCCTAAGAAATATCTCTGGCTGAAGCTGGTTTAACCCTGACTTTGCAGTGAGGCTGTGGGGCATGTAGATTCTTTGACAGCTCCCCTTGTCCAGCCAAAGAGCCCAAATTGTGCACCCCAGACTCCCTGACAAAGGCTGATGGCTCCACGTATGCGCCCACTGGGATTCTCATTCCTTTGAGCCTTTTCAAAGCTTGGCTTCTGCAGTTTTCCCAATCTCTCTCTGCATCATCAAACGCTTCCTTTTTACTGAATCTTTCCCATCAGCATTTAAACATAAATGCAGCTGCTTTTCTCATCTTCAAAACAAAAACATGGACCTTGAGGGCATTATGCTAAGTGAAAGAAGTCAGACAGAGAAAGACAAATATCATATGATTTCACTTACACATGAAATCTAAAAAACAAACAGAAAATCAAGCTCATAGACACCGAGGACAGATTGGTGGTGGCCTGAGGCAGGGAGTGAGAGGGTGGGAATTCAGTGAAAGGTGTGAAGGTGGTCAAAAGGTACAGACTTGCAGTTATAAGATATATAAGCCCTGGGGATATAATAAACATGGTTAAGGTGATCATAGTTAACAATACTGTATTGCTGTATTTGACAGTTGCTAAGAGATTTAGTCTTGAAAATTCTCATTACAAGAAAACAGTATTGAAGTTATGTGGTGATGGATGTTAGTTCAGTTCAGTTCAGTCACTCAGTCATGTCCAACTCTTTGCGACCCCATGGGAGTGCAACACGCCAGGCCTCCCTGTCCATCACCAACTCCTGGAATTTACTCAGACTCATGTCCATTGAGTTGGTGATGCCATCCAACCATCTCATCCTCTGTCACCTCCTTTTCCTCTTGCCCTTAATCTTTCCCAGCATCAGGGTCTTTCCCAATGAGTCAGTTCTTTGTATCGGGTGGCCAAAGTTTTGGAGTTTCAGCTTCAGCATCAGTCCTTCTGATGAATATTCAGGACTGATTTCCTTATATAGACACATTACATCATTATGCTGCATCCAGAAACTAATGGTTTTTTTCTTTATTTAAAAAAAAATAATTTTATTTATTTATTTGGCTATGCTGCATCTTCATTGCTGTTTGGGCTCTTCTGTGGTTGCGGAGAGCGGGGGCTACCCTCCAGCTTTGGTGCACGGGCTTCTCTTGCTGTGGAGCACAGACTCTAGGCATGAGGGCTCAATCGCTGTGTTTCCTGAGCTCTAGAGCACAGGCTCAGTAGTTGAGGCCCAAGGGCTTAGTTGCTCCGGGGAATGTGGGATCTTCCTGGATCAGGGATCAAACTTCTGTCTCCTGCATTGGCAGGCGGGTTCTCAGTTCTCCCACTGAGCCATCAGTGAAGCCCCTGAAACTAATACAGTGTTATATGTCAACTATATCTCAACAAAAAGCAAAACAAACAAAAAGAATTAAAAAAAATTCTTTTAAACTCTCAACCCTCTTTGGTTTCTGCCCTTTGTTTCTTTTCCAAGAAAAGCATCTTTAAAAAATCTTGTCCTCTTACTCTTTCTGCTCCAACATATAATCATTCAGTAACCTGTCTTGGTCTGCCTGCACCTCCACGATGCCATAAAACTCAAGCTTGTAGAGATCACCAGGAACCTCCCTGTTCTACGTCCAGGAGACATTTTCAGTCCTCACGCGTTGGCCTCTCCATGGCATCTGATGCCACCGCCTACAGGGTCCACTGAGACACTCTCTTCTCCTCACTTTGGTTCTCATCTGAGCCCTTGAATTCCCCCGGAAACTCGTTCCCTGCCGTTTCCCTCTCATCAGTAAGGGCACTGCCGCACGCCCAGATACGCATTCCCCAAACCCTGTAATTATTAATATTATGACACCGCCTGCACTCTCCCCCATCTCCTCCAGCCGGTTTCCAAGGCCAAACATTCTGCCCACAGTTTCTTGACTGTCTGTTGCCTCCACCCATCTAGGCAGCCACCTTCTGCCCACAGAACTACAACAGCCTTCTGTAAACAGGCTTATTTCCTTACCAGTGAAAGAGGATTTTGAAAACCCCAAGAGATTTGTTTTGGCCAGAATTTGAAGCCCTTACAATAATATCATTATTTGGAATTTGTGATTTGAAGGAAGGAAGGATTAAATACAGTTTTCCTTTATTCAAGGGTTCTCAGTTAATCTCCTTTAAAAACATATTTTGAGTGCACACACACATACTAAGACACACAAAAACACACACACACAACTGGCTGTTACTGGTGTGATTTTCATTGAACCAACTCTGTAAGAGAGACGACTCTGAGTGTGCTGGACTGGAAGGAGAGGAAGTGGTTTGGGGTTTTACCAGGTGATCTGGTGGGGGGGGCACACCTCCCCCAGAAGGGGCCTTGGGGTTCTGGCTCCAGGTGACCCCCAGGCTGCAGGGCAAACTAGAGAACAGAGGGCTTGTCATCCACCTGTGCCCTGACCTCCAGGTGATTCTTGGGCAAAACCCGGAGCCCCCTTGGAGATGATGGCAAAGTGTGGAATGGAAGATTTATTTTCGTTTCCATTTAAATTACTGTAATTTTATACCCCTTTTCTACTGGCTCCACCAGACACACCAGAAAGTGTCTAGCATCCAAGCTGGCACTGCAGTATTTCTAACTGAGTAAAAAAAGATTCCAAGAACATTTATTCATCACTTTACCCTGGAATCCCAATACTTTGGCCACCTGATGTGAAGAATTGACTCATTTGAAAAGATCCTAATGCTGGGAAAGATTGAAGGCAGGAGGAGAGGGGGACGACAGAGGATGAGATGGTTGGATGGCATCACTGACTCAATGGACATGAGTTTGAGTAAACTCCGGGTGTTGGTGATGGACAGGGAGGCCTGGCGTGCTGCAGTCCATGGGGTCGCAAAAAGCAAGACAAGGACTGATCAACTGAACTGAACTTACCCTGGAATAAGCATCTTGAAATATAAACATTGTTTCTTTCTATTTTTTTGCCCACACCTCGAGGCATGTGGGATCTTAATTTCCTGACCAGGGATCAACCCATGCCCCTAGAAGTGGAAGTGTGGAGTCTTAACCACTGAACCACTAGGAAAGTCCCCTACATTTTTATTTTTGAGGGAACAAAAAGGTCTTTCCAAAACCACAGCTTTAATTCAAAATGAATAACAGCAGAATGTCCAACCATTAGCTTTCCTTAAAAATCTTTATCTCTGCCCAATTGTTCCATTGTTAATGGTGCACTAAAGCATTGAAAACTTAATTTTAAAATGGGAAAGGGATCTATTAATGATCCATGCTGTGCAGGCGATTGCGTGTTTGCTTTTATATACATATAGAAAGAAGGAAAGAAAAGAAAAAATAGTGTTGTGTCATGAACTTTATTAGTTCTTTTCTTTCCTCTTCTTCAAAAGAAATAAATCATTAAACAGATAACCCAAGACACTACCCCACCAATTCTTTACTCTTTTTAAAAAGAGATTAATCAGTAGCATGTTGGTTGGGGAGAGGGGAGTGAAACCCAGCCTTCAGAAACTGGGGTCTGCTCCTGGGAAATAAAACACCCCACCCTGGCAGCACTTTCCCAGCTGTGTTGCTGAGGATGGAAGGAGACAGAGAGGAAGGAGGGGAGGGGGTACTTTCAAGAGCGTGTTGTTCTTGTTCAGTAGCTCAGTCATGTCTGACTCTTTGCAACCCCATGGACTGCAGCACGCCAGACTTCCTTATCTTTCATTATCTCTTGGAGTTTGCTCAGACTCATGTGCATGGTGTTGGTGATGCCATCCAACCATTTCATCCTGTCCACCCTTCTCAGAAAAGAATCTGCCTGCAATGCAGGAGATGCAGAAGATGCAGGATCGATCCCTTGGTCGGGAAGATATCCTGGAGAAGGAAACGGCTACCCACTCCAGTATTCTTGCCTGGAGAATCCCATGGACAGGGGAGCCTGGTGGGCTACAGTCCATGGGGTCGCAAAGAGTTGGATATGACTGAGCAACTAAGTGTGCATGTATCCTTTCAGTGGATTAGGCTCCCGTTTCCCCATTTTGCAAAATGAGAAACACTAGAGATAACTGATATAAAAATCTTTTGTGTATGCAAAGTCTCGTTAGTGTTTTCCCCTTAACAACGATAACACCGTCTTGAATTTCTATCATGTTGCAGCCCCAGGTGAGTGCTGCGTGCTCGGTAAGTTCTGGACGCTGTGCTTGGTGCTCCACAACATTATTCCATTTTTCTTCTCACTGAATGGCTTCTCACTTTTTCAATGAGAATCTAAAACTAAGATGTCCAAGGCCAGGGGCTAGGAAGGTGGGGGAGCAGGGACTCCGAAGCAAGCCATTTGATCCCAGAGTCTACATTTCCTGCCTCTACTTTGCACTTCCTCCACGTTCTTAGCCTTCACTCACTTCCTACGGTTCCTCTTTCTGGGTCCCTTCTCCGGCTCACCCGCCCTTCCTGGGATCCCAGCCTGCCGCAGAGCCTGTGCCGCGGTAGCCGTGGCCTCTTACTGGTGCATGGCGCCACCTGGTGGCCAAACTAGGCAACTGTCGGGATCAACACTGCATCTACTGTATGCTCAATTGCTCAGTTGTGTCAGACTGCGATTCTTTCTTTTTTTTTTTTTCATTTATTTTTATTAGTTGGAGGCTAATTACTTTACAATATTGTAGTGGTTTTTGTCATACATTGACATGAATCAGCCATGGATTTACATGTATTTACAGTTGTGTCAGACTGCGATTCTTTACTGCTGAGCCGCTAGGGAAGCCCAGTTTGGGACACATCAGCGCTTTATTTAAGGTGACGACAGAGATCTCTAGTTGTTTCTTTCCTTTCCTTTTCTAACCGAATAATATTAACTCGTATGCTACCGGTCTGCGGCTCCGACGCTTATCAGAGGAGACGTTGCCTGCGTTGCTCTGTGTTCATCTGACGCTGGTGCCCTCTCTGATCTACCAGCCAGATGGGGTCTCACTTGAAGAAGGTAGAGATGAGGCTGCTTATATGATAGCAGTGACTAGGAGTAGGTTGGGGAAGGGAGAGAGCAAACTGTGAGCAGTTATGGGGTACCACTTATGAGCCAAGCGCCCGTGCTTGCTTTTCACACATATTTACTAATTTCACTGCAGGAGAGGTTTTACCTGTCTTGTTCATAGTACCTTGCACAAAGTAAGCACTTCAGAAATATCTGCTGAATGAGTAAACAAATCATCCTGACAACCCTTGTGTCCTAGTTACATGGTGTTTAGCTTGTGAAAACTCAAACAGTACACTTATGCCCACTTTCTAATAGTACATTATATGTACTAAGATAAATAAAAAGCTAAAAATTTCCTTCAAAAATTAAACACACATGGAACTACCATATGATCCAGCAATTCTACTTCTGGGAATACACTCCAAAGAACTGAAAGCAGGGACTCCAGCAGATATTTGTACACCTGTGTTCATAGCAGCTATATTCACAGTGGCCAAAATGTGAAAGCAGCCAACTGTCCCCTGACAGATGGATGGATAAACAAAATGTGGTTTCGTTTACTACATACAATGTAGTATTTATTGGGCCTTAAAAGGGAAGGAAGCTCTGACACCTGCCGCAACATGAATGAACCTTGAGGACATTACGCTGAGTGAAACAAGCAAGTCACAAGAGGGTGAATATTGTGTATGTCACTTCAATGAGGTCCTAGAGTAGTCAGATTCAAGATAGAAAGGAGAAGGGTGGTTGTTAGGGCCTGGATGATGGTGAGTTCTTGTTTAATGGGTGCAGAGTATCAGTTGGGAAGATGAAAAAATTCTGGAGATGGATAGTGGTGACGATTGTAACACAATGTGAAAGTACTTAATGGTACACTTAAGAATGTTAAAATGGGAAAGTTTATGTTAGTTATATTTTACCACACTTTTCTTTGAAAGCTAAACATAAATAAACTTGCCTTAAATCACATCTGCTAGTAAGTGTGAGGCCAGCCTAGCTTCACTGGCCTCCAAAGCCCTATCCATTCCTTGCCACCACAAGGCCCTGCTCCTAAAAGTTCATGTCTGTCATAATGAATAGGAGAAGAGGCTTACAAGGTTGAATGTGTTGTTTCTTCCTCTTCACCCCTCTGTCCCCAAGCCTCTTGCTCAGAGTCCATTGCTGGACGTGGTTTGATGATGGGACCAGCTTTGAATGTGAACCCATCTCCAAATAAAATAGATTGATGTTTGGAAACTCTAGGTTGAGTTTGAATCATTACAAAATAATCAAGAAAAAGCAGTTCCAGCACCAAATGATAGTATGGTCATGAAATTATCATCAAACATCCTGTCCAGAATTTATGGAAATTCATATTAATTCAGAAAGATTTACAGAGAGAGGATGAGGTTTTGACAGGTAATTGGGAGATGAGGATTCATTTTGAAAGAAGCTGTCCAGTGGTACAAAATATTGAACCAGCATAATCATTTGCATTCAAAGATCTTTAATCTCCCTAAAGAACTCAGGAAAAAGATTCTGAAGGGAAGCTAGGGAGGTTTTCTGTGAGTTAGCAAGCCGGCAGCAATGCAGGCCGTAACTCACATTGTTTATGTGAGTTAGACAGACTCTCCATCTGTCCTGGGAGGTGTTGACACTACATAGCAGGCTCCGGAGTAATCTTTCTTGGCTACCATGCTATTCGGTTGAGCTGGGGAGTCTGCGTGAAGTTAGTAACTGATGGCAATTAAAGAGGAAAAAGAACTGGAGTGTGCTTTTAAAAAAAGTTAATTGCAGACCCATATAGCAAAATAGTCAGACTGCCCAGATAACTGACACATCCATGAAGAAAAATTTGGAAACACACTTGGAGTTAGAAGGCAGATGTATGTATGCGTGTGTGCTCATAAGCTCAGACATGTCCTCTCTTTGCGAACCCATGGACTGTAGCCCACCAGGCTCCTCTGTTCATGGGATTCTCCAGGCAAGAATACTGGAGTGGGTTGCCATGCTCTCCTTCAGGGGATCTTCCCAACTCAGGGGTCAAACCCATGTCTTCTGCATTGGCAGGCAGATTGTTTACCACTTTGACCAACTTCAAAGTAAGAAGTAAGAACTGGGTGCAGACAATGCCTTTCTAGAACATTCAGTTGAAATCTATAAATCTGAACTTTCTGGTTCTTCCTATGTGTGTCATACCCAGCATCAAGTTATTTGTTGAATGAAAGTGACAAATCATTCAACGACCCTCGTTTTTTGACCGCCACAATCCTGGGTTGGGTTGCTGTGTTAATTTATCCCAGCACTGATTGCTTAAGCAAACCTGCATTCAATTTACCTCCTTTAATGAGTCCTTCATTATATTTGCTTTGAAACCCACTTATAAATGAATGCACTAAAGTGAAAACCCATTTGGCAAAGCACTACATTTATAATTTCCTACATCAAAACCACAACCATGGTTTGGGATTACATTAGTATAGCATCAGAAAAACAGATGTGAGACAGCAATAAATCTCCTGATTTACCCGATTTTTAATGATGCTGAACAAGAAGTAGTTATTGTTGATGACGACTTTCTCTAACGGAGATGTGGGAACACAGTAAACACCTCTTTACTTCCCTTTATCTGCCAAGTGTCAATATCTCACTATTTCTCACTATATCTCACCTCCTCACTCAAGATAGCTGATGGTTGTGGAATCCTGGGCAAAG
Source organism: Cervus canadensis (assembly GCF_019320065.1). Taxonomy (NCBI): domain Eukaryota; kingdom Metazoa; phylum Chordata; class Mammalia; order Artiodactyla; family Cervidae; genus Cervus; species Cervus canadensis. The sequence goes on along the minus strand of NC_057394.1, from coordinate 18,558,942 downwards.
AGTTTAAGAGATCAGTTTTTCCCTAAGTCCAAACATAATCACGAGAATAACTCTTTTCAGGTGACCTAAAAGTGAAAGTTTATGTCTAGAGATTTACATTCTTTCCGTGTGCTTGGTCCCCTTTATCTTACTGATGCCTAAAAACACTAAAATTTTATTATACTGTGATGTTGTGAAGAATTGATAAACTTACTAAAATGTTCAGTTCAGTTCAGTTACTCAATCATGTCTGACTCTTTGCGACCCCATGGACTACAGCACTCCAGACCTCCCTGTCCATCTCCAACTCCTAGAGTTTACTCAAACTCATGTCCATTGAGTCGGTGATGCTATCCAACCATCTCATCCTCTGTCATCCCCTTCTCCTCCTGCCTTCAATCTTTCCCAGCATCAGGGTCTTTTCCAATAAGTCAGTTCTTCGCATCAGGTGGTCAAATTATTGGTATTTCAGCTTCAGCATCAGTCCCTCCAATGAATATTCAGGACTGATTTCCTTTAGGATGGTCTGGTTGGATCTCCTTGTAGTCCAAGGGACTCTCAAGAGTCTTCTCCAACATCACAGTTCAAAAGCATCAATTCCTCGGTGCTCAGCTTTCTTTATAGTCCAACTCTCACATCCATACATTACTATTGGAAAAATCATAGCTTTGACTAGACGGAACTTTGTTGGCAAAGTAATGTCTCTGCTTTTTAATATGCTTCCTGGGTTGGTCATAACTTTTCTCCCAAAGAGTAAGCATTTTTTAATTTCATGGCTGCAGTCACCATCTGCAGTGATTTTGGAGCCCAGAAAAATAAAGTCTGTCACTGTTTCCACTGTTTCCCCACCTATTTGCCATGAAGTGATGGGAAGCAGATGCCATGATCTTAGTTTTCTGAATGTTGAGCTTTAAGCCAACTTTTTCACTCTCCTCATTCACTTTCATCAATAGGCTGTTTAGTTCCTCTTGACTTTTTGCCATAAGGGTGGTGTCATCTGCATGTCTGAGGTTATTGATATTTCTCTAGGCAATCTTGATTCCAGCTTGTGCTTCCTCCAGCCCAGCGTTTCTCATGATGTACTCTGCATATAAATTAAATAAACTGGGTGACAATATACAGCCTTGACATACTCCTTTACCGATCTGGAACCAGTCTGTTGTTCCATGTCCAGTTCTAACTTGCTTCCTGACCTGCGTACAGATTCCTCAGGAGGCAGGTCAGGTGGTCTGGTATCCCCATCTCTTGAAGAGTTTTCCACAGTTTGTTGTGATGCACACAGTCAAAGGCTTTGGCATAGTCGATAAAGCAGAAATAGATGTTTTTCTGGAACTCTCTTGCTTTTTCGATGATCCAGCAGATGTTGGCAATTTGATCTCTGGTTCCTCTGCCTTTTCTAAATCCAGCTTGAACATTTGGAAGTTCACGGTTCATGTCCTGTTGAAGCCTGGCTTGGAGAACTGTGGGGGCACTGAACTTGAGTTTCTTCACTGTGCACACCTGGGAGCTGCAAACCTGGCAGGTCAAGTTCTGCCCAGTCCCTGGAGAGAACCCTAAGTGTGAGGGAAACAGCCCTGGAAGACACTGGAGAAAGAGCCAAGCCTCTCAGGAGAGTGAGCCAGCACAGGGCTCTGCTCACCTCAGGAAAGCAGGAGACTGCCCCCTGGTGGTCAGTTCAGTTCAATTCAGTTCAGTCGCTCAGTTGTGTCCGACTCTTTGTGACCCATGGACTGCAGCAGGCCGTGCCTCCCTGTTCATCACCCAACTCCCAGAGTTAACTCACACTCATGTCCATCGAATTGGTGATGGCATCCAACCATCTCACCCTCTGTCGTCATCCCCTTCTCCTCCCACCTTCAATCTTTCCCAGCATCAGGGTCTTTTCCAATGAATCAGTTCTTCCCACCAGGTGGCCAAAGTATTGGAGTTTCAGCTTCAGCATCAGTCCTTCCAATGAATATTCAGGACTGATTTTATTTAGGATGGACAGATTGGATCTCCTTGCAGTCCAAGGGACTCTCAAGAGTCTTCTCCAACACAACGGTTCATAAGTCACCAGATGCCATCTCCACTCCTGCCCTGGGAGACTGACGGTCGTTTCTAAGGACAAGTAGGCCTTTTCACACTCAGATCTCCATGTGAATTGTTAATGTTTCTATGATTTCCTCTTTCTTCTCCCCCATTTTATTTTGAAAATTTTAAACCAGAGAAGCTGAGTGTATAGTACAAAGAAAACACAGACACCTTCGTGCAGATTCACCTTTGTTTGTTTTTTCTGAGCCATCTGAAAGTAAGTTGTCCATATTTTGACACTGTGACTTAGGTTAGAGTCATTAGCTGTGCTCTGAGCAACACGGAAGAGTCTTAAAAGTGTCAACAATCAAAAAACAACAGAACAAGCTATTTTATACACCATTTTAGTGAGTCAATTAAAAGCTGCATCCCCCCCCCCCAAAAAAAAAAAGCTGCATACCAAACAAATGAATCTTTTTAAAAGAATACAGAACAAAAGAAGGCACAGTATACACTAGAGGACAGTGGTTTCTTTATGGAAGACAGGAACATGGAAATGGAGATGAGGGGTAAAAGGAATCAATTAGACAAGAGAGCAGCTTCACCACGGCAAATGGGATGTTATGTCATAAACCGAGGTGTGTGATGAACCCAACCTTCTGCACCTAAATTCAGAAATGAAAGCAAGAAAGGAGCAGAAAAAACAGATAAGAAGACGGAAAGAATAAGAGAGAGGGAGGGAGGAAAGTAACAATAAATGAATTTGTCCCAAATGAGGGGCATCCTGGAATGTCAGATTTCTGCAAGTTCTTCTGTGCGGCCCAATCTCAATTCAAATCCAGTTTCACTTGGAAGTTAATTTTATGTGTTTGGGGGAAAGAGCTCTCCTTGAAAGAAAAAAAAAGTTGTCTGATAACCTCCTTTCTTAGTACATTATATTTTTCTTCATCAAGCTGTGAGTTGGATTCTCAGAAAAGACGTGCCTGGTTCTACATTTAAAACAGAAACCCAGGGGATTCCCTGGTGGTCTAGTGGTTGGCACTTGGTTCTCTCACTGCCGTGGGCCCAAGTTCAATCCCTGGTCAGGGAACTAAAATCCCACAGGCCTTGGGATAAGGCCCCCCAAAAAAGGAAATCCAGCAATTAATTGTTTTTTAATTATATTTATTTATTTTTAATTAGAGGATAATTGCTTTACAGTGTTGTGTTGGTTTCTGCCATACAACAATGTGAATCTGTCATTATTATACATATATCCCCTCCCTTTTGAGCCTTCCTCCGACCACCCCCTAAAACCCAGCAATTTAAAGTGAACAACTTATCTTCTTATAATTAGTCAAAGAAATTTTAAACTGGATTTTTTTTTAAACTTAAAGACATCAATATCTACCTCTTTTGGAAAATATCTCAATTCCAGGGCTTAATTAGAGTGTTGTCAAAGATTCTCCCCCCTCCCCCCAAAAGATTCTTCCAAATACTTAGTAACCAGCAATAAAAATTAAGTAAACAATTCTGTCTATAAATAATTATTATATCTAAATTTGCCTGCCAGAATCTTAGGCATTTTGATTTTTTTTTCAGATGTAAATACATGTTAAAGTCTCCTTTCTGACATAAAGCTTAGAACATGAGAAAGAAAACTGAGAGAAACACTATCTGGGTGAGTCTACAAATGTTTGGGGGCAGAAGCCTGTTCTCACCCCTGCAGCAGGTGAGGGAGGGGGATGGAGAAGAGCTGATTTCTCTGTAGGAATTCTTCCAAACTTTGTTCTCTATCTCATTGTCAAAATTACTAAGAGATATAACATTTTGAAAGTTACTTTTGCAAGGCTTCCTGAAATTCAAAAGGCAAATGTTACGGGTGGAGGGAGGAATCCATTGTAATTAATCATAGAAAAAAAAGGGGGGGAAGCATTAAGTTTGCAAAGACAGAAACATTAGAAATAGCCAGTGTAAATGATGGAACACTCACCTACAGGGATGGCAGCGGGGTGCTTTGAGTAGACCTGTCTTTATAGACTTTTCTTTAGTGGGGCGGGATGGGGTGGGGGACGGAAATCTGGGAAGGCTTCCAGGCTCATAAATTTTATTTTCTCAGAAATACCTCCCTCCTAAGCTGGTGTGAGGATTATGACATAAGACATATAGAGCACAAAGAAAGTGCTAAATAAATGTCATCTATTGTTATCTTTATTCCCAGAAAGACAAGGACACTGAGAACAGGGGGACGAACACTTCTGGTTTGCTCAGAGGTCCAAGTTTTAGCACTGAATGTCCTGTGTCCCCAGTGGCACTAGTGGTAAAGAACCCGCCTGCCAATGCAGGAGACTTAAGAGACGCAGGGTCCATCCCTGGGTCGGGAAGGTCCCCTCATAAGATCCCCTTTGGACAGTCCTCTCTAGTATTTTTGCCGGAAGAATCCCATAGACAGCGGAGCCTGGCGGGCTACAGTCCACAGGGTCACGGAGAGTTTGGACACGCCTGAAGCGCTTTAGTCGGAGAAGGAAACGGCAACCCACTCCAGTATTCCTGCCTGGAGAATCCCAGGGACAGAGGAGCCTGGTGGGCTGCCGTCTATGGGGTCGTACAGAGTCGGACACGACTGAAGCGACTTAGCAGGAGCAGCAGCAGAAGTGCTTTAGCACCCACGTCCTGCCTGTGTTCTATGAATCCGCTCACCCCCAGGACACAAATAGCTCCAGGTTTTCAGCTTTTTGTTGGGGTCGAGGAGGGTGGAGGAAAGTCAGTGAATTCCTATTCCCCACAGTCAAACGGTAATCTGTCAGATGGCCAGCAGCTCCTGTTTCTACCCTATCTTGCCATCACATTGCCTGCAAAAGAGAAGGAACTTCTTGTTCTAGGAGGAAAGTCAGCACAATGCGCTGAAGGAGGCTGCCGGAGGCTCCATCCGGACGTGCCGTTCTCTGCACCACTCAGCAGCTACCAGCAGAGGGCACACTCCTACCCTGCTCACTGTATTCCGAACTCCATCCTATGAACCACTTCAGCCTCCCTTGAAGTCTTAATACACTGCTCTTCCAAGCTAATCTATGTTTATCGTTTTTCCTCTCCCTCCATTCCTTCCCTTTCGTTTCCATGAATGCACTTGCAAGGAACATGAGCTCACAGTCACAAATCACCATATTTAGTGGTAAAATAGCAGAGCATGAAAAAAAAAATTAAGTGGGAGAAAATGCCCATGAGTTTTCCCTTGTTGTTATTCAGTTTATTTATTCATTTATTTTTGGCTGAGCTGGCCCTCTGTTGCTGCGAGCTTTTTCTAGTTGCAGAGAGCGAGGGCTTCTCTTTTGTTGCAGTGGCTCCTCTTGTTGTGGAGTACAGGCTCTAGGGTGTGCGGGCTTCAGTGGCTGTGGCATGTGGGTTCACTGGTTGGGGCTTGTGGGCTCCAGAGTGCAGAACCAGTATTTGTGGCTTAGCTGCCCCATGGCATGTGGGATCTTTCTGGCCCAGGCATCGAACCAGTGTCCTTTGCATTGCAAGGTGGACTCTCAACTGCTGGACCAACAGGGAAGCCCCTGTTACTCAGTCTTATTAAAAAATATATATGTAGACAAGCTTTCAATGCTTTACATATTAGAAAATATTACAAGCATATGTATCTTGAAGAAGGAAAATTTTAAGGTCATTTTCAGCTGCTGCTGTTGCTAAGTTGCTTCAGTCATGTCTGACTCTGTGCGACCCCATAGACGGCAGCCCACCAGGCTCCCCCGTCCCTGGGATTCTCCAGGCAAGAACACTGGAGTGGGCCGTCCCTGGGATTCTCCAGGCAAGAACACTGGAGTGGGTTGCCATTTCCTTCTTCAATGCATGAAAGTGAAAAGTGAAAGTGAAGTCGCTCAGTTGTGTCTGACTCTTTGCGACCCCATGGACTGCAGCCTACCAGGCTCCTCCGTCCATGGGATTTTCCAGGCAAGAATACTGGAGTGGGGTGCCATTGCCTTCTCCCATTTTCAGCATAATCTATGAGAATATTGAATCATTAGGTTGTACATGTGAAACTAACATAATATTGTAAATTACTTATGTGTGTGTGCTAAGTCGCTTCAGTCATGTCCTACTCTTTGTGACCCCATGGACTGTAGCCCACCAGGCTCCTCTGTCCATGGAATTCTCTAGGCAAGAATATTGGAGTGGGTTGCCATTTCCTTCTCCAGGGGATCTTTGCAACTCAGAGATCAAATTTGTGTCTCTTAGGTCTCCTGCACTGGGAGGCGCATTCTTTGCCACTAGCTCCTCCTGGGAAGGCATTTTCATACCTCAGGATACCTCCAGGGTCACAATTATTGGCTGTTTGCTTGTATGTCATTATAATAATCACTATCTGCCTATGCTTTCTGCCTATTTGATAATCATGTTCACAAATCAGCCACAAGTTGTGGGTTTACTATATTAAAAATTGCTCCTGGTATTTTATAACATACAGACATTTCACAATCAAATATCAAAACTGGCCCTTGGCTCCAATAACGAAAATGATATTATTTAACTAGGAAGTTATAAAATATAATATTTTCTGAGATTTGGTGTCAAGTATTCACATCATTAGTCCACAGTGCATGCCAAGGGATAAAGAGAGGATATTTAGTTAAATCCAGGAGATTCTAATGACAATCAGGGGAACTGTTCAAGCTTGGACACAGGCCTCCAAATAACATGGGCTTTCCTAAGCTCCCATTAGAGGAATCAGTGCTCATCTCTCTTCACTCCCAACTACTAAACTTATCTTGGGATATTTCAAAACTGCTCCTTCTACTGTGGAAGGTTTCCCCAGGTGCAGGGAAAACTGTAAAAGGAGAGTGTTGTGGGGGACGTGGTTGTCATCCCACAGATCTGGGCAGCAAGTAGAAGATATCTCATGTCGGTAAGTGTAGTTTTTTGTTCCTTACAGGGTTGATTCTTTAAAAATATGTGCATTTTGTGTTATTATTCTTCATCCTATATTCCTTAATGAAGCCCAGTTACGGTGAAAGCTGGGCATTCGACCTTAGCTCCAAAGTGGGATAAAGAGCCAAGGTAGATTTCTGTTAGGATTTCAACAGGAATTTTCCCAGATGCATCTTAGAAAACATGGAGCTAGGAATTTTGTTTCTAAATAGGGTTGATGGTGGTCCAAATAATCTTCCACTCTTAAAACTTTATCCTCTTTTTTTTTTTCCCCATACTATGAGGCTTGTGGGATCTTAGTTCCTCCACCAGGAATTGAACCCATGCCTTTGTCAGAGAAAGCACAGAGCCCTAACCTGTGGACCTCCAGGGAATTCCCTAAACTTTTATCCTCTTGATTTTGCTTCTCAACAGTAAAAATAATGTATTCTACATCTGCTGTGTACCCTGCACATAAGAGGTAATTTGGAAAACTTTGTCCACTGACAATGCTTCGATTAGAATTTGTAAAGTCCATTTAACATATCTCCATTTTCTTCACCCTGAATAAAAATCTTTATCAAAGATACAAGTTACTACAGAAATCTATATTCCAGATCAGGAACACTGATTCATATTTCCAAAGGAAATGAACACTCCCCAATTTGGATTTCCTCATTCACACGGAGTCATTGCTGATGGTGCTGGTCGCTTTTCCTTTATTCTTATTTGAAAACACAACAGTGGGGCATTGGGAAAGCTTTGTATGCCAATAGGCTCTCAAACGTCACAGTAATTCCAAATTGAGAAAAGAACTCACAAGCCAAAGTGGAACGAAAATGGTTATATCACATTTTAATATAATAAGTGATTTAAGCCTACATTGACAATTGGAGACATATCTTCTTGGCTTGGGCCAGATTAAGCCTCCTGTAAGAAAGAAAAACAGAGAACCTTTTTAAGTTGCCAGATTTTTTTTTTTCCCTCACTGGTTGCATAACTTCATTGTTAAAGTTATACTTTCTTGTTGCTAACCCTCTTAGATGCCCCAGTATAGCCATGGGCTTTTAGGAAATCATTTAGATTAATAGTGACTATGTCCTCTGATGACTTTATGTAATCTAGCACCTGGTACCTCAGCTGGTAAAGAACCCGCCTGCGATGTGGGAGACCCTGGTTTGATTCCTGTGTTGGCAAGATCCCCTGGAGGAAGGCATGGCAACCCACTCCAGTATTCTTGGCCTTCCCTGGTGGCTCAGATGGTAAAGAATCCACCTGCAATGCAGGAGACCCCGGTTCTATTCCTGGGTCGGGAAGATCCCCTGGAGAAGGGAACAGCAACCCACTCCAGTATTGATGCCTGGAGAATCGCCATGGACAGAGGAGCCTGGCGGGCTATAATTCCTGGGGTCACAAAGAGTTGGACAGGACTGAGCGACTGAGTATAGCACAGCACCTCTTTGGACAAGAAGCATGTATTGCTATTGTGAAAAATACAGGCCCCCTTCAACTACAGTTCTGTGGAATCAGTTTCAGGAGATCACCATAGGGACATGTGCGATTCAGTCCTCGTTGTGGCCCAAAAGCTTCCTGATTCAATTTCAAAAACACTTCACTGTCTTTAGATGCAATATCCACTCTAGGTTCTGTCTCTTGTCTTGTTTTGTTTTTCTTACCTGTGAGATGGTGATGAAATGAGTGCCTTTTCCAATTCCAGACACAGAGCCACTCACCATTGTCGTTTAGTTGTTCAGTCGTGTCTGACTCTTTGCGACCCCGTGGTCTGCAGCCTGCCAGGCTCCTCTGTCCATGGAATTTTCCAGGCAAGAATACTGAATCGGATTGCCATTTTCCTCTCCAGGGGATCTTCTAGACCCAGGGATTGAACCTGTGTCTCCTGCATTGGCAGATTCTTTACCACCTGAGCCACCAGGGAAGCCCTTGCTCACCATAAAGGGTGGGAATCATTCCTGGCCCCTGATTGATACAGGTGGAGGAATATCAGCTTGAAGTGTAAAAGCTTGAGAAATGAGGCCACTGGGATGTGAACTTGGACTAGTTGATTTGTCTCTGAAAGCTGCACGTGTGTGTTATCTCTAAGAATCTGCTGGCCCTGGGAGGGCAGTCTCCCCGTCCCCTCACCTGCCACAGCAAAGCACTAGATGCCAGAACACAGAGAATGCAGAATATAAGAAAATACAATGAATACAGTATGAATACGAGACCCTTTGGTGATATTTGTGTAGGCAGGTCAGGAAGGCAAATGCTTCACTATTCCAACTCCTCTTTATGGCTTCTCATGCTAATACTTTGGTCACCTGATGTGAAGAGCTGACTCATTGGAAAAGACCCTGATGCTGAGAAAGATTGAGGGCAGAAGGAGAAGGGGGCGACAGAGGATCAGATGGTTGGATGGCATCACTGACTCAATGGACATGAGTTTGAGTAAACTCCAGGAGATAGTGAAGGACAGGGAAGCCTGGCGTGTGCAGTCCATGAGGTTGCAGAGTCAGGCATGCCTTATTGACTGAACAATCGCAACGTGGTTATCTGATTGTCAGTATTTGCTTTCTCGTGGTGCGCGTTTTGTGTAGAAAAGGTTCAAGTGTGTTTCTCACCAGGTCCACTGCTCCCCTCTTGCTCATTGCCCATCTGAGCCCTTGTGGGGCCAGCTGGCACCCCTGAGTCTCCTCTGCTCTGATTCCCTGACTCACCTGCAGGCTAACTCACATCCTCAAGTGGGTGAACTCAAAGGGCATCTGGGCAAAGAACATGCTGGGATTGGTAGCTTTAATTTCCTGTCGCTGTGCATTTTGAGATGATTCCAGAACACTTCACAAAGCAGTAATGCTCTTGAATAAACCTGAGATAGTTGAGCTGATTTTCAGGAGACAACTGGTCTGCAAGTAAGCTTTGGCCAAATTTCTGTACACATTATGGGAAAAACCAACGACCAAAATTTTACAATTTGGCTAATGACTATGGTATCATATTACAACTACAAAAGGAACCCTGGAAATAGTTAATTCACTTATTCATTAATGAGTTCCTTTCCATTCGTTAGATTCCCGGTGTAGAATGTGGGGACTAAGTGAGGACAGGACACAGGCCTATCCTCTGCGGATATACTGCTTAGAGGAGATGATCATGTAGCAAATGATTAGCTTGCTGTCTGGGGTTAAGTTCAGGTCATAGGCAGACTTCCCAGCAAAGTGGGCGCTTGAATTGACTTGAAAGATGGATAGAAGTTGGCCCAGGGAAAGGAAGGAAGGGCATTTCAGGTCAGGGGACTTATCCAGCTCTACAATTTATTAGCTGCGTGACTCCAGGCAAAATGCTTAACATGTGAGCTCCCCCGTCTGTAAAATGGAAGTAATATTATCTGCTTTAGAGGGTGGCGGTGAGGAGGAAGTGAGTTGATTTGTGCAGAGAATTCAGAGCAGGGCCTGAAGCACCTACCAGGAAAGACCTCAAGGCAGGAGGAGCCAAGTGCATCAGGGACCAGCGAGCACACTGGCAAGGCTGACACGTGGACGTGCAGGAGGAGGTTCAGACGGGGCGCAGGTGCAGAGAGAGGGGAACTTGCGAAGAGATCTTTAAGCTCCATTAGGGGATTTAGACTTTGTCTTAGAGGAGCTGGAAAGCCATTGAAACATTCTGAGCAGAGAGTTTCTGATGGGAACTTGCCTTTCAGAAAGATCCTGCAGTATTTCATGTGAGAACCTGAACCATGAGGGCAGCAGTGGGAACCGCCAAGGAGGGTGTTAGATCGCACATCGCTTAGATGTGCGATGGATAAGGGCAAGTAACTTGGTGACTCATGAGTGATGAAGGGGTCATGGATGTGCTGAGGTTCTTGCCCAGAGACTTGTGGGCAGTGGAAGAGGAGGCTGGCCTCAGAGCGGGTCCCAACCTAAGCTCCATTCCTTCTCCCAGGACAGTGATGTCCAATACATGCCAAGATCTCAACCTATCAGATCCTCAATTTAATGTCTGGCTTTAAAAATCCTCTGGACACTAGCCTGGGTGGGAGGAGTGTTTGGGGAGAATGGATACATGTATATGTGTGGTTGGATCCTTTCGCTGTGTACCTGAAGCAGTCACAAGATTGTTAATTAGCTATGTGTGTGTGCGTGTGTGCATGCTAAGTCACTTCAGTCGTGTCCGACTCTTTGCGACCCCATGGACTCTAGCCCATCAGGCTCCTCAGTCCATGGGATTTTTCCAAGCAAGAATACTGGAGTGGGCTGCCATCCCCTCATCTAGGGGATCTTCCGGACCCAGGGATGGAACCCTCATCTCTTTATGTCTTCTGCACTGGCAGGGAGGTTCTTTACCACTAGCACCACCTGGGAAGTGCAGCTATATACACGCCAACACAGAGTAAAAAGTTTGAAAAAAAAAAAAAAACCTTTAATGAGGAGAGTCAAACATTACAAAGAAAAATAAAGTTAATTATATCTTTGGGGAAAAAATCCATTGGCCAGGATGATAGAGAAAATTTGGCTGAATTAAAAAAAAAAAAAACAAACTTCTTCTTAGATGTTTAGTAAAAACCAACAGGTTAACGCAATTTGAAGTACCATTAATAGGATAAAGATGTCTGAACTGGGAGGGTGATACCCTCAACCCTGCTTAACCCATAGTCAAATTGCACAGGGCTAGTATTGGGCATTGTATTTTAAAAGACATGTAGATAAACCACATTCATTGATTCGAGAGGAGAATAACTAGGAGGATGAGCGGTCTTGGAATAAGTTCATCTGCATTGGGTGCTATAGCCACGCCTGTCTTACAGGTGAGGTAACGAAAGCTTGGAGAAATTACATAACTTGCTCACTTTCATGTGAAGGTGGCAGTCATGGCAAGATTCATTCCAGACCGTGTGACTTGCAAACCCAAACACTCAATTGAAGGACTCGCCAAGGCTGGTTCTCAGCAAGAGGGATGCGTTCCAACTGTCCTGACTTGCCTTTCTTGTCCCCCTGCTTCCACTGACTTTGTGCTTAATCTTTCCTTCCCTAGTCTGTGTCTGTGCTCACACCATGTGGGGCAAATATCTTCCTTCCTCATCCCCATCTCTCTCCTTAAACTCCAGCTCCAAGGCCACCTCCCATGCAAAGTCTTCTTAATCTTCTAACCAGATGGCACCTTTGTCTCCTTGATGCCCACAGAGCTCTGTACTTTTCTTCTTGTGACTTTGTTTTTCTGGCTTTGATTATGGTTACTTGTGTACTGATTGTCCACCACTAGGTTATAGGCCCTGTGAGGACATGGGTTGAACAATTTCTATCTCTTGCCTAGAAGATAAAAATCCATTAAGTCCATGCTCTAGAAGGTGTATGTTGAATTTGGGAGGTTCTTGTTGAGATGAATGAATGGGAGCAAGGAAGGGACCACAGGGCCTGATCTACCACCCTTGGTACTATCATAGAGGCTGTGTGGATGGTAACCAGACACATGTTTCTCCTCCTTGTCCAACAGCACAGCATGATAGAAGTTTCAAAGCATCCTAGTAAACTCATCAGAAGAGAAAAAAACTCATCTAATACAGTGTTTCTTGCTCTTAGAGAATCATACTGGCTCCTACTGGGAGCTTCTTGCTTTACTCAGAGCTCTAAAACCATCTGTTTGTCTATTCTAAGGATTTATCTGGGGCTTGCTAGCAAACTTACCTATGGCCATTTCTGAAATGTACCCTTTTGAAATTTGGGGCATTTCCTTGACCCCTGCCCTTCTCCCTGGTCATTGCCTTCATTCTAAGATCACATCTGGTCCTTTCATCCACGTGTTAACATTATGAAAAGTCTCAGGCGCCATTCACAGTGTTTCCTTTAGGCCATAGGGAACAGTTTATATTTGAAAGGGGTAGCTGAGAAATCAGAATGTGATTTTTTAAAATTAATTAATTTTTTATTGAAGGATAATTGCTTTCCAGAATTTTGCTGTTTTCTGTCAAACCTCAACACGAATCAGGATGTGATTTTTAAAAAATGGCGTTGATTATTTGGACAGAGTCACTCTCTGAGAACTTTCTATCCTCTGAGTGGTTGTGGGCTGCGTCCTTCTCTTGGTAATTAGTGACTCTGAGATATGGATGTGGTTTTTGGTCTTACAAATCATCCAGCCATGTGTGACCACTGTCAGCAGAAAAAAGAGCTTCCCAGCTCCCCATCTGCTGAATTCTTAAGAGGGGCTGGACTGTGGGGCCCTTTCTGTGAGGGTTACTTTCTGCATGTTACAAGCAACTGGGTAAAAAGTGCAGGGTAAACATAAATGCTGTTCGCTGCAAGCAGACCAAATTACAAGCCGTCACCTCTTCAAGATAGCCTGCTACCACTCGGGTTATCTGTGTTATAAAACATGTCTAAAGACAACTTCTCTGGAAATAGTGGTTCTTTCACGGGTCTTACTTTAACTCAAATGGTTGAGATAAGGAGAGGAAATCATTTTCCAACAATAAGTTATTTCCTTCCTGAATTTTTTTCTTGTCAGGATTTTCTCTTCATTACCCTGTTCTCTGACTATACACACCCCACAACTCAACTGTGCTTCCTTAGCTTATTAAAATATTTGTAATTATCTTTGATTATTAACTTAATTGGCAGGTCTTCTCTTCCTACTTACAAATCTTGATTCTTCCCTTAATTGGCTTGTGGTTCTTAAACATTTCAACCTGTCTTATATCTCATACTTTGTTTTTTTTTCCTGTGTGTAAAAGTTATGCTCTACATTAAATCAGTCTATGGGAACAAATGCTAAATCTTTACATTTCTGCCCCCATTCAAATGGAATCCAGACAGAAGCTCTAGACTTTTCCAGGGACCCCTGCCCTAAATATCTCCAAGCTCGTTGGCATTGCTTGTAATGATCTCAACTCCTACTTGCTCTTGTCTCAGGGGAGAACTCAGCTACTACTGAGTAGGGTGCAAGTCCCACCACCAACCACCACTGCTCCACCTCAGACTCCGTCAGCCTTTCCTCTAAATAAATACAAAGTAGAGGAAAAACTATGCTTTCCACGCAACATGGCTTCTAGAAAAGACCCCAGGCATACGTCTCTCAATGACATCACTGCGCACAAGCTCCTCCCACCTAGAAATCCAGTGCCCGCATTGCTCCTCAAGGTCATGTTCCACCACTGCTGGCCTCTGCGTCCACCTGGCCTCTTCTCCTTCCCTCCCTATGTCAACTGCAGACACACCTGTCCCAGGGCCCCAAGACGGTGACACTTTATGGGCAGGTGTTTCCCACAGAGAAACCACAGCCGGGATGGCCAAGGCAGGACAGGTTTTAGTGTTGGTGCCACATTGGACCAAGACCTGGCCCTCCTCTCCAATGATTTAAAAAGAAGGCTGATGTTGAGCCCCCACCACTGTTCGGGCTCCTCGCCCACTCTCCCCACCCTTTTATGGGCTTGATGACCACGTGGGAAGGGAAGTGCTGTCCTTTCTACATTCTGGCCTCATCTTAGTGGTTCAGGGGAGATGATAGCAGGGTGGGTGGTGTGTGTGTGGTGGGAAGGGTGGGAGAGGGTCTGGAGATGATGTCAGGGTCCTAGTGCCTCTCAGAAAACTTGACCCTGTCGACTAAAAACAACAGTATACAACCTAAAAGCTGAGAATTATATTTTATTTGGTGGGCAAAACTGAGGACTTGGGAATTCCCTGATGGTCCAGTAGTTAGGACTTGGTGCTTTCATTTCCAAGGGTGCCAGTGTTTGGTCCCCAGTCAGGGAACTAAGATCCAGCAGGCCATGCAGTGAGGCTAAAACCTAAGCACTTAAGCCCAGTATACAACTTCTCAGATAACTCTGAGAGAGTGCTCCGAAGAGAAAGGGAGGAGCCAGCAGATACAGGAGTTTTTGCAACAAAGACAAGTTGTTGGAACATCAAAAGATTACTGCTAATTAAAGAAAACCAGACATCTCAAGTTAAGGAATTTAGTGCTTTTCTGTGTATGGGGAAGATACAGGAGTTTGGACTCCCTGAAGTCATTCCCTTGACACGCACCTCAGCTATCTGGGGCCAGTGTCCTGGGTTTTCTTTTCCTGAGTGTCCTCAGGATGTGTCATTGTGGGGGGTCTGCAGAAGCTGATGTTTATTCAGTCTACAGACACTAGTGGAGTCCCTCCATGGACTCTTCATTGTTTAGTACTATTCATTGTTTAGCACTGGAGAAACAACAGAAAACACAGCAAACAAAGTCCTTGCCCTCATGCAGCTTAGGTTTTAGTGGGAACAGGAGGAAATGAGGGGGTTCAATTGACTGAATGTCTCCCCCATATTCATATGTTAAAATTCTAACCTCATATGTGATGGTGGTAGGAGATGGGGCCTTTGGGAGGTGATTAGTTTCTTTATAAGGGCTTCCCTGGTGGCTCAGACGATAAAGCATCTGCCTGCAATGCAGGAACTTGATCCCTGGGTTGGGAAGATCCCCTGGAGAAGAAAATGGCAACCCGCTCCAGTATTCTTGCCTGAAAAATCCCATGGATGGGAGGAGCCTGGTAGGCTACAGTCTATGAGGTCGCAAAGAGTCAGACTTCACTTTCTTTCACTTTTAGTTTCTTTATAGAAGGATACCAGAGAGCTCTCTCCCTCTCTTTTTCTATCACATGGGGACACAGTGGGGGTTTGGCCCTCTGCCACCCAGAAAAGGGTCCTCACCAGAATGCGACCATGCTGGCACCCTGATCTCAGACTTCCAGCTGTTAGAACTGTGAGAAATATGTTCCTGTTTTTAAAAAGCCCCCAGTCTGTGGTATTTTATCATAGCATCCCAAACTGATGGGGACTTGGGGAACAGCTCTCAGATCCCATGTATGTTATAACTATCCTTTCTGGATGAATGTTCGTCAGCCTCATCTCTCTAAACTTTTTTAGTAACATTCTATTATGGCATTTCTGCTGCTTTCCTTCTTTCTTTTCTTTTCTTTTTTTTCATTTATTTTTATTAGTTGGAGGCTAATTACTTTACAATATTGTAGTGGGTTTTGTCATACATTGACATGAATCAGCCATGGAGTTACATGTATTCCCCATCCCGATCTCCCCTCCCACCTCCCTCTCTACCTGATCCCTCTGGGTCTTCCCAGTGCACCAGGCCCAAGCACTTGTCTCATACATCCAACCTGGGCTGGTGATCTGTTTCACCATAGATAATATACATGTTTTGATGCTGTTCTCTCGAAACATCCCACCCTCGCCTTCTCCCACAGAGTCCAAAAGTCTGTTCTGTACATCTGTGTCTCTTTTTCTGTTTTGCATATAGGGTTATCCTCCTTCTTTCTTTTCTTAAAAAAATATTTATTTTCAGCTGCACTGGGTCTAGTTGCTGTGAGTGGCGGCTACTCTCTAGTTGTGGGGAATGGGCTGTTCATTGCTGTGGTTTTTCTTGTTTTGGAGCATGGCTCTAGGCTCGAGGGCTTCAGTATTTGCAGCAAGGGGGATCAGTAGCTGTAGGGCAGGCTTAGTTGCCGTGGGGCATGTGGGATCTTCCCAGACCAGGGATTGAACCAGTGTCCCCCGCATTGGCAGGCGGCCATCAGGGAAGTCCTCTCTTGCTTTCAGTACCTTCTTTCATTGAATTTTGAAGAATAGAGTTTAACCAACAAGGAACCAAGGTTGAGGCATTGATGGCTTACATGATCATTTTCTCAGTATGTTTCAAAACTATAAGAATATTTGGTCCTGCTTGCCAATTAGTTTTTGCTAAAGGTCATTCCTTTTAAAGCCTGCAGAGGTTCATGGGACTGTTCAGTGAAGAAAATATGCCTGATACACTGTACCAAGGATTATTTTCTATAGCCTGTAGTGGAAAAATAGATTTTAAAAATTCTCTTCCTGAAGCCTACTGGCCAGGGGCCCTAGGATTCAATCCAACCAAAACACCCACATTTTATTCAGTGGTTCAGTGTGGTTTTGTTAGCCTTTTCCCTCAGAGAATGTTCAACATCTCCTTAAAGGTCCAAGCAGACTGTTTGTTGTTATGTCTTTGTGAAGTTTTTGATTGAGTTAAAACACCAATATAAACTGAATTTAAACTATAAAATGGGAATTTTATTTATAAAAAATAAAGCAAATCCTAAACTCCTGGGGACAGAACCAATGGCTCATATTTCTCTATTGCACAGCACTTACCTCGTTCAGTGCCTGGTACAAATAAGAGCTCTGTAAGTTCATTTGTTGGATGAATGAACTTATTTATTCATGAATAAATTGTTTACTCATGAATGAACTTATTTATTCACCCATTACTTTTCTTCCTTTCCTTGCATTTTATCTCTATTTTCTTTATTCTTTGGACTCAGTAATACTTTTCATATTATTTTCAATAAGAGATCTGAATAAATGCATATTGACTTGACTTGAAAAGAAAGATGGAAACAGAAAATCTTTTAGCAAATTGGACCCCGAATCTCCCAGTGAGTTGCCAATTAATCCAGTGAAATGTTCTGTGTGTTTTTGGATGAGGGAATTCTACCCTGGACAGGTCACACTCCCTCACTAACCTCGGGTCTGGTTGAAGGAAGATTCCTCTAATCCAACATCCCGAAATTTTAATTTAATTATAAGACAACGTGTTATGCAGGTTAAGTTGGACTTCAAGATGACTTAGCAGAAAGTCTGTGCTTTGATAACCAGATGCCATCTAGAGCAATAACAATGCCTGCACCAGGCCTATGAGAGACAGAGCCAACTAAGCTGGGACGACTTATTTAATGTGATGTCAGGAGCGATATCATTCTGTGTCATTTGGGGGTGAACTTTATTTATTTATTTTGGGGGTGAACTTTAATTTCACACTTTTAAAATATAAAACAACATTTGCTATTTGCACATCAAGTAGGCAGTCTAGCAGTCTTTACTCTCTTTCCTTATTTCTGGAAATGCAACTTCTTTTTAGGTTCTGTCAACGCTTCTTTCTGATCTTTTACATCTGTCTGTTTGTTGTCCCCACACAGATCCCAACTTTTTCCAACCTCTGCTCTTCTACCCTGTCCCACTTTGCTCTAAGGAACTTCAAGAAGCAAAGGCAAAACATCAGCTCAAGAACATTTGACTATTCATCCATCCATCCATCCAACTGTCCATCCATTCATCCACCTATCCACCCATCCATCCACCCATCCTCTCCCATCCATCCATCCACCCATCCACTCACCCCTTCCAATCCATTTATCTATCCATCCATCCATCCATCCATCCACCTGCCCATTCCCATTCATCCATCTATCCATCCATCCATCCACTCATCCCCTGCCATCCATCCATCCACCAGTCCACTCACTCATTCCCATCCATCTATCCATCCATCCATCTGTCCATCCATCCATCCACCCACCCATCCATCAATCCACTCAACAATTGTCTATTAACCATCTTCTATGTGTAAGGCATTTTGCTTGTTTTGTGAGGACAGATCAAAGGAAATCAAGTTATTGTTTCTATTCAAGAGAGATTTAAACTTGAAGGGAAGACTGAAGCAGAAGGGGGAACAGGAGAAAGATGGAGATGATACACATAAATATAAGACACATGGAGACCCTACTAGGTCATAAATACATCCCAAACCAAACTCATCATGTTCTCCCACAAACCACTTCCTTTTCCAGCCTTTCTTACGTGGTCATCATCCCACAGCTGCTCCTCTGTCTTCAGGTAGCCTTTCACTGTACCCATTTCCTGTCCACCTCTATCATTGTCAGTTATGCTTTTGCCCACTATTGGAGGAGGACTGTACCTTAAACCTGGCATCTGATGGCAGATCTGGTTCCTAGTCACCTCCTCATCTCTGAAGATGACTCCAGTTTCCAGAGGGAAGGACACTTCTCAAGGCCTTAGTTTATGCTAAAAGCCACTCTTTAAAAAAAAAAAAAACAACACTTTGTTTTGTATTGGAGTATAGCCAATTAACAAATGTGATAGTTGCAGGTGAACAGTGAAGGGACTCAGTCATACACATATCCATTCTTCCCCAAACTCCCCTCCGATTCAGGCTGCCACAAAACACCGAGCAGAGTTCTGTGTGCTATACAGTAGGTCCTTGTCGATTATCCATTTTTCAAAATATTTATTTTTATTTATTTATTTGGCTGCATTGCATCTTCATTGTGGCTTGTGGGATCTCATGAATAGTTGTGGCATGTAGACTCTAAGTTATGGCATGTGGGTCCAGTTCCCTGATCAGGGATGGAACCCAAGCCCCCTGTGTTGCGAGGGTGGAGTCTTAGCCATTGGACCCCCAGGGAAGTCCCTCAGTTATCCATTTTAAATATAGTGTGTGCATGTCCATCCCAAACTCCCTAATTGGGCTGATATTCATGACTATACAGTTACAAATTTGTGTGTGTGATAAGAACTTTTAAGATCTACTCTCTTGGCAACTTTCAAGTATACAGTATAGTGTGGTTAACTATACTCCCCGTGCTGTACATTACATGCCCAGGACTCATTTATCTTACTAACAGCAAGTTTGGGCCTTTTGACCATCTTCCTCAATTTCAGCCATCCCCAGCCTTCTGCCTCTGGGAACCACCAGTCTGTTTTCTGTATCTATGAGTTTGGTTTTGGTAGGTTTTAATTTAATTTTATTTTTAGTTTTTATTATTATTTTCAGATTTTATTTATGGTGGCGCTGGGTCTTCTTTGCTACTGGAGGGCCTTCTCCAGTTGCCACCAGCGGCGGCTGCTCTCTAGTTACAGTGCTGGGGCTTCTCATTGCAGTGGTTTCTCTTGTTGCAGAGAATGGGCTCGAGGCGCTTGGATTTCCGGAGTTGTGGCGCAAGGGCTTAGTTACTCCCTGGCCTGTGGAATCTTCCCAGATCAGAGATGGAACCATGTCTCCTGTATTGGCAGGTGGACTCTTTACCACTGAGGCACCAGGGAAGCGCTGTTTGTTTCTGATAAAATGTTTTAATCTGTGAATGAGAAGGTCGGCACCATGACCACAGAGTGGAGCCTGACCGCATCGACCATGGTGCTTAGCACCCAGGGCTCCTGGGGCGCTGAGATTCCTGAAGGCACTCCCGAGACCTTTGTGTATGTTAAACAGCACCCTAGAGATCCTCAGCACATTTGTTCACTTATTCATCCAACAGTCATTGGAGAGCTTTCCGTGTGCGTGTGTGTGTGTGTGTGTGTGTGTGTGTGTGCGCGCGCAGCTCTGTGTTCACACCGTGGGCAGTGTGGTGGGGATTGGAGTGTGATGAGAGGCAGGACAGGAAAGAGCTGGAGACCAACCTCTCTCCCGGTGTGCAGGGAAGGCAGAAAAGGAACCTAAACATCCCAAGAACAATCGCAAACGCGCCTGCACAGACAGAGGAGGCTCTCCTGCAGACTCTGCACGTGGGGCCTCGCACCAGCAGAGGGCAGCACCTGGGAGCTTCCTAGTGATGCCGACCCTCATGCTAACACTGTCCCCAGGGGACCCACAGGCACGTACAAATATGGAAAGTGCTGGTCCCAACTACAGACAAACTCATGGGAGAAGTGTGACTAGTCAGGAAGGCTTCTTGGAGGAGGCCTGCAGCAAGGAAAGCTGCTGCCATTCAGGAAGAAATGAGATCTTCTGCCTCCATCAGTGATTCTCACTTGACTGCAGGGTGGAATCACCTGTGGGGTTTTAAAAAGTGTTGACTCCTGCCTCCCCTTCCCCGAGACACGGATTTAACTGCGATGAGGCTTCAGCACTGGGATTTCACAGAGCTTCCCTGGTGATTTTACAAACCACTGCCTTTGCCATGTTTAAGATATAAAGGACTGTTCCTGGACGAAGAAACAGAGTAAACAGATCAGGTGATTCAGCAGGACCCAAAGTGTGTGTTTCTGTGTGTGGAGAGTGGGGTGAATGAGGAAGGTGAGGCGGAGGCCCTCCACCCCTCTTGTCCTCTGTGTGACTTTCCTGGTTGCTCATTCCATGGCCTGGCCACTCTCCTCACCTGGACGCCTGGATTCTCCTGCCCCCCTGGTGGTGATTTTCAGTATGGCACAGCTGTCTCTGGAGGTTTCATTCAAGCTCCACCTTCAGTTCAGTTCACTTCAGTCGCTCAGTCGAGTCCAACTCTTTGGGACCCAATGAATCGCAGCACGCCAGCCCTCCCTGTCTATCACAAACTCCTGGAGTTTACTCAAACTCATGCCCATCGAGTCGGTGATGCCATCCAGCCATCTCATCCTCTGTCGTCCCCTTCTCCTCCTGCCCCCAATCCCTCCCAGCATCAGGGTCTTTTCCAGTGAGTCTACTCTTCGCATGAGGTGGCCAAAGTATTGGAGTTTCAGCTTCAGCATCAGTCCTTCCAATGAATACCCGGGACTGATCTCCTTTAGGATGGACTGGTTGGATCTCCTTGCAGTCCAAGGGACTCTCAAGAGTCTTCTCCAACATCACAGTTCAAAAGTATCAATTTTTTGGCACTCAGCTTTCTTCACAGTCCAACTCTCACATCCATACATGACCACTGGAAAAACCATAGCCTTGACTAGACAGACCTTTGTTGGCAAAGTAATGTCTCTGCTTTTTAATATGCTGTCTATGTTGGTCATAACTTTCCTTCCAAGGAGTAAGCTTTCTTTTAATTTCATGGCTGCAGTCACCATCTGCAGTGATTTTTGGAGCCCCCAAAATAAAGTCAGTCACTGTTTCCACTGTTTCCCCATCTATTTACCTTGAAGTGATGGGACCAGATGCCATGATCTTAGTTTTCTGAATGTTGAGCTTTAAGCCAACTTTTTCACTCTCCTCTTTCACTTTCATCAAGAGGCTTTTTAGTTCCTCTTGACTTTTTGCCATAAGGGTGGTGTCATCTGCATATCTGAGGTGATTGATATTTCTCCCGGCAATCTTGATTCCAGCTTGTGCTTCCTCCAGCCCAGCGTTTCTCATGATGTACTCTGCATATAAGTTAAATAAGCACGGTGACAATATACAGCCTTGACGTACTCCTTTTCTATTTGGAACCATTCTGTTGTTCCATGTCCAGTTCTAACTGTTGCTTCCTGACCTGCATACAGGTTTCTCAAGAGGCAGGTCAGGTGGTCTGGTATTCCCATCTCTTTCAGAATTTTCCACAGTTTGCTGTGAGCCACACAGTCAAAGGCTTTGGCATAGCCAGTAAAGCAGAAATAGATGTTTTTCTGGAACTCTCTTGCTTTTTCAATGATCCAGTGGATATTGGCAATTTGATCTCTGGTTCCTCTGCCTTTTCTAAAACCAGCTTGAACATCTGGAAGTTCTTGGTTCACATATTGCTGAAGCCTGGCTTGGAAAATTTTGAGCATTACTTTACTAGCGTGTGAGATGAGTGCAATTGTGCAGTAGTTTGAGCATTCTTTGGGATTGCCTTTCTTGGGGATTGGAATGAAAACTTACCTTTTCCAGTCCTCTGGCCACTGCTGAGTTTTCCATATTTGCTGGCATATTGAGTGCACCACTTTCACAGCATCATCTTTCAGGATTTGAAATAGCTCAACTGGAATTCCATCACCTCCACTAGCTTTGTTTGTAGTGATGCTTTCTAAGCCCCACTTGACTTCACATTCCAGGATGTCTGGCTCTAGGTGAGTGATCACACCATTGTGATTATCTGTGTTGTGAAGGTCTTTTTTGTACAGTTCTTCTGTGTATTCTTGCCACCTCTTCTTAATATCTTCTGCTTCTGTTAGGTCCATACCATTTCTGTCCTTTATTGAGCCCATTTTTGCATGAAATGTTCCCTTGGTATCTCTAGTTTTCTTGAAGAGATCTCTAGTCTTTCCCATTCTGTTGTTTTCCTTTATTTCTTTGCATTGATCACTGAGGAAGGCTTTCTTATCTCTCCTGGCTATTCTTTGGAACTCTGCATTCAAATGGGAATATCTTTCCTTTTC
Organism: Cervus canadensis; assembly: GCF_019320065.1. Taxonomy (NCBI): domain Eukaryota; kingdom Metazoa; phylum Chordata; class Mammalia; order Artiodactyla; family Cervidae; genus Cervus; species Cervus canadensis. The sequence continues at coordinate 18,536,197 of NC_057394.1, read as the reverse complement.
TCCTTTGCTTTTGGCTTCTCTTCATTTCACAGCTATTTGTAAGGCCTGCTCAGACAACCATTTTGCCTTTTTGCATTTCTTTTCCATGGGGATGGTCTTGATCCCTGTCTCCTGTACAATGTCATGAACCTCCGTCCATAGTTCATCAGGCTCTCTATCAGATCTAGTCCTTGAAATCTATTTATCACTTTCACTGTATATTCATAAGGGATTTGATTTAGGTCATACCTGAATGATCTAGTGGTTATCCCTACTTTCTTCAGTTTAAGTCTGAATCTGGCAATATCAGTCTGAATTTGGCAATAAGGAGTTCATGATCTGAGCCACAGTCAACTCCCGGTCTTGTTTTTGCTGACTGTATAGAGCTTCTCCATCTTTGGCTGCCAAGAATATAATCAATCTGATTTTGGTGTTGACCATCTGATGATGTCCATGTGTAGAGTCTCCTCTTATATTGTTGGAAGTGGGTGTTTGCTATGACCAGTGTGTTCTCTTGGCAAAACTCTATTAGCGTTTGTCCTTCTTTATTCCGTACTCCAAGGCCAAATTTGCCTGTTACTCCAGGTGTTTCTTGACTTGCTACTTTTGCATTTCAGTCCCCTATAATGAAAAGGACATCTTTTTTGGTGTTAGTTCTAAAAGGTACTGTAGGTCTTCACAGAACCGTTCAACTTCAGCTTCTTCAGCATTACTGGTTGGGGCATAGGCTTGGATTACCGTGATATTAAATGGTTTGCCTTGGAAACAAACAGAGATCATTCTGTAGTTTTTGAGATTGCATCCAAGTACTGCATTTCAGACTCTTTTGTTGACTATGATGGCTACTTCATTTCTTCTAAGGGATTCCTGCCCACAGTAGTAGATATAATGGTCATCTGAGTTAAATTCACCCATTCCAGTCCATTTTAGTTCACTGATTCCTAGAATGTTGACATTCACTCTTGCCATCTCCTGTTTGACCACTTCCAATTTTCCTTGATTCATGGACCTAACATTCCAGGTTCCTATGCAATATTGCTCTTTGCAGCATCGTACCTTGCTTCTATGACCAGTCCCATCCACAACTGGGTATTGTTTTTGCTTTGGCTCCATCCCTTCATTCTTTCTGGAGTTATTTCTCCATTATATCCAATAAAATATTGGGCACCTACCCACCTGGGGAGTTCCTCTTTTAGTATCCTATCATTTTGCCTTCTCATACTGTTCGTGGGGTTCTCAAGGCAAGAATACTGAAGTGGTTTGCCATTCCCTTCTCCACTGGACCACATTCTGTCAGACCTCTCCACCATGACCCGACCATCTTGGGTGGCCCCACACAGCATGGCTTAGCTTCATTGAGTTAGACAAGACTGTGGTCCCATGATCAGATTGGCTAGTTTTCTGTGATTATGGTTTTAGTGTGTCTGCCCTCTGATGCCCTCTCGCAACACCTACCATCTTACTTGGGTTTCTCTTACCTTGGATGTGGGTTATCTCTTCACAGCTGCTCCAGCAAAGCGCAGCCTCTGCTCCTTACCTTGGATGAGGGGTATCTTCTCAGGGCCGCCCCTCCTGACCTTGAACGTGGAGTAGTTCCTCTCAGCCCTTCTGCGCCAGTGCAGCAGCTGCTCCTTGGAGGTGGGGTAGCTCCTCTCGGGCGGGGCCCCTGACCTCCAGGGTGGGGTAGTTCCTCTCGGCCTCCGCCCCTTACCTCAGACTTGGGGAAGCTCCTCTCAGCTGCTGCCCCTGTGCTGTCGCAGCCTGGTGCTCTCAGTCACTACCCCTGATCTTGGGCGAGGGGTAGCTCCTCACCTCCAAGCATCTGTGCCATACGTCGCAGCCAGATGGTCGCAGCCTCAGTTAATCACAAACCTATGAACAGGAATCCCAAGGTGTGGCTTGCTGGGAGGGAAATCCTGGGAGCTATACATGACGAGCAGCTTAGCAGTAATTTCAGGAGTCGCTGCTGCACAGGGAAGCTCAGGGAGCTCTAGGTCACTGGCCAAGCATGGGTCTGGCACATGCCTGTGACTTCCCATGCCTGGGGTTTGAGGAAATTGGTCTTATCAGCCAGTGACAAGTGCCTGTGATATCAAGCATCAAGAAGTGCAGAGGTGGAAAGTGACAAGCTTCATAGAAAACAGCAGCTGCCCTTTATTCTGTTCTGTATAATAAAGATATATATTTACTTAATTACCATGTCTAACTGTAACACATGCCTAGAGGGTATGTGTTAGGACACACATTTCACAGACAAGGAAACAAGTCTACAGAGCTTAAGGACCTTGCTCAAGGTTATACAACTCCTAACTGACAGACGCAGCCTCTGAGCCCTGGTGGGACCACATGGTCTGTCCCAGCTCCTCCTGTGTCCTGGCAGGACCGGGCGGTCTTCCTGTCCAACACCTGCTCAGCGGCTTTAGCCTGACTCCTGGGTGGGCCTGTGTGGTTCCTCAAGGCGCCTGTAGCCCCTTTGCTCCTGACTTGGGTCCTCCCTTCTGCAGGGCAGCCCCCGAGAGCCCCACGGTCAGCAGGAGGACACCCTTGCCCCGTTCTGGTAGCTTCTCCCTGCAGCCAACTTCTGGGGTGGGGTCAGGCCAGGTTGTGAGGAGAATCAGAAGAGAAGCAGGAAGGTGTGAGCTCGTGGTCAGCACCTTCCTCTGACCTGGGACCTCCCTCTCTTCTCCCTGATGCTTCCCGCCACTCAAATCAGCTCCTCTCCAAGCACCACCGCGCCCCCCCCGCCAACAGTATGAGTGCTCCTGTAGCTCTGCTGTGGATCAGAGTCTCCAGGGGAGGGGTTAGAGTGTAGATTCCTAGGCTCCAGTCCTGAAGATTCTGATCCAGGGGGTCACTCAAGTGGGACCTGGAAATTTGAATTTTTACCAAACAACCCACCACATTCTGATGCAGGGAGTACTCTGAATACATTTTGAAAAGCATTTAACAGAACTGCCACTCACATCTGTGACCCCAGGTCAAGGGTATAAAAAAAGCCCATGTTTAAATATTTAAAAGTTGTAAATCAAGCTAACACACTGTCAAGTACAGCTTCGTAACCACCTGGCAGGCTGGGATTCCTGGACCCTGGAGTTTGGAGCCAGAAGGCAGGACAGCAGAGGGAGGGGCCGCCCCAGCCCCCAGCCCTCCTCCTGCTCTCCCCACCTCTGGCTCTGACCCTCTTTGTGCCCTGAGGAATCTGCTGCTCAAGCAAGAACACCCCCAGCCTTCAAGTTCAAACTCAGACCACCCTCTTCCCACCCATAAACAGCTGCATCTTGACCACCTGTCCGGCTGGGAGAGGGTCCCCAGGAGGAGACCTGCATTGGCGCTGGGAGCAGGGATGCTAGGGTCCAGGTGCTCAGAGCACGGCCTGGAGGGGGAGAGGCTCCAGGTGGCCACACCCCCTGGTCCTCTCTGGCTGCCTGCAACTGGGGGAGGGTGCAACCACAGAATGACCCGAGCAGGGCCTCTAAACCAGCGCTTCTCTAACTGCAGCATGAGCAGAACTCTCCTGGGATCTGGAGATTCTGAGTCAGTAGGTCTCAGGTAGAGACAAGATTCCATGTTCCTAACAGCCTCCCAGGCAAGCCAATAGTGCTGCCACAGGCCACACTTAGAACAGCAGAGTCCTAGGGAAGGTGGGCGGAGTTTTCCTGTAAAGGACCAGGAAGTCCATTTCCAGGCTATGCTGGCCTCATGGTCTCTGCTGGCCTCAAAGCCCTCAGCTCTGCTGGCAAAACACAAATGTGGCCACAGATAAACGTCAATGAATGAGCATGGCTGTGCTCCAATGAAATCTTATTTTTAGACACTGAATTTTGAATTTCATTTAATTATCCTATGACAAAAAAGTATTCTTCTTCTGTGCATTCTTCCAACTATTTAAAAATGTAAAAATTGGGGATTCCCTGGTGGTCTAGTGGTTAGGACTTGGCACTTTCACTGCAGGGGTCTGGGTTCAATCCCTGGCTGCAGAATATCTTGCAAGCTGGGTGGTGTGGTCAAAAAGATTAAAAATAAATACAAATATAAAAAATGTTCTTAGCTGGCATGCCATACTAAAACAGTGGGCCAGTCGTGGCCCCAAATTTCTAAAATATAAGGATGTTTTAACATAGCCACAATACCAACATCACACATAAACACAATTAGTAGTAACACTTTATATTATCAAGTACCTTTTCAGTGTTAAAATTTCTAATTTTCATAGAAGATAATTCACCACAGTCTTAATATATAATCACTGTATCCCGATCTGTCCTTTTATCCCTCCCCTGTCCACAGAGTACTCAGTGGCTTGCACCCCCATAAACGTCATATTACATTTCACCAATAGATGGCACTATAATCTTTACCTTTGCTAACTCCCTTTGACAGTTATAGAAAATATCGTTTGTATGCAATTTGCAATTATAGGTGAATATATGAACACAAAAATTGAAAATAAGCTGTTTACTCTGTGTAACATGTATAAAACTTCTCTACATTCCAATTTAAAAGAAAAATTTTTGATGTCAAATTTCCATTTGTTAAAAAAGGAACATGGGAAGCCCCTGTCTCTGTATTGAGGATTACTTTTCATAGCTCAACATATTTAGTGTTAAATAATGGAGGCCATTATGTTTTTTATATTCTTCTGCTTAAGAACAAAGCAAATAGGATCTATTTGTATAATTGATCTACGTGTTAAATACCCATTACAAATGTACTGTCTGAATTGTATTGTGTTCCTACCTCTGAATGAAACAGTTTCTTTTCCAAACTTGGTCTAAGTGTGTTCTGAAGAACAAGGAATCAGGATCTGAGATTTCCATGGAATCTTTAAGGCCCCCCTCAGCTAACAGCAGACTGAAATCTCAGTATGAAATCACCCCATAATGTGATGGTTTTCTGTGCAGTTTGCCGTCTTTCTGCCAATGATCTTCCCTTTTTCCCTTCACCCCTACCCTGCAATGAACACAAACTACTAAAAATATCTAACTACTGATTAATAATTAATATTTCATTTTCATTCAAATATTTTACTTTTATATACCGATGCAATATTAAATAATGCAAATATTTCAATTGCAGAAAACCCAAATTGTGTAGTTAATCCTCTTCTTTTCTGTCCATTAAATATAATCAGCAAATGTTTATTGAGTTCTGCTATGGCCAAACAAGATACTGTTTTTTTGCTCAGTTAGGTCTTCCACTGGAGTTCACATCTTGTAATTTCCTAGAAAGAAGTTAACAATCTTAGGAAATTAGCCTGTATTATATTTCTAATGGGCAGCATATATGGCTCTTTCCAGCAGATGTCATAGTAATTCTGTCATTTGTCATCCTTGCCATCTATATTCAAGTTAACACAATACTAGAATGTCCTTTCTGTTCTGAAAATCAAGTCCTCTGTGGAGGGCAGGCCCTAAACCTTGCTCTCGAAAGTTAGTTCTCACCAGATTTACCCCAAGACCAACATCTTCTTGAGATGGGGCGACTATAGCAAACTACGGAAGGGATCTGGACTTTTAAGAATTATTATTTTAATTGCTTACCTAGTTCAGTAGTATGGTCTGAAACTTACCAGAAATCTGTACTTGTCAAAAGTCTTTCCTATGAATTCTCTTGAAGATGAAGCACTTTTGCAAAAACAACCAAGTACAACAATGTTGTTGTTTTGTTCTTTAGTCACTAAGTCATCTCTGACTCTTTGTGACCTCATGGACAATAGCCTGCCAGGCTCCTCTGTCCATGGGGTTTCCCCATCAAGAATCCTGGTGCACTGGGAAGACTCAGAGGAATCAGGTGGAGAGGGAGGTGGGAGGGGGGATCGGGATGGGGAATACTTGTAAATCCATGGCTGATTCATGTCAATGTATGACAAAAACCACTACAATATTGCAAAGTAATTAGCCTCCAACTAATAAAAATAAATGGAAAAAAAAAAAAAAAAAAAAAAAGAATACTGGAGAGGGTTGCCATTTCCTCCTTCAGGGAATCTTCCTGACCCGGAGATAGAACTTCTGTCTCCTGCATTGGCAGGCGAGTTTTTACCACTGAGCCACCAGGGAAGCCCCAGTATAACAAGTTGTTGTTCAGTCACTAAGTCATGTCTGACTCTTTGCAACTTCATGGACTGCTGCATGCTAGGCTTTCCTGTCCTTTACTATGAGCTATGCCATGCAGGGCCACCCAAGAGGGACGGGTCACGGTGGGGAGTTCTGACAAAATGTGGCCCACTGGGGAAGGGAAAGGCAAGTCACTTCAGTATTCTTGCCTTATGAACCCCATAAACAGTGTGAGTACAACAGGAAGTGTTTATAAATGAGAAAAGACATTCTTCTAAGTACACGTGCCTGCTGCAGAGCTTGATATACTCTTTCTCTTGTTCATCTGTCTTATGTAAGTTGAATTTCCACAGCCCCAGCCAGAGAGTCTGGAAAGGTAGAAGAAAAAGGAATTTTCCCCTCTCCTACATAGTAACATATACATAATGGAAATGTACCATTTAAATAATTTTTTTAGTGTACTGTTCTGTCACTTTAAGTAACATTCACATTATTGTACAGTGGTGAGTACCATCCATCTCCATAAATTTTTCATCTTCCCCAGCTGAAACTCTGCATCCATTAAACAACTCCCCCTCCCTATCTCCTGGCAAACACCATTCCACTTTCATTTTCTATGAACTTGACTACTCTAGGCACTGCATATAACTGGAATCACAGTTTTTGACTTTTGGTAACTCAAAACTATTGGACACCAAATGTATGGGCTTTTCTCCCACACTAACCAATTCTCCAGCTCTCCAGACACCAACTACGTCCTCAATTTAAGACAATTCTGACACTGTCTACTTGGAGTTAGTGTCAGATTTCATAGGTTAAGGACTTAGTCCTTCAAGACTGCCCGCCTTCCCAACTTCTGAAGCCAGTCATGAGTTTAGGTGGTTTACCTGTGCTTCTCATTGACTACTTATAAATGGAGATTCCCACAACTCCCTCCTCAGGTTTGGTTTTCTAGAGTGGTTCACAGAGTTCAGGAAAACAGTTTATTATAGAAGGAGTCAACTCAGGAACAATCAGCTGGAAGACATGCATAGAGCAAGATATGGGGGAAGAAGCATGGTGTTTCTAAGACTCTTGGTGAGTCACCCTCTCAGGCCCTCCACATGTTCACCAACCCGGAAGCACTCTGAATCCCACCCTTTTGGGTTTTTTATGGAGGCTTTATTACTTTGTTGTTGTGTCTGGCTCTTTGTGACCCCGTGGACTGCAGCATGCCATGCTCCTCTGTCCTCTACCATCTTCTGGAGTTTGCTCGGTTTCATGTCCATTGAGTCAGTGATGCCATCCAACCATCACATCCTCTGCCACCCTCTTGGCCTACCTTCAGTCTTTCCCGGCATCAGGTCTTTTCAAGTGAGTCAGTTGTTCACATCAGGTAGCCAAAGTATTGAAGCTTTAGCTTCAGCATCAGTCCTTCCAAAGAATATTCAGTGTTGATTTCCTTTAGGATTGACTGGTTTGATCTCCTTGCTGTCCAAGGGAGTCTCAAGTCTCTTCCAGCCCCACAATTCGAAAGCAATTAATCAGTGCTTAGTCTTTTCTATGGTGCAACTCTCACATCCATACATGACAACTGGAAAAATAGTAGCTTTGACTATACAGACCTCTGTTGGCAAAGTGATGTCTTGCTAGGTTTGCCATAGCTTTCTTTCTAAGGAGAAAGTGTCTTTTTAAATTTCATGGCTGCTGTCACCATCTGCAGAGATTATGTAGCCTGAGAAAATAAAATCTGTCACTGCTTTTACTTTTCCCCCTTCTATGTGACATGAAGTGATGGGACCAGATGACATGATCTTTGTTTTTTGAATGCTGAGTTTTAAGCCAACTTTTCCACTCTTCTCCTTCACCCTCATCAAGAGGCTCTTGACTTCCGCTTGGCTTTCTGCCATAAGGGTGGTGTCATCTGCATATCTGAAGTTGTTGATATTTCTCATGGCAATCTTGATTCCAGCTTGTGATTCATTCAGCCTGGCATTTCACATGATGTACTCTGCATAGAAGTTAAATAAGCAGGGTGACAATATACAGCCTTGTTGGTCTCCTTTCCAATTTTGACCCCGTCAGTTGTTCAGTGTCCATGTTCTAACTGTTGCTTCTTGACCTACACACAGGTTTTTCAGGAGACAGGTGAAGTGGTCTTATACTCCCATCTCTTCAAGAATTTTCCACAGTTTGTTGTGATCCACACAGTCAAAGGTTTTAGTGTAGTCAATGAAGCAGAAGTAGATGTTTTTCTAGAATTTCCTTGCTTTCTCCATGATCCAATGAATGTTAGCAATTTTATCTCTGTTTCCTCTGCCTTTTATAAACCCAGCTTGAACATCTGGAAGTTCTTGGTTCACATACTGCTGAAGCCTAGCTTGAAGGATTTTGAGCATAAATAACCTTACTAGTTGGATAAGGCAATGGCACCCTACTCCAGTACTCTTGCCTGGAAAATCCCATGGATGGAGGAGCCTGGTGGACTGCAGTCCATGGGGTCGCTACGAGTCGGACACGACTGAGCGACTTCACTTTCACTTTTCACTTTCATGCATTGGAGGAGGAAATGGCAACCCACTCCAGTACTCTTGCCTGGAGAATCCCAGGGACAGGGGAGCCTGGTGGGCTGCCGTCAATGGCGTCACACAGAGTCGGACACGACTGAAGCGACTTAGCAGCAGCAGCAAACTTACTAGTAAATAAAAAGAGTGTAAATGTATGATAGTTTAAACATTCTTTGGCTTTGCCCTTATTTGGGATTGGAATGAAAACTGACCTTTTCCAGTCCTGTGGCCACTGCTGAGTTTTCCAAATTTGCTGACATATCGAGTGCAATACTTTAATAGCATGGGTCATTATTGCATATGTGAGTGCATGCCTGGTTAGTTGCTTCAGTTGTGTCCAACTCTTTGTGACCCTATGAACTGTAGCCCAACAAGCTCCGCTGTCCATGGGATTCTCTAGGCAAGACTGCTGGAGTGGGTTGCCATGCCCTGCCCCAGGGTATCTTCCTGGCCCAGGGATCAAACCTACATCTCCTGTGTCTCCTGCATTGCTGGCGGATTCTTTACCACTGAGCCACAGGGAAAGCCTGGATCATTACTTAGGCATAGTTAAATAAAGCATTGGCTTTGGTATGCCTGTCTTCTCCCTGGAGCTGGAGGTGGGGCTGAAAGTTCCATCCCTTTAATCAGGTGTTTAGTTTCTCTGACAAGCAGACTCATTCACAAGAACTCAGGTGTGGTTGAAAGGGGTTTGTTATAAAAACAAAAGGCACCTTATTACTCCACTCTTGGAGCTGTTTCCCCAGTGGCTCAGTGGAAAAGAATCTACCTGCAATGCAGGAGACCTGGGTTTGTATTCCCGGGTTGGGAAGATACCCTGGAGAAGAGCATAGCAACCCACTCCAGTATTCTTGCCTGGATAATCCCACGGACAGAGGAGCCTGGCGGGCTGTGGTCCATAGGTTGCATAAGAGTTAGACACGACTGAAGCGACTTAGCATACCCACGCATGTGTCAGGAATAACATGAAAATCAAATATATGTTTCTAATTATAAATTCACAACTACACAGTCTTCAAGGTTTTTCCATGCTACAGTATGTGTCAGAATTTCCTTCCTTTCTAAGGCTGAATGATATTTCACTTTTATGTTTATACCACACTTTGTTTCTTCCTTTCAGAAATAATACTTTTGAATGCACTTATTTTCTTCAGTTACATCTTGACATATATATTCAGATTGGTTTCATATATAAGGAAAAAGTCTGAAACTATTTCTTTCTTGTACTGATATTCATTTATTAGCTTATTTTAAAATATTTATTTGAGGGTTAAACAAAATAACATTTATTTCTATCTCCAGCAGTTTTCTCTGTGAATAGTAAGTTGACTGCTGAGTAACTGTCCTTCATGCCAGGAGAAGAATGTGCTTTGGTTTTTCACCTTCCCTCTCTTATCAAGACAGGATTCCTGGCAGTATAATAGACACTAGGGAGTCTGGGGTTGTCATTTAAGTGGCCAGTCATTTATGGTCACCTCCACTGGCCAGTATTGGCCACTAGCTCTGTGCATCTCAGGCAGTGGAGGAAGAATATTCCCCACAGACACAGAGAAACTTTTTTGAGTCACAGTAAATGTTTTCAGAAGTTGTAGTGTCCTCTTCTTTCTGGCAGGGTGTGGGTATCCTTGTCATGGCATGTGTTTCCTAAGACCTCCTATGGACAGGGTGTTGAGTGGGCACTTGAGTCCCAGGGAGCAGTCCTTCTCCATCTGCTTTAAGAAGTCCATGGTCCAGGTGTGGTGAACCAGTGCAGATTCGGCAATAACTCTTAACTTTCTTTCTTTTTTTTTTAACCGAAAACAGAATTAACAGGATTCCTTCTCTCTTGTCTCCTAAAGATTAGTCTACATTTTATTTGTAATTAAGTAGTGAGTGACTGGCATCTAGCAGATACTCAGAAATACTGCTGGTAGGTAGGTAAGAGCTGTTCTCATGTAAAGTGTGACCAAATAATCTAATTATGACCAAAAATCTATTCTACAATAGGTAATCATATAATCAGTGCCATTTTTAGCCTTTACATATAAGATATACTTTACAATTGTGTTTTCTTGGCCTGGGCAATTAAAAAAAATACACGTCTCTGGTGCACAGGTTGATTTTTCTGCTGTTGTGATCATACTGGCCCTGGTTCCAGGGTCTGGAGAGCACAGAGTTCCAATCATGACCCTGGTAACCCCACTTTAACTTACTCTGAGGCAACCAAACTGTCCTATACACATCTTTCCTTCTGGTTCTAACTTTCATCAAGCACATCAGAAATGTTGACACAATGATTACTCTTTGACTTTTGATTGGTGACTTTAAAATAATATCCGAAGGTTCAGAAAGAGGTAGCCCCAAGTGGCAGAAAGTTCATGGGGTTTGAGGCCAATACCTGGGCACAAATCTTATGCTTTTCCCATTTTGGAGAATTCACTTTACTTTTCTCTAAACTTTATTGTCTATAAAAAGGTAGTAATACATACCTTATAGTAGTATTGCAAGTATTTAGTGAGATAACAAAAGGGTATATTTACACATTCAGTAAAGGGCAGCTATTGTTACTGAATAAAAGCTGTTGTGTTTTATGAAACAATTGCCTTAAATGATATAGCATTTGGTCTGAAGCATAATTTTAGACTGACTCTAAATTCCTTGAAATGTTGTATTATTGGTACATTTTTCATGTGAATATTGGTATTTCACTTGCTATTTGCTGCTGAGAAAGCTAATATCAGCCATGGTTTCATTTAGTAGCAGTTTTTATTCGCTCAAAACTATCTTCTGAATTTCAGAAAACCTCTATTAATCTGCATACTGTATACTATAATCTGTATACTGTATATCTGTATACTGTAATTAAAGCATGTCTTAAAAAGAACTTTTTTTTTTGAGGAAACAAAGTTTGTTTGGGTTTTAAATCACCCACAATCTCATAAAACAGAAGTAAATAATCATTGCTATCACTTTGGAATATTTTCTTCTGATGTTTCTTGTTTCATAAATTCTTGTACGTAATTGATATAATGGTTTAACGTCACTACACACATATTTTCTGTTGTCTTAGTTTGGGTTCCCTGAAACTAAATTCTAAGACATGAATTAAAAAAAATGCAGTAGGTTATTTGGGAGGTGGTCCCAGAAAATACAGTTAATGGGGAAGTAAGATAAGAAAGTGAATGAAGGCAGGAAAGATTATATTATCAAGCAAGTTCCCAGGATGCACTATGGAATATAGTCCTGCTGGGAAAATTTAGGAGACAGTGTGAAGCACAAGCTTCAAGGTTAACTTCCCTGAGTGAGTGAGTTGGGGTATTTATACACCAGCTCCTGTCTGTCTGTTGACTGAAGGCTGCCAGGGGAGGAGAGCAGGAGAAGACATTAAATTCCCCAGCACTCCTGGCTGCCTTGTACTTTAGCAGAGCTGACTCTGGTGGCAGACATAGCCCTCAGGCAGAGTTGAAGGAAGTCAGGCTAGTGTGACATGGAAGGAACCGGGGTTTATGGGCAGACACTGACAACATTAACTCACCCGTGTTATTAAAAGCTGACTGTAGAAGAGTCCTCAGTGTGGATGAGTACCTCCTCAAGATTTACGCTCCTGCAGTAACTTCTTTTCCTATCTTCTGTTCCTCCTCATAGCAAAATTTCTCACAGGAGTTATGTACAACCACTGTTTCCACATCTTCACACACTGTTCTCCGCTCAACATGTTTTATAAGGCTTATATCACTCTCTCTTTAAAACACTACTTTTATTAATTTGCCACAACCCTCCATTTTGCCAAAAACACTTGTTACGCTTGTCATCAACCAGCCTCTCAGAAGCACTGATTCCAGGTCTTCCTTCTAGAAACACTGTCTTCACTTCTGTGACTGCACAATTCTCCCACCTCAGTCTCCTGGGGTGGGTTCTCTACCTGCCAATGGTGGAGGGCCTCATGACTGAGTCTTTAGTGTTTCCCTCCCTCTCTCACCCTTTTGGTTTGTTTATATGTGTCTTATACCCTTAATTAAAATTCTTAAGTATAGGAACATGTCAACATTTTATAATCTGTTTGGGATAGATATACATTTAAAAAATAAAATTTGTGAATACTTTTTGCATTCTTCAAATATTTCATGTTAAAAAAGAAAATTTTGCTAACCAGTTAGGAACACTGATAAAGCCATTAGCAAACCAAAGTACCTTCTGAAAACGTTCACGTCTCCAGCTCTCATTCTTTAGGCAACTTCAGTCTCAAAGAGGAGAACTGAGAACAAGAGGCATCCAAGTTGCCAAAATCATGGGTCCAAACTCATTATTTTTATTCCTAACAGAGACCCTCAGATCTTTACTTAAAGACTGTTAAATCTTAACTTTACAAGGTATGTTAAAACTAGTACAAAGTAAAATATTGTCAGAAGAACAAAGAGAAGAAAATTGTAAAAAAAAAAAAAAAAGACATGAAAGTTTTAAAAGACAAATGGTTTCTATTAAATGTATATAAGTAAATCCACAAATTCTTATACCTCTGTTTCATGGGGCTCTGAGAGTATTGTTCCAAATGGCACAATACTCTATGATGGTAATAATACCAAATAATCAATAACGATTGTTATCATACATGTCAACAATAATGATTGTTCCAAATACTCTAAGAATGGGGGTGCATCAGTAACACATTTTAGAAAAAAGCCCATTAAAGACAAGTCAACATTATTTTTTGTTTTAATATCAAAACATAATAGACACTATTTCTGTTGTCCACATTATAATGAAATCCTTTATGCAAAAGTGTCTTTAAGGATGGGAACCGCAGACATAGTACAGGTTGTAAGCTCTGTTAGCATAGGAAATATACATTTCATTTAGATGCAATTTGCCACTTTTATACCCACAGTTTCCCTGAGAGTGCAGTTGCAAGTAGATTGTCTAAAGGGAATGAAGGGAAATATCTTATTAGAAAACAAAAAAGAGTTCTAATGTTCTTTATTTTCAGAAAGAGTACTTCAGCTTTTAAAGCTCTGAATGTTAAATAATGCACCTATGCATATGCAAAACACATTAAATGTTAATAGCAAGCAATGCAAATGAATTTTATAAATGTATTTCTTACCTCAAATTCTGTTTCACTTAGTTTGACAGAAGTCACATTAGAAATATTTTGATGAAGGGGAAATGGCCCACTGATGGTTATTTGAAAGGGATGGAAAGGAGATTATGATAAGTTTGGTAATGCTTTATAAATTACTTCCTAAAAATTTACAAGAGAAAGGTTAAGTTTGGCCCTCTGCTTTTCTTGATTGTGTTGAAGAAAGCTGTGTCTCTATTAGATGGTGTATAAACCTGTGCAATTCTCTAAGGGGTCGATGGGGGGATATTTTGTTAATATAGACCCTCAGTCTATAACCGGAGAAGGCAATGGCAACCCACTCCAGTACTTTTGCCTGGAGAATCCCATGGATGGAGGAGCCTGGGGGGCTGCAGTCCATGGGGCCTCAAAGAGTCGGACACGACTGAAGCGACTTAGCAGCAGCAGCAGTCTATAACTTAAAAAAAAAACTCTCTCCATTTCCTGTATTATAACATTCCACATTTTGGATATATAAAATTCACTAATATGTTACCAGAATTTCATAGATTTTTTTCTCCCTTTTTCTTCCTTTCTTCCTCTTTGTTTTTTGAAGGGCATGTACAGAGATTTCCCCTAACTCATATCCACATGCTCCACATCTGCCAATTACCAGCATTCCCCACCAGAGGGATGTGTTGGCAACATCTAATGAATCTACACTGACACATCATGTCTACCAAGCTCCATAGTTTACCTTAGGGTTCACTCTTGGTGTTGTACATTCTGTGAGGTTGGACAAATGTACAATGACATTTCCATCATTTTGGTATCATACATAGTATTTTCTTTCTCCTTAAAAATCCTCTGTGCTCCAGCTATTCATCCCTCAACCTTTCTACCACCTGCTAGCAACTACTGATCTTTTCATTGTCTTCATGATTTTGCCTGTGCGATGATATAATGTAGTGAGACTTACACACTATGTAGCCTTCTCAGACTGGCTTCTTTCCCTCAGTGATAAGCATTTAAGTTTCTTGCATGTGGTATCCTAACTTGGTAGCTCATTACTTTTTAGTGCTAAATAATATTCCACATCTGGATGGACTAATTTATTTATCCATTCATTTACTGAAGATCACTTGGTGAACTCCAGATGTTGTGAAATATGATTAAATGTTGGAGAATGAAATGGCAACCCACTCCAGTATCCTTGCCTCAAAAATCCCAAGGACAGAGGAGGCTGGCAGTTTGAAGTTCACGGAGTCACAAAAGAGCTGGACATGACTTACTAAGGAGCAACAATAATAACTTATCTAAATGTACTATAGGTATTCCATTAGCTAAAAAGAAACTATGTCTTTCCCTTCAAAATTAAACATATAATCAACAGACTTACTTCCCATGAGCATCCAAACCAAACTGAACAGGAATCTCCTTTCTTCTACTTCATGCTCTGTCCATCTTGTGTTAATTGCATGGTCAGTAATATCATCATGCTAATTTTATCCATCTTCTATTCATTTATTTTAAGAAAACCAGGAAAATGTATTAAAACACCTAAATGAATCTACCAAGAAGTGCCACTGTAAGCAGAGACGGCTGTTTTCTGGAAACTGACCAAGTAGACTGATGGGCAGAGATGGGTGGCAATGCTTGATAGCCGAAGGATGAAATTCTAAATGTGAAATAAGAAAAGTGGTTTCAGGATAGCAGAGTAATGGTTACCGTCCTGTAGGACATACAGAGGTGTGGTAGAAATAGCCTCCCTGGCTGTTTTAATTAACAAGTGAAGACCTAAGTTTCATGACTGCTGAAAAATGCTAAGTGATGTGCACATACACACATCATTTTTGGTGCTGCTGCTGCTGTTGCTAAGTTGCTTCAGTCGTGTCTGACTCTGTGCGACCCCATAGACGGCAGCACACCAGGCTCCACCATCCCTGGGATTATCCAGGCAAGAACACTGGAGTGGGTTGCCATTTCCTTCTCCAATGCATGAAAGTGAAAAGTGAAAGTGAAGTCACACAGTCATGTCCGACTCTTCGAGACGCCATGGACTGCAGCCTACCAGGCTCCTCCATCCATGGGATTTTCCAGGCAAGAATACTGGAGTGGGGTGCCATTGCCTTCTCCGTCATTGTTGTTGAGAGGGGTGCAAACTTTTGGTCCAGAATTTGGTATGAATCTAGAGAGAGTGGCATCTCTTGTGGGATACAAGCAAGCTATACTACTTTGTTGGATTCTGAACTGTGTATGGATACATACATGGGGTTAAATGTATCGGTACAGAGCAGCTCTTTGAAGAGGTGGCACCTCAGGATTTCTGACCAAAACCGTCATCTTTGGGCCAAAGGCCAGCCGCCTTTTCCCACTTGCTTCTTATCTAGAGTTACCACCCGATCTTCTGTCCACAGAGCTATAAAGCCAACCCTATGTCTCATTTTAAATTTTATAATTACCATGTTAAAAATGAAAAAGGAACTAGTGGAATTGATATTAAGAAGATGCTTTTAAACCTTCATGTCCAAATAATATTACTTAAGCACATAATCAAATATAAAGTATTATTAGTGAGACCAACAAATATTTTGTACTGTCTTTGAAATCCATTGTGTCTTTTACACATACAAGACATCTCATTTGGACCTGAATGCATTTCAAGTTTCAAAACCCACATGTGGATCATGCTACTGTAAAAGCTGAACTATAAAGAAGGCTGAGTGCCAAAGAACTGATGCTTTCCAACTGTGGTGCTGGAGAAGACTCTTGATGGTCTGTTGGACTGCAAGGAGGTCAGACCAGTCAATCCTAAGATTATCAACCCTTTATATTCACTGGAAGGACTGATGCTGAAGCTGAAGCTCTAATACTTTGGCCACCTGATAGGAAAAGCTGACTCACTGGAAAAGACCCTGATGCTGGGAAAGGTTGAGGGCAGGAGGAGAATGGAGCAGCTGAGGATGAGATGGTCGGGCACCATCACCAGCCCAGTGGCCATGAACTCGAGCAAACTCCTGGAGCTAATGGAGGACAGAGGACCTGGAGTGGGGCAGTCTGTGGGTCACAAAGAGTCAGACGTGGCTTAGCAACTGAACCAAAGCAACCACAAATTGGTCTACCCACAGTATCCAGTATTAGTTAGGACTTAAAAAATTTCTCTTTAGCATTCTTGAAATATCTCATGTTAAAAGGAGAGGGAAATTTTACTAATCATTTCGGAACAGGTCTAAAGACATTAGCAAACCAAAGCACCTACTGACAGAAACATTCATGTCTTCGGCTGTCATCCTTTGGGCAAGTTCAATCTCACAGAAGACAGCTGAGGAGAAGAGGCATCTAAGTTGCCTAAATCATATGTCCAAACTCATCCTTATTATTCCTAGTAGAGGCCTTCAGATCCTTATTTAAAATCTATTAATTCTTAACTTACAGAGCATCTTAAAAATAGTAAAAAGTAAAATGCTGGCAGAAAAGCAGAGAAGAAATGTACAGACATGAAAGTGTTAAAGGATAAATGGTTGCTATAAGTGTATGTATGGGAAAAGATGCTAGGAAAGATTGAGGGCAGGAGGAGAAGGTGGCGACAGAGGATGAGATGGTTGGATGATGTCATTGCTCAATGGACATGAGTTTGAGCAAAATGCAGCAGATAGCGAAGGACAGGGAAGGCTGGGGTGCTGCAGTCCATGGGGTCACAAGCAGTCAAACAGAACTTAGCCACTGAACAACAACAGCACCAAATGTAAATAAGTAAATCCATAAATCTTATACCTGTGCTACATTAGGCTGTTAGAATATGTCAGAGAATGTCTAACAGTAGGATTCCTGTGTGCTGTTTCCTATCTCTCTTGAGTCCTCTGTTCCTTCAGTCCCTATCGGGGCAAGAGGAGCTGTCAAGCTGCTCCCAGGACTGAGATCATAGAGGTGGGATGCTTGTGTAGGATCTCCTTCATTAGCTTTTCCTTCTGGTGATAGGGATTATTTACAACCCTCTTTTGATATGGATTGCCTTTTGGCCTTATGGCCTCTATTGCTCCTTGTTTCCTTGGTAACTTGTTAAGTCAGGTCTTTTGATCTGTATCTGAAGAAGCTACTTTGTAATAGGGTATATATTCTTACAGAATTCAATAAAGCACCCTTGCTCCACCAGAGACTTGGGTCCCTGTGTACTTCTTTCTCTCTCTCTTTCTCTATCTCTCTATTTCTGGCCGATTCCCTGGGGTGCAAAGGCCAGTTGCATAACCCAGGGAATTTTAGCCTCTTTCCTTCTTTCACTTAGTTATCGTCGACTCTGGATCACCAGGTTCCGGTCCATTAAAGGACCCCAACAAGAATATTGTTCCAAATGGTGCAATACATTATGATGGTAAGGATACCAAATAATCAACAATTGTCATGTTCTTCATACTCTAAGAATGGAGGTACATCAGTCACACATTTTAGAAAAAAGCCAAGCAAAAAGTCAACAAGTTTTGTGTTAATATTAAGACATAGTGGACTTCATTTCTGTTGTCCACATTATAATGAAACCCTTTGGTCAAAGTGTGACTCCAAGGATGGGAATTGCAGACCCAGTTCACATTGTAAGCTCTGTGAAGCTAGGACACATACATTTCATTTAGATGCAGTTTGCTACTTTTGTACCTACAGCTTCCCTGAGAGTGCAGTTGCAAGTGAACTGTCTAAGCGGAATGAAGGGTAGTCTGTTTTCAGAAAACAAAAAAGAATCCTAAATTTCTTTATGTTGAGAAAGAGTGCTTCAGCTTTTAAAGACCTTAATGTTCTATAAGACATCTATGCATATCCAAAACAGAGACTAAATATTAATATTCAAGCACTGCCAGTGAATTGAAACCAAAACTTTGTTCATTAACTTTTGGCCACAGTGGGCCTATGTTTCTTTGTGCTGGCTCTTTTCTGCGTGTGGGGACCGGGGGCTACTCTTTGCTGCCTTGTGTAGGCTTCTCATTGCAGGGGCTCTTCTTGTTGCTTTTCTTGCTGGGCAGCACAGGCTGGAGGCATGCAGACTTCAGTTCTGGCACTACCCAGGCTCAGCAGTTGTGGCTCACGGGCTCAAGAGTGAGGGCTTAGTGGTTGTGGTGCAGGGTGCAGGGTGCAGTTCTTGATGGCATGTACAATTTTCCCAGTCCGGGTATTGAACTTGTGTCCTCTGCACTGGTAAGTAGATTTCTATCCACCGTGCCTCCAGGGAAATCTGCAAATTAATCTTATTGTGTATTTCTTAGCTCAACTTCAGTTTCTCCTAGCTCCATGGAAGTCACATTTAATAAACCCAGAAATAGAGTTTGATGAGGGAGAAATGGCCCACAGAGGATGATTTGCAAGGGATGGAAAGGAGATTATGAGGATAATTTTGGTCATGTTTTATAAATTCTTTTTAAAAATTGACAAGAGCAAGGTTAAGTTTGGCCCTCTAGTTTTCTTGATTGTGTTGAAGAAAGCTGTGGCTCTAATCAGATCTTGTACAAGCCCGTGAAATTCTCTAAGGGGTCGATGGGGGGATATTTTGTTAATATAGACCCTCAGTCTATAACTTAAGAAAATTTCTTCTCCATATCCTATAATGTAACACTTCACATTTCGGATATATAAACTTCACCAGTATATTACCAGCATTTCATAGATTGTTTTTTCACTTTTCCTTCTTTTGTGTGTTCTTTTCTTTGAGGGCCTTGTGCAGAGTTTTCCCCTAATCCATGTCCCCACACGCCACAGCCACCAATTACCAGCGTCCCCCACCGGAGTGAGAGATCGGCTCCATCCAGTGAATCTACACTGACTCGTCAATGTCCCCCAAACACCATGGTTTACATTAGGGTTCACTGTTGGTGTTGTGCATTCTATGAGGCTGGACAAATGTACAGTGACATTACCATAATTTTGGTATTATACAGAACATTTTCTTTGTCCCAGAGGAAGAAGGATCCTCTGTCTTCCACGTATTCATCTCTCAGCCCCACCACTACCTGCTGGCAACTATGCATCCTTTCATTGTCTCCACAGTTTTGCTTATTGACGATGTCACACGGATAGAATTACATATACCACGTGGCTGTATCAAATGGGCTTCCTTCACTTGATAATTGCATTTAAGTTTCCTCCTGTTGGTTTTCTGACTTCATAGCTTGTTTCCTTTTAGTGTGGAATAATAGTCCATATCTGGATAGATCAGTTTATTTCTTCATTTACTTACTGGCTATCATCTTGGTCACTTTCAAATTTTGTTCAATATGATTAAACGTGCTATCGGCAGTCCATGGATTAAAAAAAACAACAACAACAACAGAAAGAAACTGTTTCTTTCCCTTCAAAATTAAACATATAGTCAACAGGCTTACTTCCCATGGACATCCAAATCAGACTGAACAGGCACCTCCTTTCTTCTAGTTCATGCTCTGTCCATCTTGTGTTAATTGCATGGTCAGTAATATCATCACATTAATTTTATCCATCTTCTATTCGTTTATTTTAAGAAAACCAGGAAAATGTATTCAAACACCCACATGAATCTACCATGAAGTGCCGCTGTAAGCAGAGACGGCTGTTTTCTGGAAACTGACCAGGTAGACTGATGGGCAGAGATGGGTGGCAATGCTTGATAGCTGAAGGATGAAATTCTAAATGTGAAATAAGAAAAGTGGTTTCAAGATAGCAGAGTAACGGTTATAGTCCTTTAGGACATACAGAGGTGTGGTAGAAATAGCCTCCCTGACTGTTTTGATTAACAAGTGAAGACCTAAGTTTCATGACTGCTGAAAAATGCTAAGTGATGTGCATATACACACATCATTGTTTGTGAGAGGGGAGCAAACTTTTGGTCCAGAATTTGGTATGAATCTAGAGAGTGGCATCTCTTGTGGGATACAAGCAAGCTATACTACCTTGTTGGATTCTGAACAATGTATGGATACATAACATGGGGTTAAATGTATCATTATAGAACAGCTCCTTTGATGAAGTTTGACCTGAGACTTTCTGACTAGAACTACTATGCTGGGACCCAAGGCCAGTTACCCTTCCCAGGTGCTTCTTGTCTAATGTTGGTACACTCGTTTTGTTGTTAGAACCTTAATATATACTTAGAATTGTATATTTTAGAATTTTGTAGTGAAAAATAAATTGAACCACACCTGAAAGTTAAAAATTGTTAATACCTATATTCAAACACAAAAAAACAAAATTTAAACTTAATAGTGTTTAAACCAACATGTGAAAAATTATATTATTTTCCATGTATTCAATGTAAACGTCACTGAGATAAGGAAATGTTGCACACTGTCTTCAAAAGCTCTTTGTGTTTTTACCATTATTGCACATCTCAGTTTTGACTAGACATACTTCAAGTGGTCAGCATCCTATTGTGAGTAGTGCTCCTGTGTTCCATAAAGCAGAGTTTATTGTATCCTAAATGCATTCAATAAGTTATGAAATATAAATTATATTATTATATATTGTATCGATTTTGTAAGTTTTTAAAATGTAAATTATTATATTATAGTTAGGATTTTTATAAGTGCAAGCGAAGGACCATATTCTTCAGCTCTTAGAAGAACATTTCTGTTAGGTGTCTTAATTAGGCCTTCCATAAACTCTGAGACAAGGATTTGAGTAAGTGTAGTTAATTTAGAAGTGATCCCAGGAAACATTTGTAGGAAGTGGAGAAGTGAGACAGAGAATGATATTAAATCAATAAAAAGTGTGTTAACAAGGAAGTTACTGTTTGGGTTACTGGACTCCTTCCTACGGGGTCACCCTGGGAGACAGAATTGTTCCAACAGGCAAAGGCATTGGGGTGTTTATCTACCCACTCTCCATCCATCATTTTTTCAGGGCTGAATCCAGGGGTTTTGGCTTATCTTGCATATGTCCCCAGTGTGCTCCCACAGTCAGAAAAAGGCTCTTCAGCAGAGAGCTGCAGATAAGCAGTGAGTTGCCTAAATTTTGAATGAATCTCAGAGGACACGAGCTGGAAAGTGATAGTTTCCACTCCAAGTTCTTCTTCTGCTCCAGGTCACACCAGCCAACAAGGAATCCCCTTAGCATCAGGAGTCCCAGAGACTTGATGCCACCAAGACTCTCTGCTACACCACAGGTGCTGTTCACTTATATATCCCTAGCTCCTGGTACAGTTTTGGGCACACAATAGGTGTTTAATAAATAGCCATGAATGTATGACTTTCCCTTGAATACCTGCTTTATTCTTTCAGGCATCTCCACATAAATGGGGCACATGGCTACCAGCATCGTTTGGTCATATCCTGATAACTCCCTCATTAGAAATTAAAGAGAGGCCTTTCCCTTTCTAACTTCAGGAAAAGAAAGAAAGATTCTCAAGGAGGAAAGCAAGTTAATCTGGTGTGGGCCATGAGGTTATTTCTGTGCCAAACCCTCTGGACAAGAACATGGTGTATTATGATTGGCTATATTTGATTTGAGGGCTGACTCCTGAGCTTACAGAGGTGGATAGATTGATAGAAGTTGCAGTAACAAAGAAATTGTTACCATATTCAGAATTGTGGAAATTCACTGGAGTATATTTAAATTCTGAATGTCATCTCTCCTATGTGCCTTGGAAGAAAAATGCTTGAGGACCAGCACTGTCTTAACTGAAACATTTTGTTAATAGTACCACTCTTATACCTGGGCTTTCTAGGTGGCTTGGTGGTAAAGAGTCTGCTTGCCACTCTTAGGAGACTTAGGAGATAGGGGTTCAGTCCATGGGTTGGGAAGATCCCCTGGAGAAGGAAATGACAACCCACTCCAGTGTTCTTGCCTGGAAAATCCCATGAACAGAGGAGCCTGACAGGCTACAGTCCATGTAGTTGCAAAGAGTTGGACACAACTGTAAACTGACTCTAGATTTAACATGCTTTTTTGCCTTTTTGATAGGATCCTTCAGACCATTTAATAATTGATAGATTGCACAGATACAAATTTGTATCACATGTCCCTGAAGTTTGTTTGGGAATGAATTATCAAGTCCAACAAGATTGAATCTCTCCTTAGAAGCTGTCTCATCATCCTCACTAGAGTCAGTGTTTGCCTTAACTAACTCAGCATAATGTTTTCAGTGTTCATCTATGTTGTAGTATACATCAGGATGTCTATCTTGTCAAATAATATTCCATTGAATGTATTATCATATCTTATTTATCCACTCATCAGTTGATGTACACATGGTTCTGCACACCCCTGATATACTTTTTGACTCTTTTTTTTTTTTTAACTTTTTGACTCTTTTTGAATAATGCTATTATGACTTTGTATCAAGGTTTTTGTATAGACATACATTTTCATTTATCTTGGGTAGAAAACTAGGAGTAGTATTCCTAGGTTACATGGTACCTTTGTGGCTGTACTATTTTACATTCTTACCAGCGATGTATGAGGGTTCCATTTTCTCTACATCCTGTCCACTTGCTATTGTCTTTTTAGTGATAGTACTGAGCCATTTAAGATCAGTCATTGTTCATTTGCTCAGTCATGTCTGACTCTTTGCGACTCCATCACACTAGGCTTCCCTGCCCTTCACCATCTCCCGGAGCTTGCTCCAACTCATATCCATTGAGTTGGTCCATTAACGTCAGTAAACAAGTTCAGATAGAGGCCTGATGACATCGTCCCCATGTTTTATAAGCTTGTGCCTGGCCTAGTGGTCATGTACCTAGAAGGGTTTCATTTGTTCAATGAATGAAAAAGAAAACAAACATTTTCTTGTATATTGCCTTAACACCTAACATTTTTTACAAAGTGTATTCACAATTTCTAAGGCTTACAATAACCCTGTAGGAAGTAGGAAAACTAAGGGCTTCTCATTTCAGACCTGAGAAATTTAGGTAACAAGCAAAACATCAAGATCTCTGGTCCCTGGCTTCATATCCAGTCTTCTCTGTACAATTCAACACTGTTTCTCAATATCTCTACTAAAAAGCATATTAGTTAATGTTCAGAAAAAATGCTAAGACATGTCAAAAGATCTTAATTTAAAAAAAGACAAGAGAATGGACTGAGTGTATTTAGCAGTTTGGAGAGGGCTAATTATGATCCTGAGATAGTAGTGGGGACTGGAGACAACAGTCTGGGGCAGTATGACAAGGGAAGTCACTAAACTTCCAACTTCAGCAAGAAATTTCTTCATCTTTGAAGTAGAACTAGTAACATTTACAGGGCTGGAAAATGTAGGCAATGTCAAAGAGAACATCAAAGAGAACTGTAAATCAGAGGTGAGGACTGACTATGAAGATTGTAGATTGTGTTATCTTAGAAAGAACTAGCATTAGAAAGCAAGTAATTGAAAAATTACAAATTTCAGCTCTCATTGTCTTCCTTTTTGTAACAGAAAATTTCAAACATGCACGAAATATCAAGAAAATAGTATAGTAAACCCCTATCATGCCCATTAATTTAAAATTATCAACATTTTGCCATTCTTATACATTTGACTTAAAAAGTATTTGAATACATTAAGGCCTTCCTCAAAAGCCATTTTCCTCCAAGCTTTATTGAGGTACAACTGAGAGTCAAAAATTGTATATAGTTAAGTTGTAGTCTGATGACTAGATATATGTATATGTTGTGAAATGTAAGCATACTTTACATTTTATCCGTTTTCCCTTTTTTTCTCTTTTATGTTGAAAATACTTAAGATATACTCTCTTGGAAAATTAAAAGCATGCAGTACTGTATTGTTAACTCCTGTACATCAGTTCTGTAGAACTTATTCATTTTTGAATGACTGAAGCTAAAAGCCATTATTATTATTTTTTTTTAATTTTTTATTAGTTGGAGGCTAATTACTTCACAACATTTCAGTGGGTTTTGTCATACATTGATATGAATCAGCCATAGATTTACACGTATTCCCCAACCCGATCCCCCCTCCCACCTCCCTCTCCACCCGATTCCTCTGGGTCTTCCCAGTGCACCAGGCCCGAGCACTTGTCTCATGCATCCCACCTGGGCTGGTGATCTGTTTCACCATAAATAGTATACATGCTGTTCTTTTGAAATATCCCACCCTAACATTCTCCCACAGAGTTCAAAAGTCTGTTCTGTATTTCTGTGTCTCTTTTTCTGTTTTGCATATAGGGTTATCGTTACCATCTTTCTAAATTCCATATATATGTGTTAGTATGCTGTAATGTTCTTTATCTTTCTGGCTTACTTCACTCTGTATAAGGGGCTCCAGTTTCATCCATCTCATTAGGACTGGTTCAAATGAATTCTTTTTAACAGCTGAGTAATATTCCATGGTGTATATGTACCACAGCTTCCTTATCCATTCATCTGCTGATGGGCATCTCGGTTGCTTCCATGTCCTGGCTATTATAAACAGTGCTGCAATGAACATTGGGGTGCACGTGTCTCTTTCAGATCTGGTTTCCTCAGTGTGTATGCCCAGAAGTGGGATTGCTGGGTCATATGGTAGTTCTATTTCCAGTTTTTTAAGAAATCTCCACACTGTTTTCCATAGCAGTTGTACTAGTTTGCATTCCCACCAACAGTGTAAGAGGGTTCCCTTTTCTCCACACCCTCTCCAGCATTTATTGTAAAAGCCATTATTAATAGCAATGTTTTAGCCAAGATAGATGGGCAATTATCAAAGAATAATAACGTGATCTGGTTATAAGCACCACACACTTTGATCTTTCTTCATTTAGGGTGAAAGGGAAGGGAAGCTGCTGAGCTAGTAAGACAGCCACAGTCACTCATTCAAACAGCATATTCTAGACACTTTTCACACACACTGTCCACCCACCAGTGAGACAGACCATGCTAGAATCTCACTTGAGTCTAAATCAGGATTCATCATTCACTGATTTGAAGACCTTGTCCTGGAGCCTCACTTTTCTCATCTGTAAAGTAGTGATGATACTACTTTCTTGAATAGGGCATTGTTAGAGTTAAGAATGAGGTAAGGCCCCCAGAAAAGCATACGGCCTGTGCTCTATAACATATGCCACTCTTATTCTGCCAGACCCTGAGCTCATGATGAAAGAAGTCATAAGGCAGCCTCTCTCTTCCCATGTTCTCCTTTCCCAATCCAAGAGGGCAGCAAAAACTCACAGAGATCTCCCCCACACAATACAACATGTGAGATGCCAAATGTTTTTCCCAATAACTGCATGAATTCATCTTCCAAAATCATTTGAGCTTTTCTAATCTTCTGTTGCCTTTCCTTAGGTGTTTGTAGCTCAACAAACAAACTGTGTTAAACCCTACTGTTGTTTGAGGTCAAACGCTTGGCCATAAATTGTGTATAACCCAACTGACTAAGCTGGAGGCAAAGAGAGGCCAAACAAACCAAATCATAGGAGTTCAGAGCAGAGAAAGATTTACTGTAACAGCCAAGGCAAGGAGTACAGGCAGCTCATGCTCAAAAGATCTGAACTCTCTGATGGATTTCAGAGGAGGCTCTTTAAAAGCACAGTGAGGGGGAGAGTCCAGGCTGTGTGATCAGCTACTGCTCTGTTCTTTAATTTAACAAAGCCAGTGTCACAGGGTTTAGCATCACCAATCCTTAGGCTCCTGCCGGTCAGGGTTTTTGCTGTTAACTGAATCTGGTGGGGTTTTTAGCAAAACAACTCAAGATATGCATCAGACACTGTTACTAGGTTCTTCAGGGAGGAACTATAGACTGTTACATGGCTGATCTACTGTTTAAATATGTTTTGATAATATGTTCATATTATTTTAATCATTAATCCTGAGTTGGCCTTTGTGGCTCAGGGGAGGCCTGGGAAAGTAAAGCTTTTCTACAAGAGACAGCAGAGGAAAAGGGCGTGGGGAGGCGCACACACCCTGGGAAAGGGGCTGCTCCACTACAGTTCTCCCACAGTGCCCTTTTTTGGTACTGATGAGGGCAGCTTGCCCAGAGGTCAGGCTGCTATCTCCTTTTACCAGCTTTCTCTAGGTCTTATCCACAGCTGAAGGGGGCGTTTCTAAGCATTAGGGGTGGCGAAGTCTATGCTCCCTCTGTGGGTGCTCCCTCCTCGGTGGGTGCCTGGGCTCACAGCAAGCACTTTGCTAGAGTCTGAAGTCAGGTGAGTAGGTTGGGGCGTCTGGGAGGACCCAGTGTGGCGGGTAATTCACTTACCCACCTCTATCAGCTGCCCTCATGGCCTTGCCTTCCACCTGCGTGGCTCCTTGCAGTGTCCTCCCTAGCCTGGGCGTGGGGGTTGGGGGGCGCCCCCATGGCTTCCGCCCCGGGCACTCCTCAGCTGTGGCAGAGGCGCGTAGCGGGCGACCTGGAGCGAGGGCGGGGACGGACAGGCAGCTGGCACTCCGCTCCCAAAGACGCAGGTGGTTCTCAGTTCGCGCCAAGCAGACCCGCGAGGCGGCCAGGTCTCCAACGTCTCTGTCGGGCCCTACAGGAACAGCGGCAGCGACTGCAAGGACCGCCACGACCCGCAGCCGCACCCTCGGCCAGCAAGATGTTGCAGGTGTTCCCGGAGGGGAAGCCCAACCCGCTGCAGCACGCGAACCTCTGCTCACGCCTGGTATTCTGGTGAGCGCACTGCCTGAGCTGCAGGCGCTTTTCCCGTGACCGGGGGTCGGGACGAGGGAGCGCTTTCCGCTGGCGCTCCTACTGCCCGCCTTCTTGCTTTTGGTGGAGCCCTCCCACGCCGGCTGCGTGATTTCTGCCTGCGCCTGGGCGAGCGCGGCGGGCGGGAACCTGACGGAGGTGGGGAGGGTGCCAAGGCCCTGGTGTCTGGGGCGCATCTCATTTCACTCGAAGCCCCGCTGGCCTCCAGTGCCCGGGAGCGGGAGTCTGGGACGCTGCCCTGGGAGAGTCAGCGCCCAGCTGGAGGACTGGATCCCCACACTCCATCCTTAGCCGGCTTCCCCAGTTAGAGCTCCGGAGTTCGCAGTTCTGAACTAAAGTTGCACTCGTTTACCCTCCAAGCAAGCAGCTTATGAACAGCTTCCTTTATCTAATTAGGGCCCTGGACTGTTGTTATCTTCCAATAATGTCCCCGCCTTTCCCCATATTCCTTAGGTGACAGCTGAGTTCCAACTTCACCCGGCCCCTTCTTCCCTGTGTCTATGACCATGTCTCCCTCTCTCCCGGTACACCTGTTACTGTACATCCCGGTATTTGGTTGTGGCAAATTTCATGTGGGTGAAAAACAGTTATTTTGTATTTAATTAATGCAAACAGTATTCTTGAACACATTTTGCCTTTGCCTGGGACACACAGCCCCGACTGAAGAATCTATTTGGCCAGCCCCTTTTCTTAATTTGGAGTAGGAAATGGCAACCCACTCCAGTGTTCTTGCCTGGGGAATCCCATGGACAGAGAAGCCTGTCCATGGCTGTCAGGCTCCAGTCCACAGGGTCGCAAAGAGTCGGACACTACTGAGCGACTGAGCATTTCCTTAATTGCTAGTAGTTCTGCTTTCTCCTTTGAGGACAACTCTGGGGATGGGGTCCCTGAAGCCTGTGGGGTCTTACCTCTAGCCTTTAGGGAAGTGGTACATGGTCTTGAAGCAGGTGGTCCTGCTACCTAGTTAGACCTCCTTCTCCTTGCCCCAGGACAGGCCAGTAAATTGGGAGAGGGGTTGTTTGGGCAAGGGTTAGTCACTTTATTTGGAAAGTCAGAAGTCTGAGTAGACTGCAGATTAATGTCCTAGAAAACCATCTTACCAAGATCTGTACACTAGTTTCTTTTATAGAACAAAAAGGAGGGAAGTGAGGAGGTAAAGTAGAAAGGCCATTTGTTGTTGAGTTGCTAAGTCATGTCTGACTCTTTTGTAACCCCATGGACTGTAGCCCGCCAGGATCCTCTGTCCATGTGATTTCCCAGTCAGGAATACTGGTGAGGGTTGCCATTTCCTTCTCCACAGGATCTTCCCCACCCAGGGATCAAACCCACATCTCCTGCATTGGCAGGTGGTTTCCTTATCACTGAGCCACCTGGGAAACCCCCAAAGGTCCTAAGTTACTGCAAATATCTCCTAGTTTCCTCTGAGAGGGGATGTGTTAATATCTTTTGTCCTGCAGCCATTCATAGATGGTCTGGGTCAGGATGTTTCCTGTGAGCTAAACAGAGGTATTTTAATTTAACATTAAGACTTGAGGGGCCATTATGTATACTTTGAACTATAGACATCCCTTTCCTGATCAGCTTGTAGCAAAATCAATAGAATACAAAAGCTAAAATAAAAGAAACAGGTCTAACATGAAATCCAATTTTTTCTTCACTATTATGGTCCTGCCCGGGAGTCCTTTGTTCTTGAAAGCACTGAAGGTCCTTGAGCTGGGAGGAAACATAGATGAAAAAGGGCTCAGAGGTGAAACTCTTCTCCCACTCTCTTAGGCCATGCTGTAGGGCCTGCTGGGATTTTAGTTCCCCAACCAGGGATTGAACCCACACTCCCTGCAGTGGAAGTTCAGACTCTTAACCATTGAACCACCAGGGAAGTCCCTGAAACTTCAGGTTTTCCATCTAGTAGCTGAGGCTATTAACTAGGTGGGTCTCAGCCTTTGGGCTTTGATCACACTTTGGTAATTATTAGATTTTTTGTGCTGAGAACACAATCTTCTCATCTTTCCTACATATTCTGATATTTCCTTTTTATGGGACCACCTAGGGGACCCCAGGGGGATCCATGTTAGACCTGTTGGCCTAAGATGGATTCCATGTTAGACCTGTTTCTTTTATTTTAGCTTTTGTATTCTATTGATTTTGCTACAAGTTGATCAGGAAAGGGATGTCTATAGCTCAAAGTATACATAATGGCCCCTCAGGTCTTAGTGTTAAGGGGATGGGAGTTCTTATGCTTTTTTCCATTGTGGTGTTCAGTTTGTGTAGCTGCCTCTCTGGGTCATTTGGTGGCCCTTAAGGAAAGAGGGGCCTAGAGGAAGGAATATGGATGCAGTTACCTTAAATGGTAACAAAGTAGGCAACTGTCTCCTTAACTTCAGGCAGTGCTACAGTCAAAATCTTGGCTTTTTCTGCCTACTGATGCCAAATAAAAAAATATGGAGACAGAGTTTGGAGGGAATAGAAAGATGGCTTTAAAAATCAGCCAGCAGAGGGGAGAACACAGCAGGCTAATGCCTCAAGAACTATGTACCCCCACCCCGGGGAACCAAGAGACTTTATATAGCTTGGCTCTTGTGGTCTTAGGGTAAATGATAAAGTTCAAAGTAATGATGTTTTTGGGCTTCCAAGGTGGCGCAGTGGTAAAGAATTCACCTACCAATGCAGGAGATGCAAGACAGGTGGGTTTGATCCCTGGGTCAGGAAGATCCCCTAGAGTAGGAAATAGAAACCCACTCCACATTCCTGCCTGGAAAACTCCGTGGACAGTGGAGCCTGGTGGGCCATAGTCCATGGGTTTGCAAAGAGTTGGACATGACTGAACATACACAGCACAATGAAGTTTTTGCATTTTTTTCTTACTGCATTATTTCAAAACAGTCGCAGCTGGCATTAGGCAGCATGGTAACTGGGGTCCACTTGTCTCTGATTTTTGGCCTTCAGTCTTCTTTCTGAAATGTAAACAACTGTAAAGGGTAGTTTTCTGTAAGAGAGGTCAGGGAGAGCAAATACCAAGTGCAGGGTGTAATTTACCTAGTATTAGAGGGTGATAGGTTAGCTTCTGGTTACACTACAGGTTAGTAACAGTTAAAGTAAAACTAGAAGTGATTAACTCTTTCAGGCCTGTCCATATTTCTTCCCTAGACTCTTCACTGTTCTTCTTACTTCCCTTGTTTTCAGGAGAGGAAAAACTTCGTTTCTATTTTTTTTTTTTTTTCATTTATTTTTATTAGTTGGCGGCTAATTACTTTACAATATTGTAGTGAGTTTTGTCATATATTGACATGAATCAGCCATGGATTTACATGTATTCCCCATCCCGATCCCGCCTCCCACCTCCCTCTCTACCTGATCCCTCTGGGTCTTCCCAGTGCACCAGGCCCGAGCACTTGTCTCATGCATCCAACCTGGGCTGGTATTTTTGCTGCAATAGCAGGGAGGGAACTCTCCAAGCATGTTCTGTTTGTGAGTTTCAAAGTGCATGTGCTTGGAAATGGGAAGGTGAGGACTTCTAATTTTGGACTAGGAAACTGTGACCCTGAGAGACCTCTTTGAATTGTTTGTTTGATATTTAATAGTAATAACACTGCTGCTGCTAAGTTGCTTTAGTTGTGTCTGACTCTGTGTGACCCCATAGACGGCAGCCCACCAGGCTCCCCCATCCCTGGGATTCTCCAGGCGAGAACACTGGAGTGGGTTGCCATTTCCTTCTCCAATGCATGAAAGTGAAAAGTGAAAGCGAAGTTGCTCAGTCATGTCCGACTCTTCATGATCCCATGAACTACAGCCTACCAGGCTCCTCCGTCCATGGGATTTTCCAGGCAAGAGTACTGGAGTGGGTTGCCATTGCCTTCTCCAGTAATAACACTAGCTGGGATAATTAAGTATGGATGATCAAAGCTCTGTTCTATCTTATAATCCCCCTAGCGGGTATTTCTGCAAAGCTGGGAACTCTTCAGTTTCCATTAATAAAAGGAATTTGTATTTCTCCCTGTACCTTTGAAATGGGAATCTAAGTTCTTGTTCATGGAGCCCAAGAATGAACTTCATGAACATGCAAACACTCACGGTAGCAAACAAGCAGGATTTATTTTAAGGTAAAGAGAAGTACAAAGCCCCAGCATAGACACATAGAGGGTGGGTGAAGTGCCCAAAAAGGTGAGAATTATAGCAGTTTATGTCTTTATTAGTATTGATCTGTTCCTTTTTGGTTGGCTCGTGTCCCTGACATATGTAATCTCTGACCAATCAGTTTGAAGGCCGCTATGTACAGTTTGTCATCTTTATGGTTTTTATTGATCCCCAGTTTTTCAGTTTTTTTTCAGACATTGAGTTGCCATTCCTGTGATTCTTTCTCATGACCCCAGGCCACTGTTTAAGGACAAGATGTATGGGTTAAGAGTTAATGGTCCACCTGATATTTTTCTTCTTGATAAATTAGACAGCAGTTAATGATTGTCCTGTCTTGGGTCTGGATATTTCATGACCAACCAGACTGAGGTGGCATTCTTTTGGATGCCTGGAAATTGGAACAACAAGTATAGCTTTAGGTTAATGGAGTGAGATGTTTATTTGAGAGAGTTGCAATTAAAACATGGAACCGAGGTCTCAGACCTACACTGATTGCCTAGCTATTTCTACCTCACCTTGAGAGGTAAATAATCTACTTGGGCTCTCAAGGGGAAAAGAATAGAGAAAGTCCTTTAAAATATATTTTTTAAGCAAGATATTTATATTTATTTATTTATTTGGCTGTGCTGGGTCCTTGTTGCTGCATGTGAGCTTTCTTTAATTGCAGTGAGCAGGGGCTGCTTTTGAGCTGTGGTGCATGGGCTTCTCATGGAGGTGCCTTCTCCTCTTGTGGAAGGCAGGTTCTTGGGCATGCGAGTTGTTGTGGCAGTCAGGCTCAGTAGTTGTGATGCTCAGGCTTTGTTGCCCCACAGCATTTGGGATCTTAGTTCCTGGACTAGGGATCAAACACCTGTTTCTTTTCTTTTTTCTTTTTTTCTCATTTATTTATTTGTTTTTAGTGTGTAAACCACATGTTTTAATGAGTTATATAATTTTATAATAAATGATACACATCAAACCTACTGAAAGATGTTTTAGGGAAAATTAGTATAATTAATATATTCAGCTGGCAACAGAGCTAAGATAAAGCTACCCTGACCTTTTATATTTAGATATCTCTTCTTTTCTTCCCCCCAATTATTTTTATTAGTTGGAGGGTAATTACTTTACAATATTGTAGTGGTTTTTGCCATACATTGACATGAATCAGCCATGGATTTACATGTGTTCCCCATCCCGATCCCTCCTCCCACCTCCCTCCCCATCCCATCCCTCTGGGTCGTCCCAGTGCACCAGCCCTGAGCACTTGTCTCATGCATCCAACCTGGGCTGGTGATCTGTTTCACCCTTGATAGTATACTTGTTTCAATGCTATTCTCTCAGGACATCCCACCCTCGCCTTCTCCCACAGAGTCCAAAGTCTTTTCTGTACATCTATGTCTCTTTTTCTGTTTTGCATATAGGGTTATCATTACCATCTTTCTAAATTCCATATATATGTGTTAGTATGCTGTAATGTTCTTTATCTTTCTGGCTTACTTCACTCTGTATAATGGGCTCCAGTTTTATCCATCTCATTAGAACTGATTCAAATGAATTCTTTTTAATGGCTGAGTAATATTCCATGGTGTATATGTACCATAGCTCCCTTATCCATTCGTCTGCGGATGAGCATCTAGGTTTTCATGTGTTTGCTAGGCATCTGTATGTCTTCTTTGGAAAAATGTCTGTTTAGTTCTTTGGCCAATTTTAAAAATTTATTTATTTATTTATTTTTTGGGCTTTTAAAAAAGTTTATTTATTTTTTCACTGGAGGATAATTGCTTTACAATGTTGTGTTAGTTTCTGGGGTACAACAACACAAATCAGTCATGGCTATGCATATAACCCCTCCCTCTCACTTCATAACACCCCCCCCATTGGCCCATTTTTTTTTTTTTTAAAATTTTTTTTTCCAGTGGGTTTTGTCATACATTGATATGAATCAGCCATGGATTTACATGTATTCCCAATCCCGATCCCCCCTCCCACCTCCCTCTCCACCCGATTCCTCTGGGTCTTCCCAGTGCACCAGGCCCGAGCACTTGTCTCATGCATCCCACCTGGGCTGGTGATCTGTTTCACCATAGATAGTATACATGCTGTTCTTTTGAAATATCCCACCCTCACATTCTCCCACAGAGTTCAAAAGTCTGTTCTGTATTTCTGTGTCTCTTTTTCTGTTTTGCATATAGGGTTATCGTTACACCTTTCTAAATATATATATGTGTTAGTATGCTGTAATGTTCTTTTATCTTTCTGGCTTACTTCACTCTGTATAATGGGCTCCAGCTTCATCCATCTCATTAGGACTGGTTCAAATGAATTCTTTTTAATGGCTGAGTAATATTCCATGGTGTATATGTACCACAGCTTCCTTATCCATTCATCTGCTGATGTGGCCCATTTTTTGATTGGGTCATTTATTTTTATGGAATTGAGCTTCAGGAGTTGCTTGTATATTTTTGAGATTAATCCTTTGTCTGTTGCTTCGTTTGCTATTATTTTCTCCCAATCTGAGGGCTGTCTTTTCACCTTACTTATAGTTTCCTTTGCTGTGCAAAAGCTTTTAAGTTTCATTAGGTCCCATTTGTTTATTTTTGCTTTTATTTCCAATATTCTGGGAGGCGGGTCATAAAGGATCCTGCTGTGATTTATGTCGGAGAGTGTTTTGCCTCTGTTCTCCTCTAGGAGTTTTATAGTTTCTGGTCTTACATTTAGACCTTTAATCCATTTTGAGTTTTTTTTTTAATTTTTAAAAATTTTTAAAATTTATTTTTTTAAAGGTTTTTTTTCCCTTGTATTTTTATTCATTGGAGGCTAATTACTTTACAATATTGTAGTGGTTTTTGCCATATATTGACATGAATCAGCCATGGATTTACATGTGTTCCCCATCCCGATCCCCCCTCCCAACCTAGATGCCCATCAGCAGACAAATGGATAAGGAAGCTGTGGTACTTATACACTATGGAATATTACTCAGCCATTAAAAAGAATTCATTTGAATCATTTTGAGTTTATTTTTGTGTATGGTGTTAGAAAGTGTTCTAGTTTCATTCTTTTACAAGTGGTTGACCAGTTTTCCCAGCACCACTTGTTAAAGAGTTTGTCTTTTTTCCATTGTATATCCTTGCTTCCTTTGTTGAAGATAAGGTGTCCACAGGTACATGGATTTATCTCTGGGTTTTCTATTCTGTTCCATTGATCTATATTTCTGTCTTTGTGTCAGTAGCATACTGTCTTGATAACTGTGACTTTGTAGTAGAGCCTGAAGTCAGGCAGGTTGATTTCTCCAGTTCCATTTTTCTTTCTCAAGATTGTTTTGGCTATTCCAGGTTTTTTGTATTCCCATACAAATTGTGAAATTATTTGTTCTAGTTCTCTGGAAAATACCGTTGGTAGCTTGATAGAGATTGCATTGAATCTATAGATTGCTTTGGGTAGTATACTCACTTTCACAACATTGATTCTTCCAATCCATGAACAAGGTATATTTCTCCATCTGTTTGTGTCCTCTTTGATTTCTTTCATCAGTGTTTTATAGCTTTCTCTGTATAGGTCTTTTGTTTCTTTAGGTAGATATACTCCTAAGTATTTTATTCTTTTTGTTGCGATGGTGAATGGTATTGTTTCCTTAATTTCTCTTTCTATTTTCTCATTGTTAGTGTATAGGAATGCAAGGGATTTCTGTGTGTTAATTTTATATCCTGCAACATTACTGTATTCATTGATTAGCTCTAGTAATTTTATGGTAGAGTCTTTAGGATTTTCTATGTAGAGGATCATGTCATCTGCAAACAGTGAGAGTTTTACTTCTTCTTTTCCTATCTGGATTCCTTTTATTTCTTTTTCTGCTCTTATTGCTGTGGCCAACACTTCCAAAACTATGTTGAATAGTAGTGGTGAGAGTAGGCAACCTTGTCTTATTCCTGACTTTAAGGGAAATGTTTTCAATTTTTCACCATTGAGGATAATGTTTGCTGTGGGTTTGTCATATATAGCTTTTATTATGTTGAGGTCTGTTCCTTCGATACCTGCTTTCTGGAGAATTTTTATCATAAATGCATGTTGAATTTTGTCAAAGGCTTTTTCTGCATCTATTGAGATAATCATACGGTTTTTATCTTTCAATTTGTTAATGTGGTGTATTATATTGATTGATTTGCAGATATTTAAGAATAGTTATATTCCTGGGATAAAGTCCACTTGGTCATGATGTATGATCTTTTTAATATGTTGTTGGATTCTGTTTGCTAGAATTTTGTTAAGGATTTTTGCATCTATGTTCATCAGTGATATTGGCCTGTAGTTTTTTCTTTTCTTTTTTTTTTTATTAGTTGGAGGCTAATTACTTCACAACATTTCAGTGGGTTTTGTCATACATTGATATGAATCAGCCATAGATTCACACGTATTCCCCATCCCGATTCCCCCTCCCACCTCCCTCTCCACCCGATTCCTCTGGGTCTTCCCAGTGCACCAGGCCCGAGCACTTGTCTCATGCATCCCACCTGGGCTGGTGATCTGTTTCACCATAGATAGTATACATGCTGTTCTTTTGAAATATTCCACCCTCACATTCTCCCACAAAGTTCAAAAGTCTGTTCTGTATTTCTGTGTCTCTTTTTCTGTTTTGCATATAGGGTTATCGTTATCACCTTTCTAAATTCCATATATATGTGTTAGTATGCTGTAATGTTCTTTATCTTTCTGGCTTACTTCACTCTGTATAAGGGGCTCCAGTTTCATCCATCTCATTAGGACTGGTTAAAATGAATTCTTTTTAACGGCTGAGTAATATTCCATGGTGTATATGTACCACAGCTTCCTTATCCATTCATCTGCTGATGGGCATCTCGGTTGCTTCCATGTCCTGGCTATTATAAACAGTGCTGCGATGAACATTGGGGTACATGTGTCTCTTTCAGATCTGGTTTCCTCGGTGTGTATGCCCAGAAGTGGGATTGCTGGGTCATATGGTAGTTCTATTTCCAGTTTTTTAAGAAATCTCCACACTGTTTTCCATAGCGGTTGTACTAGTTTGCATTCCCACCAACAGTGTAAGAGGGTTCCCTTTTCTCCACACCCTCTCCAGCATTTATTGCTTGTAGACTTTTGGATAGCAGCCATCCTGACTGGCGTGTAATGATACCTCATTGTGGTTTTGATTTGCATTTCTCTAATAATGAGTGACATTGTGGCATCTTTGTCTGGTTTTGGTGTTAGGGTGATGGTGGCCTCCTAGAATGAGTTTGGAAGTTTACCGTCTTCTGCAGTTTTCTGGAAGAGTTTGAGTAAGATAGGTGTTAGCTCTTCTCTAAATTTTTGGTAGAATTCAGCTGTGAAGCCATCTGGTCCTGGGCTTTTGGTTGCTGGAAGATTTCTGATTACAGTTTCGATTTCTGTGCTTGTGATGGGTCTGTTAAAATCTTCTATCTCTTCCAGGTTCAGTTTTGGAAAGTTATACTTTTCTAAGAATTTGTCCATTTCTTCCAAGTTGTCCATTTTATTGGCATATAGATGCTGGTAGTAGTCTCTTATGATCCTTTGTATTTCAGAGTTGTCTGTTGTGATCTCTCCATTTTCATTTCTAATTTTGTTGATTTGGTTCTTCTCCCTTTGTTTCTTGATGAGTCTGGCTAATAGTCTGTAAATTTTATTTACCTTTTCAAAAAAACCATCTTTTAGCTTTACCTTTTCAAAAAACCAGCTTTTAGTTCAAACCCCTGTTTCCTGCACTCGCAGGCATATTCTTAACCCTGGGATACCAGGGAAGTTTTGACAGAAAGGCCTTTTTAAATTCAAGCAGAAAAACTTGAGATCTCTGGTTCCATGCTTATGTAAAAATTAATTCATAAATGAGCTCTACTTAATTGACTTAGAAGTAAACCCTTACAAGTTAAATACTACTTGCAGATCTTTAAAACATTGGCCAAATATATTGCAGGTTCATATGATCTGGGGAAAATTTAGTTCTGAATCATGTACTATTGAAGCTAACTTAAGCTTGTTAGTTTGATTAACATAGGCACTTGTCAACAAGAAAAATAACTTGATATGATAAAAGGCAAACTCTATAGCAATACTTATGTTTTGAAGCTGTCATCTCAAATCTCTCCAGATTTTGATAACCTGAAACTAATGTTGAATGATAAGAATTCATTGACTATCTGTGCCATTTCAAATAGGAGAAAATATTGGAACATTTGTTGCTGGGCAGGTCTAAGTTTCCCTACCTTTGTTTGCCTTGTTCGGAAAGGAAAACTAAACCATAGGTTTCCAATCAGGAAGAGCTGGTATGACAAACAGTTCACAATTACTTGCCACTTGGTTTTCACTAGGAATTAATAAGATTTTTAAGAGTTGAGGATTCTATTTTAAATATGTGACTAAAGCTGCTAAAAATAATAAAAAAAACATTTCAATATATAATAGGTAATGTATTTTGAGTAGAAAAAGGAGTTTTGTACATGGTTGAGCTGAGGTTAGGTTAAAATTAATTAAGTGGATTTTGTTATTAAAAGTAGGCTGGTACAGGACGAGACTTGTTTCCACTCTGCTAAGAAAATAAGTTTTACATAGAATACTGCTTTTGATAACAGATTTTGTGAACTTCCTTGCCTTTAAGCAATCTGTATTTGTTTGTAAATATTCACAGTGACCTAGGATTCTGTTTTTAAAAAAATCATTTACTTTTGATTGGAGGATAATTGCTT
The DNA here is from genome assembly GCF_019320065.1 of Cervus canadensis. Classification (NCBI taxonomy): domain Eukaryota; kingdom Metazoa; phylum Chordata; class Mammalia; order Artiodactyla; family Cervidae; genus Cervus; species Cervus canadensis. Next base: position 18,498,185 of record NC_057394.1, on the reverse strand, counting down.
TACAGTATCATGTTGGTTTGTGCCATACATCAGCATGAATCAGCCATAGGTATATATATGTCTCCTTCCTCTTGAACCTCTCTCCTACCTCCCACTGCATCCCACCCCTCTAGGTTGACACAGAGCACCAGTTTGAGCTCCCTGAGTTGTCATACAGTAAATTCCCACTGGTTATCTATTTTACATGTGGTAATATATTTGTTCCCATGTTATTCTCTCAATTAGTCCCATCCTCTCCTTCCCCCACTTTGTTCACAAGTTTGTTCTCTATGTCTGTGTCTCTACTTCTGCCTTGCAAATAGGTTCATCAGTACCATCTTTGTAGATTCCATATACATATGCATTAAAATATGATATTTGTTTTCCTCCTTCTGACTTCACTCCACATAACAGGCTCTGGGTTCATCCACCTCATTAGAATAGCCTCAAATGTGTTCCTTTTTATGGCTGAGTAATATTCCATTGCATATATGTACCACAACTTCTTTATCCATTCATCTGCCGATGGACATTTAGGTTGCTTCCACTTCCTATCTATTGTTAAGACTGCTGCAATGAACATTGGAATACATGTGTCTTTTTCAGTTATGGTTTTCTCAGGGTACATATCCAGTAGTGGGATTGATGGGCACAGTGGACTATGATTCTATCTGACCAAATGTTTTGAAAACATTTTTATATTTTTTACAAACTTACTACCAAATTCCAAAGTTCTTTTGACTTCAGCTAACTTTTGGTTGCTTCAGAGAGCCTCTGAACCATCTCAGAGAAAAAAATTTTAACTAGGATCGCTTTGTATGTTAAATTACACAGGAAGCATTGTCAGATGAATGTTAACCCCCTCAGATTATATAGTATGGGAAAATATTATTAATATAAATATATTAATATAAACATAAATCAATATAAATATTAATATAAGCATAAATATTGATAAATATAATTAATGAATATATAAATATAAATATAACATAACAGAAATTATATATAGGTTCTAAAATTTGAGTATCTCCTGATAAAATGTTACTAGTCATAATTCTAGTTATTACATTATAATTAGGTGTTTAACTGTGCCTTTTAACTCTGCTATTCATAGATAGTTCTGATGCTTTAGCAAAAAAGTGCTTCATCTTCAAGAAGCTTCATAGGGCTTTTTGACAAGTGCACATCTCTTATAAATTTCAAACGATACTGCTGAACTGGTACCACATTAAAAATCCTAATGGAAAATTTGATGGCTTCTAAAGAAATTAACAAAGGTATTGATTACCAAGTAAACTGGTGAATGTGGTTATAATGTTTATTTATTTATTTATTTTTTCTTTTCTGGAATGTTATTGGTTTTGATCTGTTTTCCAGATATAGGGAAGTCCTTCCCCTCAAGTTACTCACGACTTATAGCAATTTGGTAAATTATCCCTCTGTGAATAAAATGAAACAGTTTTCCTTTTTTTTGAGGTGGGGGGCTGGTTCCTCCAGGAACTGGAGACTTTTGGGTTCTAAGCAGCCTTACTTACTCTGCATATAAGTTAAATTAGCAGGGTGACGATATACAGCTTTGATGTACTCCTTTCCTGATTTGGAACCAGTCCGTTGTGCCATGACCAATTCTAACTGTTGCTTCTTGACCTGCATACAGGTTTCTCAGGAGGCAGGTAAGGTGGTCTGACATTCCCATTTTTTAAGAATTTTCCAGAGTTTGTTGTGATCCACACAGTTAAAGGCTTTAGCATAGTCAATGAAGGAGAAGTGGATGTTTTTGCAGAATTCTCTTGCTTTTTCTATGATCACAGATATTGGCAATTTGATCTCTTGTTCCTCTGCCTTTTTAAAATACAGCTTGAACCTGTGGAAGTTCTTGGTTCAGGTGTTGTCAAAGCCTGACTTGGAGAACTTTGAGCATTATTTTGCTTGTGTGTGAGATGAGTGCAATTGTATGGGTCTTCGTTTACTTGGCCAATTATCTCGTTTCTTTCGTCACACTTGACTGGTCCTTGAACCCTCCCCAAGATTATGCCAAGATGGATCCCACAGCAGACGCCTATAGGTGCATGTCTATACTTATTATGGGATGAAGTTCCCTCCCTTTTTGAACTCCAAGGAGCCTTCTGTGCATGTGTGGAAGGGAAAGTTTTCCTTGACCTCAGGAGTGGGCACCTTATCTCTTTGCTTTAGCAGAGCTCAGCTTTTACCACTAGCTTTGGTGTTGGAGTGTTTGGGTGAGAACAAAGCTTGAATTTTACTTCTCTTGAGAAACACCAGTTGTCTAGCCTGGGGTCCATCTATCTCCTACTTCAAACTGTCCACTTACAAAGGGAGTACAGATGTGGAAACTGCCACTGGTGTCAAGACAGACTCTCTGGAGGCTCTTGTCAGAGAAGCTGATGACATGACGGGGGATGTGAACTGCCTGAGGGCTGAGATGGTTTAGGCTTTCAGTAACTAGTGATCATGAAGGTATCAGTCAGTTCAGTTCAGTTCAGTCGCTCAGTCGTGTCCGACTCTTTGCGACCCCTTGAATCGCAGCACACCAGGCCTACTTGTCCATCACAAACTCCCGGAGTTTACTCAGACTCATGCCCATTGAGTCAGTGATGCCATCCAGCCATTTCATCCTCTGTCGTCCCCTTCTCCTCCTGCCCTCAATCCCTCCCAGCATCAGGGTCTTTTCCAACGAGTCAACTCTTCGCATGAGGTGGCCAAAGTATTGGAGTTTCAGCTTCAGCATCAGTCCTTCCAATGAACACCCAGGACTGATCTCCTTTAGGATGGACTGGTTGGATCTCCTTGCAGTTCAAGGGACTCTCAAGAGTCTTCTCCAACACCACACTTCAAAAGCATCAATTTTTCGGCACTCAGCTTTCTTCACAGTCCAACTCTCACATCCATACATGACCACTGGAAAAACCATAGCCTTGACCAGACGGACCTTTGTTGACAAAGTAATGTCTCTGCTTTTCCATATGTTGTCTAGGTTGGTCATAACTTTCCTTCCAAGGAGTAAGCGTCTTTTAATTTCATGGTTGCAGTCACCACCTGCAGTGATTTTGCAGCTCCCCAAAATAAAGTCTGACACTGTTTCCACTGTCTCCCCATCGATTTCCCATGAGGTGATGAGACCAGATGCCATGATCTTAGTTTTCTGAGTGTTAAGCTTTAAGGCAACTTTTTGACTCTCCTCTTTCACTTTCATCAAGAGGCTTTTTAGTTTCTCTTCACTTTCTGCCATAAGGGTGGTGTCATCTGCATATCTGAGGTGATTGATATTTCTCCTGGCAATCTTGATTTCAGCTTGTGCTTCTTCCAGCCCAGCATTTCTCATGATGTACTCTGCATATAAGTTAAATAAGCAGGGTGACAATATACAGCCTTGACATACAAATGTTTAATTTCAAACTAAGATTCTTTACATTATTTTCAGAATACCATATGTATTAATCTTGTTGTTTTTCACTAGCAGTCAGAAATCCACATGTTGTAAATGGAGGTTGGGTGAGCTCGCCAGGGCTCTTTCTCTGTTTCCCTTAAGCATTTAGTTTGATGAGTTTTGGCAATTTTATGCAATAACTACAGCTCCAAGCAAGATATAGAACAGACTATAGGTGCATTAAAATTTACAACTAATTCCTTATAGTGGAATAAATAGTATAACAAGTATAAGTTTATCTCCTGTAGTTTATTCTTGATTTTTTTGATCTTTATAGTCCTGCATCTGGTCAGCCTGAGAAGTGTCAACTAGTGTCCATTCAGGTGTTTCAAGTGGATAATTTGTCCTTCAGAGTCTTCCAGGTGTTCCCCAATGTGTTGACTCCCTTTCTCTGTTGACCCAAAGCACATAGACTATCAGATATTTCTCCAGCAAAGGTGGGTTTATGTGGGATAAGCAGAGAATTGCAATTTAGTGTCTGCAACCATGGTGAGTCACATGCAAGTCCCCAAAGGGTAAGGGAAGGAGAACTCTTTTATAGAGGGGAAAGGAAGTTGGGAGGGTTATTGTGGTCCATAACTTTTTATTGGCTGAATCCTTGAAAGGAAAGAAAAGTCTTTCTTCTTGCTGTTGGACTTTGCTAGTGTTGTAGGTGTGACATCCCACTTCTGGTCTTCTGACTATTTGAGGCTTTGTTTACACCTCATTGTCTGTCTCCCAGACTTTGTCTTCTCTGTGTGGTGTGGATCACCTTTATCCTAATCTTGCCTATGACTTTGTTACTGTAAACAAATTTGTGTGCTTTAAGTAAGGGTAAAAGAATTTAAGTGTCAGAGTTTGGAGCAGATCAAGGTTTATTGCAGGGCCATGAAAGGAGATGGCTAGCTTCTGCCTTATTCAAACCCCAAAGTCCCCAAAGGGTTTCAGCAAAGTGTTTTAAAAGGCAAGATGAGGGAGGGACATGGTTGGTTGGTGCAAACTTTTGGTGTCATAATCCTTTGTTCTTGCTGCTATCCATAGGCCATATCCATAGGCTATGAATTTCTTGTGAACCTCCAACAAGACAAATATTATTCTCTGTTTTGCAATTTTAAAGTCTCTGTATGACTGGAAAAGTGCTATATCCTCAAAGATCAGAGCCTTGAGAATGGGCTGTCCATTATATTTCAGGCTATAGGCAATGTTCTTAACTCTATGCAAAAGCAATAGAATACAGAGATTAAAGTAAAGGAAACAGATCTAATATGGAGTTCTTCCCTATTACAACTTTTTGATGGGGCCAGGGAACCCTGTCTTATCATGAAGATATCTCCATGGATTTCTTCTTTGTGAAAGATAAGCCCCTGTAGACATTTTCTGTGTTTCTGTGTCCACCATGGGTGAAGATGGATGCCTGCAGTACAGTGGAAAAGTGTAGGCTACTGAATGACTGGACACTGGTCTTATTTTGGCCCTGCAAATTCTGTGTGGCTACATGTGAGTGAAAGCCTTAGCTGGCTTAAAATTAGGAGGATGGGGATGATCTTAATGTATTCACCCATTCCAGGGTTAAGGCCTCATGCTGTTGGGGTTAGGGATACCTGAAGACAGGAAGGTAACTTTTAGATCCCTATAAAGATTAATAGGGCTTCCCTGGTGGCTCAGACAGTAAAGAATTCACCTGCAATGCAGGAGACCCAGGTTCTATCCCCAGATGAGAAAGATCCCCTGGAGTAGGAAATGACAACCCTCCCCAGTATTCTTGCCTGGAGCATCCTTTGGAAAGAGAAGCCTGGTGGCTACAGTCCATGGGGTTCAAAGAGTTGGACACACCTGAGCAACTAACACACACACAAAGATGAATGCTTTTAAAAATCTCTTATATTAGGTATATATCTAGAGATGACATTACTGATAATCACACCTATTGAATGCCTCATGAGGGCTCAGAATTTCTGTTACCATTTTTACATATGTCTTATTTAATCCTCAAACATTCCTATGAGGCAAGCATCATATGAATACTTACTTTACAAATAAGGAAATATATGTCCAGAAATTGTGGGCAGCTTTTTAGGAGCCTCATAGCTGGGAAGTCTCTGTGCCCTAACTGCAACTCTACTTACATCTTCAGCACACACTGAGGCTAGCAGCCATCAGGCTCCTATTTACCTGGCTTTAACTCCTGCAGGTTGAGCGAATATTAAGTGAACATGCTAACTCGATCTAGCAGACATTTAAAAGTCATTTTAGTGACTGAATATGCTCTTTATATAGGCATGCATCTGGAGCATGTTTTCCTACTTTATTACGGGTGACTTTTGATTGCTAGGGGGGTTGTTGGCATCCTTATCCATTCAGTCCTGAAGGCATCCAGCTATCAGTGCTCCTTGACTTCTTCACCTTCATCTGCTGACATCAAATCCTATTGATCCAACTTTGGACATGCCCTTGGAGTCACTCATTCATTCAGTAACTGTTTCCTGAGTGTGGATGTGTGGGGCCCACAGGGAAGGAAGCTTCTGGAGTTTGTGTTCCCCGCCACCCCCCCAACTCCCCCCATCCCTCTTCAGTCCTCACCTAACACTTTTGGCTTCTCTTATTCCCAATGTGTATTTCTGCTACCAGTCTTTCCCTTAAAACAAACCCATGCCATCACTTGCTTAAAAACCTCTCCCACCTCCTGCTCTCAAGAGTAATTCTTTAGCCCTATCCTTCAAGGATTCTTCTGAATCTGCTTTCTGATCCTTATCTTCTATCCTTTCTTACACAGTTGCACTTATGATGAGTTGAGGCAGATCTTTTAACTATCCTGTCTTTGGAGGGTTATCAGAGCCAAGATTGGGGTCCTGCCTGCTGAAAGGCATGTCCCTCTGAGTGAGCTATTGGATTACTAGGGCCATGGGAGTGAATGCAAGATAGCAGGCCAATGCCCATGTTGTTTTTCCCAGCACCATGGCCAGAGGCTCATTTATACAACACTGCGCCCTCATCCTGGTTGGGTAGTACAGTGGAATGGCACCCCATCTGAAGCCAGATTCCCCGAGTACAGATCTGACCTCTGCTGCTTACCTGATCATCATACCCACCTCATCAGATGGTGAAAGTGAAAGTGAAGTCACTCAGTCGTGTCTGACTCTTTGTGACCCCATGGACTGTAGCCTACCAGGCTTATCCGTCCATGGGATTTTCCAGGCAAGAATACTGGAGTGGGTATACTGGAATGGGTTGCCATTTCCTTCTCCAGGAGATCTTCCCGACCCAGGGACTGAACCCAGGTCTCCCACATTGTAGGCAGACGCTTTACCGTCTGAGCCACCAGGGAAGCGTTAAATGAACCAGACACACTGGTGAAACATTTAAAATAGTGTCTGGCAGGTAAGTAAGTAAGTAAGTGTTAGTCAGTCAGTCGGGTCTGACTCTTTGTGACGCTATGGACTGTAGCCCACCAGGCTCCTCTGTCCATGGGATTCTCCAGGCAAGAATAGTTGAGCAGGTTGCCATTTGTAAATGGTAAATACTGAAAGATAGTTATGCCACCTTCCTTTTATTTCTTAACAATTGTAAGATAACATTTTCTTCTGTAAATTGCCATGGTTTATTTCCCAAATGGATTAAACATGTAAAATTATGAATCCCATTTCTTACTCATAGGATTATAATCTCTTGTGGTTATGTTGAGGTTGGGTTGAAGAAAGAAGTGTCATCCTGAAATCTGAATTTTTAAACTTGTTTCATGAGTGATTCAGATGCTAAAATTTTGGAACCACTTCTCAGGTCTTTCTTAGCCCTCAATGTCCATTTCTCTTTTAGAGCAAGGTAGGAGACCAAGGGTACTGTTATGGTTCTGATTCTCTGTTGCAGTGAAACTACTTTGTATTATACAATAATGATGGAAAAAAGTCCTTATACACTTGTTCAAACCTATAGAATGTGCAACACCAAGAGTGAACTCTAATGTAAGCTGTGAACTTTGGGTGATAATGACAGATCAGTGTAGGTTCATTGTTTATAACAAGTATACCTATCTGATGGGCGTTGTTGATAATGGGGGAGGTTGTGCATATTTGTGGGGAAAGAGTATGTCAACTGAAAGTAAAAACACACAATCTAAAAGTTAAGGATTACGTTTTAGTTAGGTAGACAAAACTGAGGACTTAAAGTCCATGTGGCCTCTCAGATAGCTCTGAGAGACATCTCTGAAGAGGTAAGGGAGGCACCAGGTTATATAGGAGTATCTGCAAAAGAAAACTGTTAGGAAAAAATGCCGCGGGAGGAAAAAAGCCGCCTCTAAGGACCGGTGGTAAAGGCCTTTATTAAGCGTCGCCCTCGGGCAGAACTCCCGGGGGCGGGTGAGTGAGGAGATGAAGGGAGTCTGCGAGGTATGAGGGGTGGGGAGGGGTTTTATAGTCAGGGCCTGGCGTCCAAGCCAGGTCTTCCCATATAAGGAAGAAAGCGCGGGCTACAGCGGCGGTTGGTGTCCAAGGGCTCCATGTCGGCACCCGATTGGACCAGGCTGCAGGGGGCTGGCCCCTGGAAGTTTAGCCAGCCTCCGGAACTTGCCTGCGGCACTTTTCCGGGGCATGCCTCAACATGCCTGACCTTTCAAAAACTCCAGGTTGTTGGAACACCAAAAGATTACAGTTAATTAAAGAAAATCAGATACCCAAAGTTAAGGAACTTAGCACTTTTCTGTGTCTGGGAAGATATAAGATGCAAGTGTGGGCCCATTGAAATCATTTCTGTGATATGCACCTCAACAATCTGGGGCTTATATCCTATACTTTCTCTTCTTAAGTCTTCTCAGGGTGTGCCATCAGGGGTGGTTGTGGCAGCTGACTGCTAGATGGGGGGTGTTTTGTTCCTATCCTGAGTTCCCTCAGGGCACACTGTTGGGACAACTATAATGTAGTGACTTGAGGACTGCAATATCTTTTGTTTACTGATATGGCAGGCAACTTTTTTTTGATAGATATATGGGAACTCTCTGTACTGCTCAGTGTTGCTGTGACTATATAACTGTGCTAAAAAAAAAAAAAGTTTGTTGAAACAAAAAGGGCATATTACTGAAAGCAAGTTTATGTACCTGACACATAGTGAGGTCAAACAGTACTAAAATACTGAAGTTTGAAGCAGAAAAAGGTTTATTGCAGGGCCATGCAAAGAGACAGGTGACTTGTGCCCCTCAAACCCTAAATTTCGCAGAGTTTCAGCAAAGCAATTTTAAAGATCAGGTAAGGGAAGGGGCTTGCAGGGTATATAATCAGCTCATGCACAGTTCTGTGATTGATTGATGGTATCACGGATTAACATTATCAATCTTTAAGCTTCAGGAGGCCTGGAGGCTATATGCTCATAGTATCAAGTAGTTAATATCTTCCTTTGGTTGGGGGGTGGGGTGGGGTTCAAATTTGTAAAACAACTCAGGAATGTACATCAGATACTGTTATCTAGGTACTTTAGAGAGGAGCTAAAAAGGAGGATATGGAGGAAGGGCTTGCCCCAGGAAGGCCCCATGGATCCTGCTTGATTACAATACCCCTTTTCTCTTCAATACTCCTCAATCTTGAGGAAAACAGGTGTTGGACAAGAAAAAGGAACTATTTTTGGATAAAGAGTTTAATCATAAACTCAACAGAGGAACTAGGTTTTAGGGGAACTTGGTTTCAATCTCTAATCCTATCACAATTCAGTTCAGTTGAGTCGCTCAGTCGTGTCCGACACTTTGCGGCCCCATGAATCGCAGCACGCCAGGCCTACTTGTCCATCACAAACTTCTGAAGTTTGCTCAAACTCATGCCCATTGAGTCGGTGATGCCATCCAGTCATCTCATCCTCTGTCGTCCCCTTCTCCTCCTGCCCCCAATCCCTCCCAGCATCAGGGTTTTTTCCAACGAGTCAACTCTTCGCATGAGGTGGCCAAAGTATTGGAGTTTCAGCTTCAACACCAGTCCTTCCAATGAACACCCAGGACTGATCTCCTTTAGGATGGACTGGTTGGATCTCCTTGCAGTCCAAGGGACTCTCAAGAGTCTTCTCCAACACCACACTTCAAAAGCATCAATTTTTCGGCACTCGGCTTTCTTCACAATCCAACTCTCACATCCATACATGACCACTGGAAAAACCATAGCCTTGACCAGACGGACCTTTGTTGACAAAGTAATGTCTCTGCTTTTTAATATGCTATCTAGGTTGGTCATAACTTTCCTTCCAAAGAGTAAGCGTCTTTTAATTTCATGGTTGCAGTCACCACCTGCAGTGATTTTGCAGCCCCCCAAAATAAAGTCTGACACTGTTTCCACTGTCTCCCCATCGATTTCCCATGAGGTGATGGGACCAGATGCCATGATTTTAGTTTTCTGAATGTTGAGATTTAAGGCAACTTTTTCACTCTCCTCTTTCACTTTCATCAACAGGCTTTTTAGTTCCTCTTCACTTTCTGCCATAAGGGTGGTGTCATCTGCATATCTGAGGTGATTGATATTTCTCCTGGCAATCTTGATTCCAGCTTGTTCTTCTTCCAGCCCAGCGTTTCTCATGATGTACTCTGCATATAAGTTAAATAAGCAGGGTGACAATATACAGCATGATGTACTCTTTTTCCTATTTGGAAGCAGTGTGTTGTTCCATATCCATTTCTAACTGTTGCTTCCTGACCTGTATACAGGTTTCTCAAGAGGCAGGTCAGGTTGTCTGGTATTCCCATCTCCTTCAGAATTTTCCACAGTTTATTGTGATCCACACAGTCGAAGGCTTTGGCATAGTCAATAAAGCAGAAATAGATGTTTTTCTGGAGCTCTCTTGCTTTTTCAAATATCCAGCGGATATTGGCAATTTGAACTCTGGTTCCTCTGCCTTTTCTAAAACCAGCTTGAACATGTGGAAGTTCTCAGTTTACTTCCAGAATGGGTGAATTTAACTCAGATGACCATTATATCTACTACTGTGGGCAGGAATCCCTTAGAAGAAATGGAGTAGTCATCATAATCAACAAAAGAGTCCGAAATGCAGTACTTAGATGCAATCTCAAAAACGACAGAATGATCTCTGTTCGTTTCCAAGGCAAACCATTCAATATCACGGTAATCCAAGCCTATGCCCCAACCAGTAACGCTGAAGAAGCCGAAGTTGAATGGTTCTATGAAGACCTACAAGACCTTTTAGAACTAACACCCAAAAAAGATGTCCTTTTCATTATAGGGGACTGAAATGCAAAAGTAGGAAGTCAAGAAACACCTGGAGTAACCGGCAAATTTGGCCTTGGAGTACGGTATGAAGCAGGGCAAAGGCTAATAGAGTTTTGCCAAGAGAATGCACTGATCATAGCAAACACCCTCTTCCAACAACACGAGAAGACTCTACACATGGACATCACCAGATCGTCAACACCAAAATCAGATTGATTATATTCTTTGCAGCCAAAGATGGAGAAGCTCTATACAGTCAGCAAAAACAAGACTGGGAGTTGACTGTGGCTCAGATCATGAACTCCTTCCTTATTGCCAAATTCAGACTTAAACTGAAGAAAGTAGGGATAACCACTAGACCATTCAGGTATGACCTCAATCAAATCCCTTACAACTATACAGTGGAAGTGAGAAATAGATTTAAGGGACTAGATCTGATAGACAGAGTGCCTGATGAACTATGGATGGAGGTTCATGACATTGTACTGGAGACAGCGATCAAGACCATCCCCATGGAAAAGAAATGCAAAAAAGCAAAATGGCTGTCTGAGGAGGCCTTACAAATAGCTGTGAAAAGAATAGAAGTGAAAAGCAAAGGAGTAAAGGAAAGATATTCCCATTTGAAAGTGGAATTCCAAAGAATGGCAAGAAGAGATTAGAAAGCCTTCCTCAGCAATCAATGCAAAGAAATAGAGGAAAACAACAGAATGGGAAAGACTGGAGATCTCTTCAAGAAAATCAGAGATACCAAGGGAACATTTCATGCAAAGATGGGTTCGATAAAGGACAGAAATGGTATGGACCTAACAGAAGCAGAAGATATTAAGAAGACGTGGCAAGAATACACAGAAGAACTCTACAAAAAAGATCTTCATGACCCAGATAATCACGATGGTGTGATCACTCACTTATAGCCAGACATCCTGGAATGTGAAGTCAAGTGGGCCTTAGGAAGTATCACTACAAACAAAGCTAGTGAAGATAGTGGAATTCCAGTTGAGCTATTTCAAATCCTGAAAGATGATGCTGTGAAAGTGCTGCACTCAATATGCCAGCACATTTCGAAAACTCAGCAGTGGCCACAGGACTGGAAAAGGTTAGTTTTCATTCCAATCCCAAAGAAAGGCAATGCCAAAGAATACTCAAACTACTGCACAATTGCACTCATCTCACACGCTAGCGAAGTAATGCTCAACATTCTCCAATCCAGGCTTCAGCAATACGTGAACCGTGAACCTCCAGATGTTCAAGCTGGTTTTAGAAAAGGCAGAGGAACCAGAGATCAAATTGCCAACATCTGGTGGATCATCGAAAAAGCAAGCGAGTTACAGAAAAGCATCTATTTGTGCTTTATTGACTATGCCAAAGCCTTTGACTGTGTGGATCACAATAAACTGTGGAAAATTCTGAAAGAGATGGGAATACCAGACCACCTGACCTGCCTCTTGAGAAACCTGTATGCAGGTCAGGAAGCAAAAGTTAGAACTGGACATGGAACAGCAGACTGGTTTGAAATAGGAAAAGGAGTACTTCAAGGCTGTATATTGTCACCCTGCTTATTTAACTTATATGCAGAGTACATCATGAGAAACGCTGGGCTGGAAGAAGAACAAGCTGGAATCAAGATTGCCAGGAGAAATATCAATCAACTGAGATATGCAGATGATACCACCCTTATGGCAGAAAGTGAAGAGGAACTAAAAAGCCTCTTGATGAAAGTGAAAGAGGAGAGTGAAAAAGTTGGCTTAAAGCTCAACATTCAGAAAACTAAGATCATGGCATCTGGTCCCATCACTTCATGGGAAATCGATGGGGAGACAGTGGAAATAGTGACAGACTTTTTTTCGGGGGGGGGGGGGGCTCCAAGATCACTGTAGATGGTGATTGCAGCCATGAAATTAAAAGACACTTACTCCTTGGAAGGAAAGTTATGACCAACCTAGACAGCATATTAAAAACAGAGCTATTACTTTGCCAGCAAAGTCCGTCTAGTCAAGGCAATGGTTTTTCCAGTGGTCATATATGGATGTGAGAGTTGGACTGTGAAGACAACTGAGCACTGAAGAGTTGATGCTTTTGAAGTGTGGTGTTGGAGAAGACTCTTGAGAGTCCCTTGGACTGCAAGGAGATCCAACCAGTGCATCCTAAAGGAGATCAGTCATGGATGTTCATTGGAAAGACTGATGCTGAGACTGAAACTTCAATACTTTGGCCACCTCATGCGAAGAGTCAACTCATTGGAAAAGGCTCTGATGTTTGGAGTGATTGGGGGCAAGAGGAGAAGGGGATGACAGAGGATGAGATGGCTAGATGGCGTCACCATCTCGATGCACATGAGTTTGGCTGAAATCCGGGAGTTTGTGATGGACAGGGAGGCCTGGCGTGCTGCGATTCATGGGGTCGCAAAGAGTCGGACACGACTGAGCGACTGAACTGAACTGATGGGTTTGGTATAGCTTTGGGCATCCTGTCTTTTAATGCTCAGGGTTGTGTTCCTGCTTTGCTGGATAATTACAGTGGTATGTCTTGCTCTGGAACTAGTTGACTCTTGGGTGGAGCTTGGTTTCAGTGTAGGTATGGAGGCTTGGATAAGCTCTTGTCTATTAATATTTCCTGGAATCACGAGTTCTCTGATATTCTCAGGTTTTGGATTTAAGCCTCCTGACTCTGGTTTTCAGTCTTATTTATACAGTAGCCTCAAGACTCCTTTCATAGAGAATGGGCTGCCTTTCTGGATGCCTGGTGTCCTCTGCCAGTGTTCAGAAGTTGTTCTGTGGAAGTTGCTCAGCATTCAAATGATCTTTTGATGAATTTGTTGGGGAGAAAGTGGTCTCCTGGTCCTACTCTGCCATCTTGGGACTGTGCTCTGAGGCTATGCAGTTTTACAAAAGAATCTCAAACGTCTTAGGTTTAGAGTCTGAGGGTCAAACAGCTTCCAGTTATCAAGGATATATCTCAAGGGCATCTGTGGGGAAGTGGAATTTTTATTTTTCCTCCCTCATCTGAAAGTAATGACAGGAAAAGCTAATAGGATCCCATGAATGGACTTTCCTGGGCTGACACTTATCCTTCCCAGCACTGGGGCAAGCTGAGAGCTGACCCTCCTTGTGTCAAGATGCAGATCCCTGGGCAGGTTGAGGCAGGTCAACCTCCTGGGATCCCAGGAGTGGAGTTAGGCATTCCCAAGGTCTCCAGCATGGCTAGTGCTAAGTAGGATTAAGGGGTTGTGATCTGAGAGCCAAGCATCCCTTGGTCCGGACATGGATGCCAAGGAAGCTCGAGAGACTTCTTGGGATCCCCTTTACTGGAATTGGGTGTCCCCAGGACTTCCAATAGAAGAGTGTCACATGGAATGGATGAACTGGTCAGACTTGTCGCCAGTTTTTCCACCTCAGTTGGAAATAAATACCATGATGTAGAGCAATCTAAGCTTATGCCCCGAGACTGGAAACCTGCTGGAATAGCCGCAAATCTTTTTTTTTTTTTCACAAATCTAATTGTGTATTGTCCTGAAGGATGTAACCCACTGTTTTTAATTTTTTTTAAGAAAAATTTTCTAAGAGTCAACCAGTTAGAGCCTTGGAATGGAGAAATCCATCAAGGTAACCCAGAAAGTGAAAGAAAGTGAAGTGACTCAGTCGTGTCCGACTCTTTGTGACCCCATGGACTGTAGCCTACAATGCTCCTCCATCCATGGGATTTTCCAGGCAAGAGTACTGGAGCGGGTTGCCATATCCTTCTCCAGCGGATCTTCCCGACCCAGGGATTGAACCCGGGTCTCCCGCATTGTAGGCAGACACTTTACCATCTGAGCTACCAGGGAAACCTAACCCAGAAGGGCTAGACATAGATAATTGGCCACAAACCCAGCAATTGGGTTGATTTTTAAAATTGGCATAGGATTGTGTCTATGATAGAAAAATATTTGATTTAAATGCAAAGATCTAAGAAATCAAGGATCATTATAAATTAATGAAACATAAAGAAATCAAAGAAAACATAAGAATCATAAAATTCTTATAAAAACCAAGAATCAAACGAATCAGGTTAAGGATCTTGAGTGAGTTGTCCTGCTTCTGATGTCATCCTTTTATTCTTGTTTGAGTGTAGTTTTTCCCTCTGTTTGAGCATTGTTTTAAGGTGATTTTGAGGTCAACAGTTCTCTCTATAGGCCACCCCAGTGCAGGGACCCTTTGTGTGTGGACGTTAACCCTAGAGTTAATTTTCTTTTAGTTTCACTGTACATGAGCTAGTTAATACCTGATAAAGGTACTTCTGTCCAGGTTGGTGATAGTCCTTTGCATTATGTCTTCTCCAGAAGTTATAATTCTCTGGTTGTAGGCCACAGGGCATCTGATCTCCCTCCAAAGACAGATTACTGAGATAAGCTTTAGAAACAAACTTTAGAATATCTCTTAATAACTCAATTAAAGTTTTTAGTAATATAACAAAACAGCAAAGGAAGACCTGGGAAGTGAGCCTTTGCAAACATAGACCTTAATTAACAAAACTAGAATTTAATATTTAGTGAAACATAAAGAAAATTTTCCTTCATGAGGACATATTAACTCGGCAGCCAGGGAAGGCTTTATCTCATCAAATAAAAATGAGTTTTGTCATGGGGCTGGGGAAAGCCAAGTGACCATCTTATGTTTCCCACAACCCTATTTGATTTACAGTTAGTTTACCCATTTTGATTTCTGCAATTTAGGAGTAGACTGTTGCCATGTTTTTTTTTTTTTTTTTTTGCTTGATACCAGCTGAAGCAGCCTTTTTATTACTTTTATGTACAGTACAGAAAACTCAATAGTGTACACTGAGCCCAGCTTGGTGGCCAGTTTTTTGGCCTTAGCCTTTTCCAGCTTGGCGATGCGAGCCACTGACTTCGGCCCCAGGACATTGCCTCCCCAGTGACGACGGATCTCATCGTATCTGTCGTTGTAATTGGTTCTGATGGCTTCCACCAGCTTAGCCAGAGCACTCTTGTCCTCCGAGTTGACTTGTGTGAAGGCCACGGTGGTGCATGTCTTCCTGTGGACCAGGCGCCCCAGCCGGGCCTTGCCCTTGATGATGCAGTAGGGAACCCCCATCTTGCGGCACAGGGCAGGCAGGAAGACCACGAGCTCGATGGGATCCACATCGTGAGCGATCACCACCAGCTGAGCCTTCTTGTTCTCCACCAGGGTGGTGACAGTGTTGACCCCTGCTCTAAGGACAGGTGGCCTCTTGGTGGGGACGTCGCCTTTGCCGGCGGCTTTCTTCTCAGCGCGGGCCAGCAGCCTCTGCTTCTTCTCCTGCTTTGTCTCTGGTCTGTACTTGTGGGCCAGCTTAAGCAGTTGAGTAGCTGTTTGTCGGTCCAAGGCCTGGGTGAATTGGTTAATTGCAGGAGGCACCTTCAGCCGCTTATAGAGAATAGCCCTTTGCCGCTGCAGCCGGATGTAGCGGGGCCATTTGACAAAGCGGGTGAGGTCCCTCTTGGGTTGGATGTCCTGTCCAATACCAAAATTCTTGGGCCTCTTCTCGAACAGGGGGTTGACCACCTTCTTGGCCTCCTGCTTCTTCACCAAGGCCGGGGCCGGGGCTACCTTCTTCCCCTTGGCCTTCTTTCCCTTCGGCATCTTGAAGGGCTGGCGTAGAGAGCTGTTGCCATGTTTTAAGGACATCAGGATAGCAAGTGTCTGACAACGAGGGCTTAATTTTTGTAAAGCAGAATAAAGATTATGGTACATGTGGATAAAGCTCAGGCTTATTTACTTTACCAGAGTAAGAAAAGGTTTTAAAAACAAATATAAATCAGTTAATGGCAAAGAAATTCACATTGTCTGTTATTAAATACTGCATTCCTGGGTAACTTCGTTTTCTTAACAGAGAGAGAGAAAAAAAAATTCAGTCTGGCACCAGGTTACTATTAATTACAAAATTTGCTTATCTGGCTAATCTTAGTAAATTTTTGTCATAAACCTTGAAGAAGAAGCAGTATTTTTGCAAAGGCATCAGAGGGAAACCATAGAAGACACATTTAGAATCTGACTACATTGCAGTTGACAAAGCAACCTGGTCATTGCTGTGGCATGTAACACTTTAATATGACAATTAGAATTATAACTGACAATATTTTTGCCAGGACATATCAGATATTTATGAATTTCATATAATTTTTAGACTATCTGTGTTAGTGACATCTACCATATAATATAACCTAAAAAGATTTGTTACTTATTTGACAGTACTTCGCATGTACCTTTAACATGGTCAATGAACCTAATTAGTTTAATATCCTTCTTTGGGATGCCTCAGGGGCCCTCAGAAACACCTCAGAGTTAGCTAGACATCAAAACAACTTCATTAGAATTTAAGAAAGTTTTCCCCAAAATTTCTAAAGGGTTTATAAAATTCAGTGAGATAGGATCATGCAGGTCACTGTGAAACAAGTTATTCACTTAGCAATAGTAGCAAAAGATTTCAAAGGTAAACATAGAACAGATCATTTAAAAGGGTAATAAACTTAATATCCATTATCAAAGGTGATTTAACATTTTAAGAAAACTTGTACCATGCACCCTACTTTTCTTAAGCCACTATGAAGTATCCTTTATATCAGTACAGTACTCTGTAGATTGGTAAATATAAATCAGTTAAAGCTCTTACCTCACTTGCATTTTCTTTTCTTAAAAGCTTCTTTACATTTTACATTGTCACTTTCCTTGCTGACAATTTGCAACAGATATAAACCTATGCACAATAAAAGTATTACACAATGTTGATGACTCAAGACATGTCTGTTAATTAGATCAGCAGGCAGACATTAATATTGAATATTTCCCAGTTCACATGAACCTGAAATTCATTGAGTTTAATTTTTTTGAATTTAGAATTCTTTGGTTTGTAAGCACTTACTTTTCTTTAGGCCAACTAAATTAGAGCTCCTTTATAAATTAGCCTCAGTAATATTATCCAAAGACAAAAATACACACTGAGACATACATATATATCCAGATAGAGACTTTATAATTTTTTTGTTTGGTCAGAAGAACCTGACAGGGTAAAGAAACCGCGTAGGGGAAGGAGTGAGGGAATCTGGGCTCTCCCTCCCTCTGAGAGACAGGAGAAGTTAGATGGGAAGTCTGTATGATGTTAGGAGAGTTTTCTGATTTTTCAGGCTTTGGATTATAGGAGAAAGTTCTAGTATTTTAACAGAGGATTTTTGAACACAGAGTAAGGTGGGAGATTGTTCTTCCCAAGTAGAGTGGGTAAGAAAATCCCAGGAAAACATAAAGCGCAGAGCACGCTGGCTGGTGAGGTGGTACGAGCACTGGCAAGCTGCTCAGGGAGAAAGATTCCGGGAGGCAGCAGGGCCCGGGGGAGGTAAATTTTTTTTTTATCCCAGGAAAACAAGTTTGTCATTCAGTGGTGCAAATTTGTTGCAGGTAGCAGCAGGCGCCAAGTTCCAACTCCCAGCACATTGCTTGCTGTGTTGAGAAAAACACACTTCTAGTGCATAAGGCTTACTAGGGGTTGTAGTTTAGGCAGAGTGAGAGAAAGGGAGAAAAGTCAGAAGTCTCCAGCCAGAAGTTTGGGTGAGACCTGCAGTTTACCTTACATCTGAGGCACGGCACCAAATGTCAGGTGTGGTTCTTTTCCCTCCATTCCTGTCTTGTTATAGTAGAAAATTAAAATGACAGATCAGGAAAGCTCATGCAGGCAGGATTTATTAAACAAGCGACATGAAATACACTCCTGAGGCGTGAGAGCAGACCGACCTCTGTAAGAGTGGTCCTACCCTGTCTTTTAATGTCCTTTGTTCCCTCTCCTAAGCGGTCCCCGGAGCCTGATTTCTTCTGCCCCATGTCAAACAGCTAGTTGTGATTTTGGTGTTCTCATAGAAAATGAGCGTGTTTCCTTCTATTCTGCCATCTTAAAGATATCGCTAGCAATATCACAAGGTTGCCAGGGAAAGCGTCAAAATGACCTCAGATATACAGATGCCACTACTCTAATGGCAGGAAGCAAAGAAGAACTAAAGAGCCTCTTGACGAAGGTGAAAGAGGGAGTGAAAAAGCTGGCTTAAAACTCAACATTTAAAACACGAAAATCATGGCATCTGGTCCCATCACTTCATGGCAAATAAATGGGGAAACAATGGAAACAGTGACAGGCTTTATTTTCTTGGGCTCCAAGTTCACTGCCAATGGTGACTGCAGCCATTTAATTGAAAGATGCTTGCTCCTTGGAAGAAAAGCTATGACAAACCTAGACAGCATATGAAAAAGCAGAGACATTACTTTGCCAACAAAGGTCCATATAGTCAAAGCTATGGTTTTCCCAGTAATCACATATGGATGTGAGATTTGGACCGTAAAGAAAGCTGAGCACCGAAGAATTGATGCTTTTGAACTGCGGTGCTGGATAAGATCTTGAGAGTCCCTTGGACTGCAAGGAGATCAAACCAGTCAATCCTAAAGGGACTCAATCCTGAATATTCACTGGAAAGACTGATATTGAAGCTGAAGCTCCAATACTTTGGTCACCTGATGTGAAGAAGCCGACTCATTGGAAATGACCCTGATGCTGGAAAAGATAGAGGGCAGGAGGAGAACGGGATGGCAGAGGATGAGATGGTTGGATGGCATCACCCTTTAAATGGACATGAGTTTGAGCAAGCTCTGAGAGATGAAGGACAGGGAAGCCTGGTGTGCTGCAGTCCATGGGGTTGCAATGAGTTGGAAAGGACTGAGTGACTGAAGAACAACAGCAGCGTCAATCAGGGCTTGTACCTGAGACCAATCAGGGAAGGGAGCATTTCCCACCGAAGGTTTCTACTCCGGGCTGCAGAGTTTTCCTTTGTTCTGTTTTACTCAGGCTTTTTTATCCCTTTGTTTGCCTTTTAGTTGCCGCTTTTTAATTGCCATTTTGGACTCCATTCTCAAACTACCCAACATTTCCTTGTATCTGTAGAAACACAGATTAAAGACTTGTAATATTTCAGACAAAACTTCAAAATTATAACCCATATTTATCAGTTTGTGTGAATGTATATATTCAATGAAGTCCGACACTTTTGCAACCCCATGGACGGTAGCCCGTCAGATTCCTCTGTCCATCAAATTTTCCAGGGAAGAATACTGGAGTGGGTCCCATTTTCTATTCCAGGAG
This sequence comes from Cervus canadensis, assembly GCF_019320065.1. Lineage (NCBI taxonomy): Eukaryota > Metazoa > Chordata > Mammalia > Artiodactyla > Cervidae > Cervus > Cervus canadensis. Next base: position 18,478,436 of record NC_057394.1, on the reverse strand, counting down.
ATCTTCCCGATCCAGGGATTGAACCCATGTCTCCTGCCTTGACAGGCGAGTTCTTTATCACTGTCCCACTTGGGAAGCCCATTCATTAGTTTACTCAATCTTATAGAATTAATAATTTTTACTAGCATTTTCATGAAATCAGAAATTCCATTAAATTTTAAATATCTTACCTGGTTCAACAGCATGATATAAAAGTTATCAGAAACCTGTTCTTGTCAGAAGTCCTTCCTGTGACTCTTCTTAAAGATGAAGCAATTTGGAAAGCCTCAGCTTAAACTGTCTGCAGATGATTAAGGACTTAAAAAAGCAATGTTAGAGATCTGATTATAGTGTTTTTTGACAAGGAAGTTTAACCAAGTTGTTGGGACATACAGTATTTTAAAATAACAACTAGAATTATGACTGATGCAATTATACCAATACATATCCAAATTTCAGAAACTTTATCTAGTTTTTACCATGTCTAGGTTAGTAACATTCATTCGTAAAGTATACTCTAAGTAGTTTTATCACTCGTGTGATAATGCTCTCCAGTAATTTTACATACCAAATAATACTAGTTAAATATTTTTCTTAGATGCATCAGAGGCTCTCTAAAGCATTTTAAAGCTGTCTGGAAGTCAAAAGGACTTTAATGAAAATTGTATATTAGGAAAGTTTTCTCCAAAACACTTGGTCAAATAAGGTCATAGATCACTGTGAAATATTACTTATTCCTTAACAAAAGTGAGAACACATCTCAAATGCAAATACAGATCACTTAAAGGCGTAGAAGCTCACACAGTCAACAAAGTCATCATTACAGGAGAACTTTGTCCTTCTAACAGAAAGAGAAAACCAAATCTAGTCTTGTACCAGTTTGCTTTTAATAATAAAAGTCATTTAATTAATTAAATTCAGTATGAACTTAGCCCATCTGTACCATGCCCAAAGTTCTTTTTTCAGTGTTGCCTTTCTACAAACTTTTCATCATTTCTGTATCTATGTTATTTTGTTCTTAAATTATCCCATGTTGAAACAACTGCATAAACTTCCATCATTTAACTTGATTTAGCACAACTCTAAAATTTTACATTACCAAATATCTGTAGAGATCATTTATATCTAAAAGGCACAAAAAGAGAAATGCAATTTTCTCTTCTAACTCATTATGCAAAACTCAATCATCTTGGCTATTTTCAGGAAATTTTTTTCTCCAGTTCTCAAGTATCCACTTAAGTTTTAAAAAACAGATAATAGTTATAGACAGTAATGTATATCATTTGCTCACATTCACATGGCTCACTTTAAGCAAAACCAGAAAGAGGGAACAGGATTTGGACTCAGGCAGGAAGACAACACAGGCACCCACATACACATCCTCCAATATAAGCCAAATTGCAAAAGGCCCATTTTGATACAATAACAGAGCCATTAGGGGTCGTTGTTCTCCAGATCTTAGAGAGTATTGAGAATACACAGCGCTACAATAAAAATACAGTTTTCTTTCATTTACATGAACATAGCTGAAGATCTCCCAGTTTTGCAACATATACCCCAGTTGGACTGTAAGATGGAACAGAGCTCTGATCATCCATACTTAATGGCTGGTGTCATCAAATATCAAGCAAACAACAATTCAAAATGTTCTCTCAGGATCACAGTTCCCTAGCCCCTAAAAGGGAGATTCCAAAACCACGTCCCTTTAGTCAAAATGGGGATAACCTCAACTAACGTCCCATCAGAAATAAAGCTGAATGAATGACCAAGGCTAGTCTAAAAGGGAACATGCTAACCAGTGCTGCACCATAGGCAAAGCCCAGCTCAATGCATCATCACACATGAGCTGCATTACTCACCAAAGACATCTCAGTTGACCAGTGCAAGTACTGATGCACATACAAACAACAAACATATGGTCCCACATACAAAGAATCACGCCAGGTATAGCCCCCAAATTCCACCTCCATTTCCAGATGGAGGCCACAGAGTGAGCTGGCTCCCAAAAGAGAATGCCTTTGACTCATGCCAAAATGATACACACAAAAGCATATACAATATGGTTGCACAGACAGAAATTCTGAGGAGGTGTAAAAATTTTACATCCACACCCAGGTAGAGGCCTCTAAACAGATTGGCCCAGCTCTCTAAAGGGAACAGACCCAGAGTGGCTCATTTCCTGTAAGGGAAGCAGCCCAAATGGAGTAGAGAGAGTTTCCAACCTGCACAAGCTGGAATGACTTACCTTCCAAGCAACACTGAATGTGGACTGCATTCTGGACATTTCTTTGCTCCAGTCTTGTGCCATGAGGCAGTTGGTACCTCTCAAGGACAGTGCCTCCCAGTTCCCTGGAGCAAATGAGCTCCAGCAGCCTCTGGCGACTCAGAGAAGGGACTTTCTGTGGCTGGAGTTGACCTACAATGGGCACAGACTCTTGGCTGCCTTGCCAAAATTGTAAATGAAAGCAAGTTCATGTGCCTGATGTACAGTGAGGCCAAACAATAAGGAAATGTCAGAGTTTGGAGCAGAGAAAGGTTTATTGTAGGGCCATGCAAGGAGATGGGTGGCTCATGCCTCTGAAACTCCAAAATCCCCAAAGGATTTCAGGAAAGTATTTTTAAAGACTAGGTAAGAGAGAGGGGTCACAGGGTATGTGATCAGCTCATGTACAGTTGTCTTGATTGGTTGATAGTGAGGTAAAAGGACAGTGTCACAGAGGTTAACATTATCAATCCTTAGGCTTCAGGGGACCTGGGAGATATATGCTTATGGTCATCAACTAGTTAACATCTTCCTTTAGGTGGGGGTTTTCACATCTGTAAAACAACTCAGGAAATATGATTCAAACACTGTCGTCTAGGTGCTTCAGAGAGGAGTTAAAGCAGAGGATATGGGGAAGGGACCTGTCTTGGGAAGACCCCATAGGGTCCTACTCAGTTACAGATAAAGACCTATGAAGGACTGGGGTGGATGCAGGGTGGGAGGATAAAGGTAGGCGTGTCAGCGAGTGTTCAGGAACAAGATGGAAACCAACCTGGCTGTGAGAAAAGATTCCTGTTTGGACAGAGGGATATGTGATGGGAAAAGCAGGTTGGGGCTACTGCAAATATGCAGACACTCACATTGGTCCTGATTGTACTGAGACAGGAGGCTTGGCTTTGCAAGCTGCATAAGATGACATATCTCCTAAATTCACTTAAATGCACTGATGTTTATTTCTCAGGGACTGATAAACTTTGAGCAATCTGTTAAAGCACCAAGATAACTCACAAGATTCTATTAGTTCTTTGGTCTTGAGTTGTGTCCTTTAATTAAGAAAATATTAATTACATGTTCATGTGCATATACCTAGTGGTGGCCATGCACCTGTTACATGCAGGTAGGGCATCACCTGCTGGTTGCTTACTAGTTCCAATCAGCAGTACTTTAATCCCATCACAACGTTGGGAGTTGGTCAGCAAGAACAGTGTTTACTTGTGACTCCTCATTTTTTTTTCTATTTATTTTTATTAGTTGTAGGCTAATTACTTTACAATATTGTAGTGGTTTTTGCCATACATTGACATGAATCAGCCATGGATTTACATGTGTTCCCCATCTTGATCCCCCCTCCCACCTGCCTCTCCATCCCTTCCCTCTGGGTCATCCCAGTGCACCAGCCCCGAGCACTTGTCTCATGCATCCAACCTGGGCTGGCGATATGTTTCACCCTTGATAATATGCATGTTTCAATGCTATTCTCTCAGATCATCCCACCCTCTCCTTCTCCCACAGAGTCCAAAAGTCTGTTCTATACATCTGTGTCTCTTTTTCTGTCTTGCATATAGGGTTATCATTACCATCTTTTAAAATTCCATATATATGCATTAGTATACTGTATTGGTGTTTATCTTTCTGGCTTACTTCACTCTGTATAATGGGCTCCAGTTTCATCCATCTCATTAGAACTGATTCAAATGAATTCTTTTTAACAGCTGAGTAATATTCCATGGTGTATATGTACCACAGCTTCCTTATCCATTCATCTGCTGATGGGCATCTAGGTTGCTTCCATGTCCTGGCTATTATAAACAGTGCTGCGATGAACATTGGGGTGCACGTGTCTCTTTCAGATCTGGTTTCCTCAGTGTGTATGCCCAGAAGTGGGATTGCTGGGTCATATGGCAGTTCTATTTCCAGTTTTTTAAGAAATCTCCACACTGTTTTCCATAGCGGCTGTACTAGTTTGCATTCCCACCAACAGTGTAAGAGGGTTCCCTTTTCTCCACACCCTCTCCAGCATTTATTGCTTGTAGACTTTTGGATAGCAGCCATCCTGACTGGCGTGTAATGGTACCTCATTGTGGTTTTGATTTGCATTTCTCTAATAATGAGTGATGTTGAGCATCTTTTCATGTGTTTGTTAGCCATCTGTATGTCTTCTTTGGAGAAATGTCTGTTTAGTTCTTTGGCCCATTTTTTGAGTGGGTCATTTATTTTTCTGGAATTGAGCTGCAGGAGCTGCTTGTATATTTTTGAGATTAATTCTTTGTCTGTTGCTTTGATTCCTATTATTTTCTCCCATTCTGAAGGCTGTCTTTTCACCTTGCTTATAGTTTCCTTTGTTGTGCAAAAGCTTTTAAGTTTCATTAGGTCCCATTTGTTTATTTTTGCTTTTATTTCCAATATTCTGGGAGGTGGGTCATAGAGGATCCTGCTGTGATTTATGTCAGAGAGTGTTTTGCCTATGTTCTCCTCTAGGAGTTTTATAGTTTCTGGTCTTACATTTAGATCTTTAATCCATTTTGAGTTTATTTTTGTGTATGGTGCTAGAAAGTGTTCTAGTTTCATTCTTTTACAAGTGGTTGACCAGTTTTCCCAGCACAATTTGTTAAAGAGGTTGTCTTTTTTCCATTGTATATCCTTGCCTCCTTTGTTGAAGATAAGGTCTCCATAGGTATGTGGATTTTTCTCTGGGCTTCCTATTTTGTTCCATTGATCTATATTTCTTTCTTTGTTTCAGTACCATACTATCTTGATGATTGTGGCTTTGTGGTAGAACCTATTTTTTACTCTCACTGTTACTGAATTTTTGCTAATGTATCAAATGTGTGTGTCTTTTTTTTTTTTTTTTCTCTTAAAGAAGAGGATTTAAAGCAGTTATCTGTGTGTAATAGTATATTCTTGGTGTTAGCTGTAGTGTGGGAAAAAGTGTTGGGAATGTGTGTTGATAAGACAAGGGACACTGTGAAGAAGTAAAAGTCTTGATTAGCTGATAGGAGAGAAGGGAGACAAAAGGCCAGGCATGAAGCAGAAAAGGCCTAGAAATTCTGAGGCAGGAAGGCTCTGCAGTGCCCACAGCCTGGTGGACCCCAGGGCAGAGGGTATGGAGAAAACTGGAGAGCCTTCGGGAGGGTGGGGCATACAGCCTGCACTGCTGCTTCAATTATATTGAAATGGAAGGAACAGAGAGCGGATAAATGGGGAAGGGATGAGAAAATGGATTTTGAGCCAGTTTTAGTAAGCAAGGAAAGTCTCAGAGGAAAGGAGAGAAGATTTTAGCTTGAGCATTGACACTCATGAGTAATTGAATTTGGCTTGGGCCACTCTGAGAAAGCCAGGTGGTAATCCACATCAAGATAGCTCACCAGCAATGTGGGTGTTCTTTTATCACCCTGGATGTGTTCCAGTGACATCTGTGCCAGGCACTGTGCTTGGTCATGGAGATTCCATGTAGTATGTAAGTAGTCATTGCCCTGAAGGAGTGTGGTCTCTGGTAGGATAGTTAGTGGGAAATATGGCTGCTGGATGAAGATCTGTAAGAGGAGAGGGAAGGAGAAAGGATCATGGTGGAGAGGACAATACTTGGGGTGGAACTGGGTTGAGGGATAGCTCATTCAGCAATGGTTGAATTGTTAAGTATATGCCCTCAGGGATAAATTGGAATTAAGGAGTCAATTGATCCAGGTCTCCAGGTCCAAATCCTTTTTTAGGTGGTGACATGTGATTTAGGTTCCTGTCAGTCATCTAATGGAGGTGAAAATCTTCATCCCTTGATGATATCCAGAGGGCTCTGTCTGGCATTTTGAGATTTGGCAGCAAAGGAATTTGTGAAAGTCCTTAAATCAAGAGCCATGGGGAAAGAAATTTGCCTAATTGAGCAAATTCATCTCTTTTCTGCATGGGATTACTCAAGAGTGGTATCATGGTGACAGCTGCTCTTTGTCTGACTTTGTCCTGTTCAGAGCAACATTGATCCTTTAAGTTAATTCCTCAGCAGCCCAGGCGAGTGTTATTATCTCCAGGTATTCTCTCCACTTTCCAGAGACCAGTGCTGAGAGGTTACCTAACTAGTTCAAGGTCATACAACCAGAGAGTGGTAAAACCTAAACTCTAACACAGGAAGATTTCTGCCTAAGGTACACCAAACACAGTTTTTTTCTCTTTAAATTTTAAAAAATAGTGGTAAAATGCACAAACCATAAATTTACCATCTTAACCACTGTTAAGCATTTGATTCAGGGTTGTTATATACATTCACATTATCATATAAGCTATTTTCAGAACCCTTTTCATCCTGCATTAGTGTGTCATTAAACACTGACTCCCCAGTCCCTTTCCAGCCCCTGGGAACCACAGGACCACTTTGTTTCTCTCTAAATTTGACTGCTCTGAGTACCTTCATGTAAGTAGAATCATACGGTATTTGTCCTGTGTCCATTTTACACCCCCTCCTCCACCACCAGTGTGTAAGGGCACAATTTCTTCACATCCTTGACAAATCTTTTTTATTCTCCCCACTCCCTACATTAGCTCTTCTAAAATGTGAGGTGGTGTCTCATTTCCCTAATGGTTAGTGATGTTGAGCATCTTTTCTGCTCAAGCAGAATTTTACAGAAGACCTCTCAGGTAGGATGTCATTATCTGGGTAAGTCCCAGTGCTAATTTCCTGAGTGATTTCTGTGGGGAATAATTGTAGGATAAATGACCCAATATCTTTTAAGCCAGTGGTAATAAAACTCATAGATTTATACTTTTGTTTTGAAAGGAAATTGAGACCTAGAAATATTAAGGGTCATGAATTTACTGAACTGGAATGGAGTAGGGGAGCAGTGGGGGAGGTGGACCTTTGAGGCCCTGGGTCCTCATTACCACTCTTGGGAGTAGAGTCCAGTCTTCTGACTCCTGGGCCACCATGGTCCTTTAGGCATGCCAGGCAGGGTTTGCACAATCTGAAGCTCAGTCTCTTATTGCTTATTTAATAATTCATAGACATTCATTTATTAATTAATTTAATAATTCATAGACATTCATTTATTTAATTCTTGAGCATCTCCTCTGCACTATAACTATATTGTGCTAGGAATGTAGCAATAGGTATAAGAAATCTGATCTCCACTTTTACAGGTTATTATTGTCTCGCCTTGAAAATTTCCTAAACCTGGCAAAATCAGTAAATTGATCTTAATCTTTGGGCTATCTCTGCATATTAATTATTATCACTTACACAGTGCATACTGGGTTTGAATGGGGTTTTGTGGGGGTGATCCTCTATATAGTTACTGTTTTCTCCTGTTAAAATTAATAAATAATTTGCAGAGAGATAATTTGAGATTATGTAAATATCATACTCCACATCAAACTTTTACCCATTAGTTTTAAGTTCCATGGGTAATTTTCTAACTCCATTGTTCCTTCTATCTATGTTTGTTTGCACTCTAGAATGGAAAAGCTTTCCCTTCTCTCTTGTTTATGTCACAGTAAGGATTTGTGGATTCATTCATTATTTAATGGGTTATGATTCATTGCCATATATATATATATTTTTTCTAAAGGCAATTATTTCTTTTATTTATTTATTATTTCTGGCTGTGCTGGGTCTTTATTGTTGTGCATGGGCTTTTCTTGTGAAGAACAGGGGCTACTTTCTAGTTGTGGTTTGTGAGCAGTGGTCTCTCTTGTTTCAGAGCATGGGCCCTAGAGTGAGTGGGCTTCAGTAGTTGCAGTTCTTGGGCTCAGCAATTTCAGCTTAGGGGCTCTAGAGTGCTGACTCAGTGGTTATCCTGTGACATGTGGGATCCTCCTGGACCAGGGATCAAAGCTGTCTTGCCTGCATTGTCAGGTGGATTCTTTACCACTGAGCCACCAAGGAAGCCCCATTTATTTATTTCTGTGCTTGAAGTACCCCAGGTTTGTCTAGTGAGAGCCCTTCAAGCTGACTTCTCTGTCCTTTCTACACATCCTCATTATGCTGTTGTAAAAAGTTTGCACAACATGAAAGTTGGAAATTACAATTTATTTGAGGCAAAATGAGGACTGCAGCCTGGGAGACAGCCTTAGCGAAATGGCTCCAGGGAGGCAAGAGGAGGAGTTAGGATATATAGGAGTTTTGCAACAAAGGGCAAGTAGTCAGGAACATCAAAAGATTATTGTAAATTAAAGAAAAAAAATTGAATATCCCAAGTTAAGGAATTTAGCACTTTTCTATGTATGGGAAGACAAGAGTCTGGGCTCACTGGAGTTATTCTTTTGTTATGTATCTCTGTTATCTGGAGCCAGTATCCTGTGTTTTCATATGCTGAGTTTCCTTAGGGCTCATCACAGGGAATGGCTACAGAGAGTGGTTGCAGTCTTTGGCTGCTAGATGACAGGTATTATTTTCCTTCCTGAATTTCCTCAGGGCCCACCAGCTCCTGCTGATGTTTGCAACATCCTTGTTTACTGATATTGCAGGAAATATTTAATTTCTTAAAATAATTTCATCTCTCAATTCCTTGAGCACTTCCTTATTTTATAGTGCAAGGTGTTCCAGGCCGGTTTGTACTTTCTATGGCTGTTGTTTTTCACCTACTGATAGTGGTTCTGTTGCTGGAAATGCCTGGGGCTTTGCTCACCTGGTTCATACTAGTTGTAGCAGCACCCACAGATGTTCCCCTTTTGGAGCCAGTGTTGTGACTTGACCTGTACTTGTAGTTCTGAGGATTGTGAGATGAGTCTCAGCAACAGCCATTAGGGAACTTTGAAAAGGCAGGGTTTATTACTCACATGTCCTGGAGGGCAAAAGGCACACACGGGGTGACACAGTGATGTCCTGGATGAAGGAGAGCGAGTTCAGTTCAGTCACTCAGTCATGTCCGACTCTCTGCGATCCCATCGACTGCAGCACGCCAGGCTTCCCTGTCCATCACTAACTCCTGGAGCTTACCCAAACTCACGTCCACTGAGTTGGTGATGCCATCCAACCATCTCATCCTCTGTCGTCCCCTTCTCCTACCGCCTTCAATCGTTCCTACCATCAGGGTCTTCTCCAGTGAATCGTTCTTTGCATCAGGTGGCCAAACTATTGGAGTTTCAGCTTCAGTGTCAGTCCTTCCAATGAATATTCAGGACTGATCTCCTTTAGGATGGACTGGTTGGATCTCCTTGCAGTCCAAAGGACTCTCAAGAGTCTTCTCCAACACTACATTTCAAAAGCATCAATTTATTGGCACTCAGCTTTCTTTATAGTCCAACTCTCACATCCATACATGGCTACTGGAAAAACCATAGCTTTGACTAGACGGACCTTTGTCAGCAAAGTAATGTCTCTGCTTTTTAATATACTGTCTTGGGTTTGTCATAGCTTTTCTTCCAAGGAGCAAGCATCTTTTATTTTCATAGCTGCAGTCACCATCTGCAGTCATTTTGGAGCCCCAGAAAATTAAATCTGTCACTGTTTTCATTATTTCCCAACTATTTGCCATGAAGTGATGGGACTGGATGCCATGATCTTTGTTTTCTGAATGTTCAGTTTTAAGCCAGCTTTTTCACTCTCCTCTTTCACATTCATCAAGAGGCTCTTTAGTTCCTCTTGACTTTCTGCCATAAGGGTGGTGTCATCTGCATATCTGAAGTTATTGATATTTCTCCCAGTAATCTTGATTTCAGCTTGTCTTCATCCAGCCCAGCATATCAGAAGATGTAATCTGCATATAAGTTAAATAAGCAGGGTGACAATATATAGCCTTGATGTACTGCTTTCCCAATTTGGAACCAGTCCGTTGTTCCATGTCTGGTTCTAACTGTTGCTTATTGACCTGCGTACAGATTTCTAAGGAGGCAGGTAAGTTGGTCTGGTATTCCCATCTCTTGAAGAATTTTCCACAGTTTGTTGTGATCCACACAGTCAAAGGCTTTAGCATAGTCTAGGGAGAGAATATTTGAAAGCACCTAAAGTATCTAAGAGAGTTGATTGAAAAAAAATTGCAGAGCCCAAATATTGACAGTTATGTTTTATTCAGTAGATATTCTTAAGACTGCAAGTCTAGGAGGAAGCATCTCAAGTAACCCTGATAAAAGTACTCTGAGGAGGTGAGGGTGTAGAGTCCAGTTATATAGGAGTTTCCCCCTAAAGGACAGGTAGTCTGAATGTCAAAATATTCTTAATGAAAGAAAACCAGATATCTCAAATTAAAGAATTTAGTGCTTTTCTTTGAATGGAAAGATGCAGGAATTTGGGCTTATGGAAATCATTCCTTTGATATGCACCTCAGTTATCTGGGGCCAGTATCCTGTGTTTTTTAATCCTGAGGTCCCTCTGTGGTCACTATTGGGAGTTGCTGCAGTTTTACCCTGTTCCTGGGAAGGATTGAGGGCAGGAGGAGAAGGGACAACAGAGGATGAAATGGTTGGATGGCATCATCAGCTCTATGGGTATGAGTTTGAGCAAACTCTGGGAGATCGTGAAGAGCAGAAAACCCTGGCGTGCTGCAGTCCATGGGGTTGCAATGAGTCAGACATGACTGAGCGACTAAACAGCAACAACATATAGCAGGGGTTTTTTTGTTTTGTTTTGTTTGTTTTCTTCCTGTGTTCCCAAAGGACTCACCAGTTCACTCACTCAGAAGGAAGTGGCTGCAATCATTGATGACTCTACAGCCTTTGTTTACTGATATGGGAAGCAGTATTTTATTTCTCAACTGTGAAAGTTCTCATCACGAGAAAATTATTTTGTAATTGTGTAGGTTAAAGAAACAAAACCCCTAACATTTGGGCGCTGGAATGTTCTTTGCAGCTGGTGCGTCTTTGCTTTTAGGACCCCTCCAGTGTATAGAGCTAGGGCATACACATGAATGTGTTGTTGTTTAGCCTTTAAGTTGTGTCTGACTCTTTTGTGACCCCATGCACGATAGCCCGCCAGGCTCCTCTGTGCCTGGGATTTCCAAGGCAAGATACTGGAGTGGGTTACCATTTCCTTCTCCAGGGGATCTTTCTGACCCAGGGATTGAATCCGCGTCTTCTGTATTGGCAGGTGGATTCTTTACACTGAGCCACCAGGGATGTCCATATATTCTCCCACTCATATCTCTATATATTTAAAATGTAGACTTTTCTTTTTAATAAAGCTCATTAATATAGGGTTCTGTTTAGAGATTGTTACCGAGTCCAAGCTCACTATGCTTGCCTCACAATAGGCTGATGAATCTGACAGACAAGCTGCTGAGGCAAGGTAGAGACTTTAATTGGGGAACTGACAGACCGAGAAGATGGCAGGCTCAGTTCAGTTCAGTTGCTCAGTCTTGTCCGACTCTTTGCAACCCCATGAACTACAGCACGCCAGGCCTCCCTGTCCATCACCAACTCCTGGAGTTTAACCAAACTCATGTCCATTGAGTCGGTGATGCCATCCAACCATTTCATCCTCTGTCGTCCCCTCCTCCTCCTGCCCCCAATGCCTCCCAGCATAAGGGTCTTTTCAGATGAGTCAGCTCTTCGAATCAGGTGGCCAAAGTATTGGAGTTTCAGCTTCAACATCAGTCCTTCCAAGGAACACCCAGGACTGATCTCCTTTAGGATGGACTGGTTGGATCTCCTTGCAGTCCAAGGGACTCTCAAGAGTCTTCTCCAACACCACAGTTCAAAAACACCAATTCTTCAGTGCTCAGCTTTCTCTATAGTCCAGCTCTCACATCCATACATGACCACTGGAAAAACCATAGCCTTGACTAGATAGACCTTTGTTCACAAAGTAATGTCTCTGCTTTTTAATATGCTGTATAGGTTGGTCATAACTTTCCTTCCATGGGCTGTCTTTTAATTTCAGGGCTGCAATCCCCATTTACAGTGATTTTGGAGTCCCAAAAAATAAAGTCTGACACTGTTTCCACTGTCTCCCCATCTATTTGCCATGAAGTGATGGGACCAGATGCCATGATCTTAGTTTTCTGAATGTTGAGCTTTAAGCCAACTTTTTCACTCTCCTCTTTCACTTTCATCAAGAGGCTTTTTAGTTCTTCTTCACTTTCTGCCATAAGGGTAGTGTCATCTGCATATCTCAGGATATTGATATTTCTCCCAGAAATCTTGATTCCAGCTTGTACTTCCTCCAGCCCAGTGTTTCTCATGATGTAATCTGCATGTAAGTTAAATAAGCAGGGTGACAATATACAACCTTGATGTATACCTTTTCCTATTTGGAAGCAGTCTGTTGTTCCATGACCAGTTCTAACTGTTGCTTCCTGACCTGCATATAGGTTTCTCAAGAGGCAGGTCAGGTGGCCTGGTATTCCCGTCTCTTTCAGAATTTTCCACAGTGTATTGTGATCCACACAGTCAAAGGCTTCGGCATAGTCAATAAAGCAGAAATAGATGTTTTTGGAACTCTCTTGCTTTTTCGATGATCTAGCGGATGCTGGCAATTTGATCTCTGGTTCCTCTGCCTTTTCTAAAACCAGCTTGAACATCTGGAGGTTCATGGTTCACATATTGCTGAAGCCTGGCTTGGAGAATTTTGAGCATTACTTTACTAGTGTGTGAGATGAGTGCAATTGTGTGGTAGTTTGAGCATTCTTTGGCATTGCCTTTCTTTGGGATTGGGATGAAAACTGACCTTTTCCAGTCCTGTGGCCACTGCTGAGTTTTCCAAATTTGCTGGCATATTGAATGCAGCCCTTTCACAGCATCATCTTTCAGGATTTGAAATAGCTCAGCTGGAATTCCATTACCTCCACTAGCTTTGTTTGTAGTGATGCTCTCTAAGGCCCACTTGACTTCACATTCCAGGATGTCTGGCTCTAGTTGAGTGATCACAGCATCATGATCATCTGGGTCATGAAGATGTTTTTTTGTACAGTTCTTCTGTTATTCTTGCCACCTCTTCCTAATATCTTCTGCTTCTGTTAGGTGCATACCATTTGTGTCCTTTATCGAGCCCATCTTTACATGAAATTTTCCCTTGGTATCGCTAATTTTCTTGAAGAGATCTCTAGTCTTTCCCATTCTGTTCTTTTCCTCTATTTCTTTGCATTGATCACTGAGGAAAGCTCTCTTGTCTCTCCTTGCTATTCTTTGGAACTCTGCATTCAAATGGACATATCTTTCCTTTTCTCTTTTGCTTTTCACTTCTCTTCTTTTCATAGATATTTGTAAGGCCTCCTCAGAGAGCTATTTTGCTTTTTTAGATTCCTTTTTCTTGGGGATGATCTTGATCTCTGTCTCCTGTACAATGTCAGGCTAATGCCTCAAAATAGCCATCTTATTGGGGTCTGGATGCCAAGTTCTTTTATAGATCACAGAGAGAAAAATAATAAGGAACTAAAGTCGAAAGGCAAAATACAGTGGGAGAGGCAGTAAAATAAAAGAGTCTTCAGTCTTGCAACACATCTCCAAGGGAATGGCCAGCCCTTGGAAGGGGTGTGTTAATCTCTTCTACTCACAGGTGGGCAGGGACAAAGTATCTCTCCATGAACTGAACAAGGGCACTGTAGTTTACAGTCAAGCAGAAGGGCAAGGGTTCTTTGAAGAGGCCGTTGTGTATGATTTTAATAATAAAAGCAAGTTAAAGAAACAGTTTTCAACATGGAGTCAGAATTGGCTTCTTCTCTGCAACAAGATGTGTAGTTTGGATTTATGTCTCTCTTCTTTTCTCTTAATTTTTAACAGGTGGCTAAACCCCTTGTTTAAAATTGGTCACAAACGGAGATTAGAAGAAGATGACATGTACTCTGTGCTTCCAGAAGATCGCTCCCAGCGCCTTGGAGAAGAGCTGCAAGGGTGAGCACAGGCAGCAGGGAGAAGGGAGGGAGAGTGAGGATTTCCACGTGCGGCTAAAAGTGTGTGTGTGTGTGGCTTTGCCTTCCCCTAGGTTCTTCTGAGCCTCTTCCCCTGACCTGGCATGCTCACCCGCCTCAGGCTAACCCTGGTCTTAGCCCACTTTGGAGGTTCGGGGAGTCTATGTTCCCTGTGCATCTGTGCAAGTGGAGGGAGCCCGCAGTCGAGGCCTTGGAGGTTGAGCTCTGTCCCGGGAGGTGGGGTCCCTGGAGTGTTACTGAGTTCAAGCTCGCTCTGCTGACCACATGACAGGCCAATGAATCTGAGAGACAAGGTATTGAGGCAAGGAATATGACTTTATTCAGAAAGCTGGCTGACTCAGAAGATGGCAGACTGGTGACTCAGAGTAACCATCTTGTCGAGGTCTGGATGCCAGGTTCTTTTGTAGAGTCAGAGAGAAAGAAGCAATGAGGAACTAAAGTCAAAATGCAGAATAGAGAGGGAGAGGCAGTGGGGAAGTAAAGTGAAAGGATTTTCAGTCCTATAACACATCTCCAAGGGAATGGCCAGCCTTTGGAAGCGGAGTGTTAATGTCTTCTATTCACAGGTAGGGAGGTCAGATTATCTAAGAGCTGAACAAAGGCCCTTTAGTTTACAGTCAGGCAGAGTGGCAGGGTCTTCTGAGGCAGGCCATTATGTATGACTGCAATAACAAAAGCAACAAAAAGCAAGTCAGAGAAACAGTTTCCAACATGTAGTCAGAATTAGCTTCTTTTCTCCAACAGGAGGAAGGTGTCTGCCCTCTTGAGCTGTTCATGGTGCTGTGAATCCAGCAAAGTTTGGCAGGAAGTCATTTCCCAAGACTAGGACTTTTCCCTTCAAGGCTTGTTGAAGGGAAACAGTCCTGGTGCTTCAGGGTCTTCACCGTTCATCTTTGCTCACAGGAGCCCTGTGGGCAGTTAGCCAGCATTTTTGGGGCAGCCACAGAGCGCCCTGTAGTAAACGCTTATCTTCCACTCCACCACTCCCATTTCTCTTGTGGTGGACACGCTGTTCTTTACTGTGCTTTGTTTCTCATCACAGGTACTGGGATAAAGAAGTGAAGAGAGCTGAGAAAGATGCACGGGAGCCTTCTTTAATGAAAGCAATCATCAACTGTTACTGGAAATCCTATTTACCTTTTGCAATTTTTAAGCTTTTTGAGGTAAAAGCTTTTATATAGAGTGCATTGCTGTATACATGCAGATCAGTACTGAGATGGATGCAACTGGTAGGGAAAGAGGCCAGTGGTTTAAGATCAGGGGATAAAATGTCTAGGAAACATGATGCAGCTCAATGGTTGTATTTATCTTTAGGATACAAAGATACTTAAAGGACTGGACCTCTGGGGGATTACTCTTTTCCTTTTAACTTATTAAAATGTAGTATCCTGGAAAGAAGGACTGAAAAGAAAAGACATTTTATTCCAAGTTAGGATATTGTTCAGTTCAGTTCAGTCACTCAGTCGTGTCCGACTTTTTGCGACCCCATGAACTGCAGAACGCCAGGCCTCCCTGTCCATCACAAACTCCTGGAGTTTAACCAAACTCATGTCCATTGAGTCAGTGATGTCGTCCAGCCATCTCATCCTCTGTCGTCCCCTTCTCCTCCTGCCTTCAATCTTTCCCAGCATCAGGGTCTTTTCAAATGAGTCAGCTCTTCGCATCAGGTGGCCAAAGTATTGGAGTTTCAGCTTCAACATCAGTCCTTCCAATGAACACCCAGGACTGATCTCCTTTAGGGTGGACTGGTTGGATTTCCTTGCAGTTCAAGGGACTCTCAAGAGTCTTCTCCAACACCACAGTTCAAAAGCATCAATTCTTCAGTGCTCAGCTTTCTTTGTAGTCCAAATCTCTCATCCATACATGACTACTGGAAAAACCATAGCCTTGACTAGATGAACCTTTGTTGGCAAAGTAATGTCTCTGCTTTTTTTTTTTTTGATTTAATAAAGTTTTATTTTTTAAAATGTACAGCTGGTGGGACCTGTTCATGCATCTTCACCAGCAGCTGGGGCATCTCCACCCTTGGTGTTTCTGGTGTAAATCACTTGAGCTCTGTGCTTTGAAACCAGTTTAATAAGTCCTTTACTAAGGAGTTCCTGAAGGGCTGCTCTGGCCAGGGAACCACGAATCTTCAGTCTCTCAGAGACGACAGCTGGAGTTATAAGCTTATAGTTGGGAACTTCTTTACAGAGTTTGTCATATGTTGCTTTGTCAAACAAGACTAGGTTATTGAGCTTGTCCCGAACTTTGCCTTTGGACCACTTCTTCTTTTTGGCCTTGCCCCCAGATTTGTGCACTGGATCTTTGTCTTTCTAGGCCGACTTTCCAGCATCTTTCTTCTTCTTGTCGTCCTTGGGCGGCATAGCGAAGGCCGGAGAGCAACTGTGACCACTGCCGCCTCGCTAAGATGTCGGACAAAAAGGCTGTCTCTGCTTTTTAATATGCTGTATAGGTTGGTCATAACTTTCCTTCCAAGGAGTAAGCTTTCTTTTAATTTCATGGCTGCAGTCACCATCTGCAGTGATTTTGGAGCCCAGAAAAATAAAGTCAGCCACTGTTTCCACTGTTCCCCCATCTATTTACCTTGAAGTGATGGGACCAGATGCCATGATCTTAGTTTTCTGAACGTTGAGCTTTAAGTCAACCTTTTCACTCTCCTCTTTCACTTTCATCAAGAGGCTCTTTAGTTCTTCTTCACTTTCTGCCACAAGGGTGGTGTCATCTGCATATCTGAGGTTATTGATATTTCTCCTGGCAGTCTTGACTACAGCTTGTGCTTCTTCCATCCCAGCGTTTCTCATGATGTACTCCGCATATAAGTTAAACAAGCAGGTTGACAACATACAGCCTTGACGTATACTTTTTCTTATTTGGAACCAGTCTGTTCTGTGTCCAGTTCTAACTGTTGCTTCCTGACCTGCATATGTTTCTCAAGAGGCAGGTCAGGTGGCCTGGTATTCCCATCTCTTTCAGAATTTTCCACAGCCTATTGTGATCCACACAGTCAAAGTCTTTAGCATAGTCAATAAAGCAGAAATAGATGTTTTTGGAACTCTCTTGCTTTTTCGATGATCTAGCGGATGCTGGCAATTTGATCTCTGGTTCCTCTGCCTTTTCTAAAACCAGCTTGAACATCTGGAGGTTCATGGTTCACATATTGCTGAAGCCTGGCTTGGAGAATTTTGAGCATTACTTTACTAGTGTGTGAGATGAGTGCAATTGTGTGGTAGTTTGAGCATTCTTTGGCATTGCCTTTCTTTGGGATTGGGATGAAAACTGACCTTTTCCAGTCCTGTGGCCACTGCTGAGTTTTCCAAATTTGCTGGCATATTGAATGCAGCCCTTTCACAGCATCATCTTTCAGGATTTGAAATAGCTCAACTGGAATTCCATTACCTCCACTAGCTTTGTTTGTAATGATGTTTCCTAAGGCCCGCTTGACTTCACATTCCAGGATGTCTGGCTCTGGTTGAGTGATCACAGCATCATGATCATCTGGGTCATGAAGATGTTTTTTTGTACAGTTCTTTTGTGCATTCTTGCCACCTCTTCTTAATATCTTTTCCTTCTGTTAGGTGCATACCATTTCTGTCCTTTATCGAGCCCATCTTTGCATGAAATTTTCCCTTGGTATCACTAATTTTCTTGAAGAGATCTCTAGTCTTTCCCATTCTGTTGTTTTCCTCTATTTCTTTGTATTGATTGCTGAGGAAGGCTTTCTTATCTCTCCTTGCTATTCTTTGGAACTCTGCATTCAAATGGGTATGTCTTTCCATTTCTCCTTTGTTTTTTGCTTCCCTTCTTTTCACATGTGTTTGTAAGGTCTCCTCAGACAGCCATTTTGCTTTTTTGAATTTCTTTTTCTTGGGGGTGGTGATATTGTTGGTGATTAGTAAATGATATAATGATCTTTGACCAAATAAAAGATCCTACAAACTCAAGGAATATGTGCCTTGTGGTATTGAGAAAGTAAATTTGGACCAGAGCCCCAACAACGTTACCAAGTCCAAGCTCACACTGCTCGCTGCCAATGAATCTGAGGGATGCAGAGCTGGCTGACCAAGAAGGTGGCAGAATAATGTCTCAAAGTAACCATCCTGTGGGGGTTCTGGATGCCAGGTTCTTTTATGGATCAGAGATGAGGTGAGGTGAGGAAACAAAATAAAAAGGCCATTTAATCTTGCAAGTATCTCCTAGAATGGCAAGCCTCAGGCAGGGAGATGTGTTAATTTCTTCCTTCCTGCCATCTACAGGTGGACAGGGTTCTGTCAAAGGCATTTTCATTTAACAGCCAGACAGAGGGGCAGGATTCTCTGAGGCAGGCAATTATGTGTGACTGTAACAACAAAAGTGGCCTAAGACACAGATCTATCATGCAAGAATCAAAATTGACTCTTCCCAGTTACAATAGCACAGGTGCTCAACAAATAATTGTTTTTAATTTTTATTGGAATATAATTGCTTTACCATGTTGAATTAGTTTCTGTTGTACAGCAGAGTGAATCAGCTATATGAACACATACTTGCCTCTTTTTTGGATTTCCTTCCCATTTGAGTCACCACAGAGCATTGAGTAGAGTTCCCTGTGCTATACAGTAGGTTCTCATTAGCTATCTATTTTATATAGTAGTGAAGATATATCAATCACACTTTCCCAGCTCATTCCATCTCCCCTTCCCCCTTGGTATCCATAAATTTCTTCTCTATTTCTGCTTTGTAATTAAGATAATTTATACTATTTCTTTTCATGTTCTACATATATGCATTAATATACAATATTTGTTTTCTCTTTCTGACTTACTTCACTCTGTATGCCACTCTCTAGGTCCATCCACATCTCTACAAATGATCCAATTTTGTTCCTTTTTATGGCTGAGTAATGTTCCACTGTAGAGATGTACTACATCTTCTTTATCCATTTCTCTGTTGATTGACATTTAGGTTACTTCCATGTCCTGGCCATTTTAAATAGTGCTGCAGTGAATATTGAGATGCATGTGTCTTTTTAAAAATCAAGTCATTTATTTTAATTGGAGGATAATTACTTTATACTATTGTGGTGGTTTTTTTTTTTTTTTTTTTTTTTTTTTTTTTTTTTTTTTTTTTTTTTTTTTTTTTTTACCATACATTGAATTATAGTTTTCTTTGGGTATATGCCCAGTAGTGGGATAGTTGGGTCATGTGGATCAGATCACATCTGATAAATGCTTTCCTAAAGTGGTAGTTGTCACCCCCTCTTCTTCAAGGAGAACAGAATCTGGATCCCTGCATCTCAGCTGAAGTTGGCCAGAGCTCCCAAGAGCACATCCATTCCCCTGGCTGCCCCCTTCCCAGTGGGCTGGGTACCCCAAGCCAAAGGCCCTGATGGGGAGGAGCTCCAGTTTCACTGTGAATTGGGGAGAATTTGTGAGCCACTCATGCTGGTTCCTGTCCCTGGCTGTGGGGGTGGATTGCTGGCTGAAGGTGGAGTCTGGGAGCCTGGCATTGGCAGAGGGTGAAGGAAGAATGTGCAGGGCAAACCTGAGGCAGAAAGCTGTGAGCTCAGTGACCTCCATGACCCTGAAGGGCCTGGGTCAAGACCCCTCAGAGGACAGTCCACCTGGGGACACAGTGCCGGCAGCCCGCCTGTTCTGGCTGAGCCTGCTGGAGGTCTGCTGCAGACCCCCCTGGGTGGCTCGTGCTCTCCGTGGTCCCTTATTGCTGCCTTAGGGACATGGGTGGCCTGTGAGTGTGTGGCAGCAGGAGGGATGGAAGATGCAGTTGCTGAGAAAGAGGTGTTTTACATGGAGAAGGTGGTGGGTTGGCATCAGTCCACTGTGTTTGGGTGAAGGGGGTGGGTCAGGTGATTTACAGGTGGGCGGTGTGGTTCCTTGTTTAAGAGGCTCTGTTGGACTTCCCTGGTGGTCCAGTGGTTCAGATGCCATGCTTTCAATGCAGGTTCCATCCCTGGTTGGGGAACTAAGATCCCACATGCTGCATGGCATAATTGAAAAAGGAAAGAAAAAGACTGTTTTACTGAAGGGCACTGCGAGTAGTAGGCAGCTAGGTAGGTGAAGTCTGTCCCACACAACTGGAGAAATCAGAGAATCTGTCAGCTCACAGGTGACTGGATAGTTCTGGGAGATAGAGCTCTCCTTGATGACAGGTGGGTTGGTCATTGTGGCAGAGTATGGGACAGGTATGAGGGGCAGAATGCTACCTTTGATAGGGAACATACCACCTAGATAACTGCAGTGCCTTGTGAAGGGCAGTAGGGAGTGTTGATTCCAAAATTGTTTGTTTCCAGAAATACTTCCAGGAAGGCCAGGTCTGAGGCTGTATAAGGTGCAACTGGTGGAGCCCTGGCTCCTCTTTCAGGAGGTCAGTTGTTGGGTGGTCATGGCAGAGAAGTGGGAAGTCAAGGACCTTGCAGATGTGGGGGCTCATCCTTTGTAGTAGTACTGAAAGGTTGTTGCTGAACGATAAGATGTGGGATTCTTGGCCTCCGGAGGAGACAAATTCAATCCGAGGTCAGAGACGAGGCTGGATCACTCAGAGCTTTTGTGTAATAAAGTTTTATTAAAGTATAAAGGAGATAAAGAAAGCTTCTGACATAGGCATCAGAAGGGGGCAAAAGAGTACCCCTTTGCTAGTATTAGCAATGGAGTTACATACTCTCCAATGAATTCAAAGAATGTCTGGAGGTTGTAAAGACCTCACCAGACCTACTCCCATAATTTACATTTTAAGATAACAGAGTTGGCCAGAAGGTTTAATCCAAAGATTGTCCTCAGGCAGGATACATCCTTGTAAAGACCAGACCTACTCCCATAATTTATGTTTTAAGATAACAGAATTAGCCAGAGGGTTTAATCCAAAGACTGTCCTCAGGCAGGATACATTGTTGTTATATAGTCACTCACAATCTGTTAATGAAAGGAAAGGAATGTCATAAAACTTAGAATGGCACCAGATAATTCATCCCTGGCCATAAAACGATTGACTTGAATCTTGTAGAAGGGCAGATTACCAACAAATAGTTTCATTTACATAGATTAGGGGAACAATACCTGAGTACATAGGTTCGGCCATTTGGCAGAACAAACTTGAAGATAGAGTCATAGCTTAAGACAACATTTCCATAAGAAAAAGAAATGTATTGGTTAACTCAAGGTTTGAGAGTAGTTAGCTTCAGGTGAAACCAGGTGTCATGGCAACACAGCATTTTAAGAAAGACCTCCTTTTAAATTTTTATAGAGAAGAAAAAATATCGCTGGTTTGTTTCCTCCTGCCGCTTAAGAGAGATAAAAATGTCTGGCACTTGCAGCCTCTTTCCTCCCTTTGGAGACCCCTGGCCTTCCTGCCTGTTACCCTCTCAGTACTAGAAGTACTAGTAGCAGTAAAGGGGCTCATACTTAGTAGTTGTGATGGTGGCCACAGCAGTACTATTAGTAGTACAGTAATAATAGTATTAAATATACTTGGAAAATACTATAATCTGGAACTGCTATGAGTACTTTATATGTGGTAAAAGTTTTATTCCTTTGGTTAACTCAACTAAGTCATAGGTATTATATTACCCCAATTTTAGAAGAGAGGAAATTTAGTGCCAAGTAGTTATATCATGTTGGAGAAGGCAATGGCACCCCACTCCAGTACTCTTGCCTGGAAAATCCCAGGGACGGAGGAGCCTGGTAGGCTGCAGTCCATGGGGTCGCTACGAGTCGGGCACGACGGAGCGACTTCACTTTCACTTTTCACTTTCACGCATTGGAGAAGGAAATGGCAACCCACTCCAGTATTCTTGCCTGGAGAACCCCAGGGACAGAGGAGCCTAGTGGGCTGCTGTCTGTGGGGTTGCATAGAGTCGGACACGACTGAAGCGACTTAGCAGCAGCAGCAGCAGCAGTTATATCATGTGCTTGTGGTCACACGAAGCATAAAGGACAGACTGAGGTTCCCTCTCAGGTACTGTGACTTCTGAGCCTGACCATCTCAATGACTGACAGCTCATCCGGGGTCAGGAAGGCTCATCTTAAGAGCTTTGTTTTCATGGTCTCAGCCTCATGCATCCTGACCTTGGCCTAAGTATAAGAAATAGGATACTAGGAACTCCCTGGAACAGAAAGTCAGGTTGGGGATCATAAATGAGGATGGAACCAAGGTGATTGAACCCCAGGTTCCTGAAGTGACTAGGTGTTGACACTATTAGCACCAGTGTCATGCTTTGTTCAGGTGGGCCAGGAGCCCTTTAAGAAGCCGCTTTCCCTCATTACCATCCCCAAGTGGCAGAGGTTGTAACTGACCTGGTGAGCTAAGTTCTAAATAACCATCCACACTCTTAAGACACCATTACAGATTGGCTCCTTGAGTAGGAAGGTAGTGGTTCTTGGACATGACAACATTGGGACTTCAAGGAATTGATCTCTGCCCAGATCATCAGTGTTGTTACTTAGAGTACCTGGAAGCTTGCAAAGAGCTGGTATCTCTGTGAATCTGGAGGCACATTTGCTCAGTGAGAATGAGAACCCCAGGTCAGTTACTGGGTTGTGGAGCAGGTCTCCTTCTCTGTTGTCTGAATACACTTTCCTGCACACAGTGCTTGCCCCAGGCCTGAGGTCTTAGGGTGATGGCTGGGTAGGACCAACTGGACTGATTGGGATAATAATGGAAGAACTCTTCATTCTGATGCAGTGAAGTTCAAGAGATTTTGGGACAGTAAAGCTCAACAAGAAGTAAATCTTGACTATTTCCCCTGGCAGCTAAAAGAAGCCTGAAATCCAAGACAAATACTTCTGTTTCTCTAGACTTATCTGTTGACACTCTGCTGTTTGGAAAAGCTAGAAAGAAGTTATTTCTTATAAAAAAGCTAGAAAGAGTCTGCCACATTTCAGAAATGATTTGCATGTGGTGTTTGGGTTTTCAGTGATTAAATCTGCTGAGTTAGACAGAATGAAAGTTAAATAATTGGTTTCATGAAATAACTTCCCATTTTGTGATCTTCTGTTTGTGCTGCTTTCCTGTCTTTGTATCATATTTTTTTAAGAAAAGCATAGTACATCCTTTGTTTTATTTATTTATTTTTATTTTTTGGCCATGCTACATGGCATATGGGATCATAGTTCTCTGATCAGGGGTCAAACCCTTGCCTCCAGCATTGAAATTGCGATCTTAACCACTGGACTACCAGGGAAGTCCCTGGTCTTTGTATTTTAGATAGTGGAAGATCTAAACTGAACCCAAGATTCTTTAAAATGTAAACAGATTTTCTTTGTGATCTCCAGCTCTCTTAATTCCTCTGGTACATGGAATGCCTTGTAGATTATCCATGATCCCCAAGCAGTGTGCTATTATCAACCATAACTACTGGCAGCGCCAGCAAGAAGAGGCAGGTGATGCCAGTTCAGGGTGAAGCTTTTAGGGTTAGGATTCAAACTATGGAAACCTCTGTCCTGTGAATATTAGGAATCACTTTAATGCTTAGAGAAACAAGCACCAGACTAATGTTGAATTTGGTGCACTTGTAGGTCACTCCTAATTAAGACAGAATGGCCAGTGAGTGCCCACCGTGCCTGGCCCCTGTTTGCACCTCCACAGGGAATGTGGGTGGGGAAGACAAGTTTCTGCCTGCCCAGGGCCCTTAGGGTGGAGAGGAGGAGCTGAAGCCTCTGCCTGGGCCAGAGACACAGAGACCACCTCCCAGGTCATCAGCACTTCTCTCTGAGAGATGACGTCTCCACCTGTTGGTGTGTAAGTGGGATGATCTCAGAGAGCCAGAGTGGGTTCACTCAGTCCCTTTCTGTAAGAGGGGATGAGTGGCTGGGGGTTATATCCTATTCTCATAACCCTTAGAAATGGTCTAGCATTGCCTGGTTGCCCTGTCACTTGGTCTTTGTCTGAGGTCACTTTTGCTGATGGTCTTTTTGCAGGTGGAGGCTGTAGGAAGCACATATTTGTGTAAACCTTCACTTTGGAGCTCAGCTGATGGGTAAGAAGTAAACAGAAACCTCTGAGTCCCACAGTAAGGTTTCTGCTTTGAATGAGAGCTGGTTCCCCAAGAGCCATACTGGATCTTTACATTTATTTTCCAACCTTTTGTTCTAAATGTTCCTCACCTCCACTCAACGGAGAAGACTAGGGAGTGGGGCTGGTGGTGGAAAAGGTACAGTGGGGTGAGAGCAACCATTGAGGACAACACAGTAAGGGAGAGGAGGAAGGAGCATTGAGCCAAATGGACAGGGACCTGCTGTGTGTACCCTGCTGGTTCTTGAGTGTATATATTATCCATTTGGTATTAGTAATATCCACAGTGATGACCTTGAGTCATAATGTAGCCACACGTTCCGGGAAACAAACTCACTCAGAAGGACAATGCAGATAGTGGAGTGCAGTTTATTACACTGGTGGGCCCAAGGCAGAGTCTGCTCTTAGCCAAGGACCCCTACCAGTTTTTGTGAAAACCTTATATACCCTAAGTGTACGTGCTCAAACCTACCTCCCAAATTTCTTGAAACTTGTCTGGACAAGGTGAAAGAGAGATACGATCAAAGTTATCCCATGATTCATGTGTCATAAGCTTAGATATTTAAACAGTGGACATTTATCAATAGGCCTGTGGTCATACCCTGATAAGCATAATGGGATTTACGACTTTTTTTCTGTTCAGAGATAATTAGCACATTCTTTTAGGCGACTGGAGAGTCTAGGTACAAGTCCTGAAGCTCCTTCATCCAGGGGTCTGGTTTTCCATTGGTATGTTGGTTCCATAGATATTGGGCATATAGGTCAAAGTCCACAGTCCGGCCCAAGATGGAGTTGTATTTTCAAGATGGAGCCTGTTCTGTTTCCTCCTTCAATAAATGAAGGTTATCTTTTCAATCCACTTTCGTCTTCTTTTTAAAAGCATGTATAAGTTTTTATTATAGCAGTAAACTTTTTAAAAATTGAAGTATAATTGACTTACAACATTGTATTAGTTTCAGGTGTGCCACATAGGTTTTCAAGAATATTTCAAAAATACAGAAACAGTATAGGATTACAGGGCAGCAGAATATGTCACTCCAGAACATGCATCTTTGGATTGTTTTGAGCTAATTTTTTTTTTTTTGAGAATAGACACAGGAGAAGCTCTGAAGACAGAGTATAAGCTAACCTTCTGTGAGGGACATTTACATTGATAAAGGAAATCTCCATTTATTAGGATGTCTCCCTGGTGGCTCAGATGGTAAAGCCTACAACACGGGAGACCCAGGTTCAATCCCTGGGTCAGGAAGATCAGGAGGAAGATCTTCTGGAGAAGGAAATGGTAACCCACTCCAGTATTCTTGCCTGGAAAACCCCATGGACGGAGAAGCCTGGTAGGCTACAGGCCATGGGGTCGCAAAGAGTAGGACACGACCGAGCGGCTTCACTTTCACACTTTCTCCCTCTTTGTACCAGAAAGATGGCTCTGAATCACATAAGAATCCTGTCAATGGAGAAGTCTTCCGGGAAACCTTAAATTTGCATGACACACCCGGTCCCACCCTGTTGCTTTTCCTATTAATCTCTCATAAGTGCTACCTCACTTTTCTGTTTGTCTTGAGCTCAAGATGGTATTTAAGGTAGTGAATTGAGCCAGGAGTTACTCAGTTTTCTTCAGTATCTCCCAGGTATACAGGAGGTCTACATATTAATAAACTTCTGTTTATTTTTCTCTTGTTACTCTGTCTTTTATTACAGGAAGTGTTAGCTAAGAACTCAGAGGGTAGAGGGAAAATAAGCCTCTATGTCATCCTAAGTCAGCTTCAGTAGTTCCCAACTCATGAGCAGTCTTGAATCATCTGAACCTCTACACACTCTCACTTCCCCAAATTATTTTGAAGCAGTACCTAGTTATCACATAATTTTTATTCTGTAAATATTTCAGTCTGTATCTTTAAAAGATGTAAAATTTTCCCTTTATATAATTCTATTCCCATTATTATGCCTAAACATTTACTTTAATATCATCAATATCAAGCCACAGAGTTGTCCTATTTCCCCATGCCTTGTAGTCTGAAGCAGAATCAAAAAAGGTGCATTTGGTTGACAGAGGTTGCATGGGTTACTTTCTGTTCCCCTCCACCTCCTATCTCTTTCCTCTCAGCTATTTATTTTACTTATTATTATTATTTTTTAAATGGAAGAAACCAGGTTGTTTGTC
The DNA here is from genome assembly GCF_019320065.1 of Cervus canadensis. Taxonomy (NCBI): domain Eukaryota; kingdom Metazoa; phylum Chordata; class Mammalia; order Artiodactyla; family Cervidae; genus Cervus; species Cervus canadensis. The sequence continues at coordinate 18,452,242 of NC_057394.1, read as the reverse complement.
CTGGAGAGATTCCCACAGTCTGGATTTGAGTGATTGCTTCCCTTCCTGTGTCATTTAACATGTTCCTTTGACAGCCTACAGTCCATGGGGTCACAGAGTTGGACATGATTGAGCGACTAACACTTTCACTTTCTGGCACCTTAAGTTAGTAGTTAGAAGCTGATCTGACTCATTCAGGATTTCCCTATGCCTCCTCTATATAGGAGGTAGGCTTGTAGGGTTGTGTAGCTCCCTTATAAAGTAGATAAAGTCTTCTCTTTTTGTGTGTGTGAGATGTTAGGAACTATTCATGATCGTTACTCAAGTTTCATTAACTCATTAGGAATTACAAAATGTTGACGTTCTAATTCTAATTTTTACCCTTTTCATTTATTAGCTAAAATAAAGAGCCACTTTGTCATTGTTAACTGTTTGGTTACCCCAAGCTATAGTATGTATGGGAATGGAAGGGAAAATTCTTATTTTTTTTTAACTTAAAACATTCCCCCCACCCCCCCTCTTTATAATTTTTGCCAAGTCAAGTGACATGTGGAATCTTTGTTCCCTGACCAGGGATCAAACCCATGTTCCCTGCATAGAAAGTGTGGAGTCTTAACCACTGGACCACCAGTGAAGTCTCTGTTTTACTTTTTTTCCTTAATATATGTGCCTTGTTGTAGTACAGTTGGCTTACAATGTTTCAGATGTACAGCAAGGTGATTCAGTTATATATAGTAGTGTTAGTCACTCAGTCCTGTCCAACTCTTTGTGATCCCATGGACTGTAACCTGCCAGGCTCCTCTGTCCATGGAATTCTCTAGGCAAGAATACTGGAGTAGGTTACCATTCTCTTCTCCAGAGGATCTTCCCAACCCAGGGCTTGAACCCAGGTCTCCCACATTGCAGTCAGATTCTTTACCATCTGGGCCACAAGGGAAGACTTCAATTATACATACATGCATATATTATTTTTGAAATTATTTTCTATTATAGGTTATTATAAGATATTGACTATAGTTCCCTACTCTATACCATAATCCTTTGTTGCTTTTCAGGTATATATATATGTCATAAAATTTTTAGGTAGGCAAAAGTTCATGTTTTCTAAAATATATATATTATACATATTATTTATGTATACAAAAGCTTTCCTACTGCACTTGATAAAGGCTTGAGAAAGAACATCAAAAACAAAAAAGAGATGGAGAAATCAGAAAATATAAACTAAATAAAATTGGAGCACTGAATATGAAATAGAAAAAGTGAAACAAATTAGATGAAAGTAAAACATCATCATATAGTCCAGTTATTTTTAAACATGGCTGCTCATTAGAGATATATCTAAAGCTCTGGAGCAAAAAAGGCAATACCTATACATTTATATTTTTTGAAAAATTCCAAGATAATTCTGATATGCATCTGGATTTTAAAAAGTGATAACAAGGTTTTCTATAAATTGCAGTTTTCATGATATAAAATATTATTTTTCTGTTGACCAATCTTGACAAAATGATTTTAAGTGAGTACTAGTTACATAAGGAGGGATTGGGGGTAGGAGGAGAAGGGGACGACAGAGGATGAGATGGTTGGATGGCATCATCAACTCGATGTACATGGGTTTGAGTAACTCTGGGAGTTGGTGATGGACAGGGAGGCCTGGCATGATGTGTTTCATGGCGTCGCAAAGAGTCGGACATGACTGAGTGACTGAACTGAACTGAACTGAACTGAGTTACATAATCACAATAGTAAAACATGTTTATCAGTTTTCACAATCAGTAGCCAGATAAAAAAACAAAAGATAATTATAACTGTAAACCATAATTAACCTAACAATATAAAATTAAAGAAAGAAGTGAAAGTGCTAGTTGCTCAGTCATGTCTGACTCTTTGTGACCCTGTGGACTGTAGCCCACAAGACTCCTCTGTCTGTGGGATTCTCCAAGCAAGAATACTGGAGTGGGTTGTCATTCCCATCTCCAGGGGATCTTCCCTACCCAGGAATCAAACCTGGGTCTCCTGCAAGCAGATTCTTTACTGTCCGAACCACCAGGAAAGTCTATTAGTAATATAAAATAATTACATACAATTTGAGGGGTTAGGCAGATTGATGTGGTAAGTGGAAGTGCACATATGCAAATATTTTCATCCACTTAGCCAGTCTGTGTCTTTTGGTTGGTGCATTTGATCCTATTACTGTTTTCTTAATTTTTTGAATTTATTTTCTGTAGGTCTTTTCCTTGTCTTGTGTTTCCTGGCTAGGGAAGTTCCTTTAGCATTTGTTGTAAAGGTGGTTTGGTGGTGCTGAATTCTCTTAATTTTTGCTTATCTGAAAAGCTTTTGATTTCTCCATCAAATCTGAAGGAGAGTCTTGCTGGGTAGAGTGTTCTTGGTTGTAGGTTCTTCCCTTTGAGCACTTTATATATATTGTGCCATTTCCTTCTGGCTTGTAGAGTTTCTGTTGAGAAATCAGCGATTGCCTGATGGGAGTTCCCTTGTATTTGTTGTTTTTTTCTTGGTGCTTTTAATATTTAATATTTTATCTTTGTCTTTAATTTTTGTCAGTTTGATTACTATGTTTCTTGGTGTACTACTCCTTGGGTTTATACTAATTGGACACTCTATGCTTCCTCAACTGGGTTGACTATTTTCTTTCCCATGTTAAGGAAGTTTTCAGCTATTATCTCTTCAAATATTTTCTCAGGTCCTTTCTTTCTCTTTTCTCCTTCTGGGATCCCTATAATGCAAATGTTCACGTGCTTAATGTTGCCCAGAGGTCTCTTTGTCTTCATTTCTTTTCATTCTTTCTGTCCTCCAGGTCATTTATTCGTTCTTCTGTTTCAGTTATTCTGCTATTAATTCCTTCTAATGTATTATTCATCTCTGTTTGTTTAGTTCTTCTAAGTCTTTGATAAACATTTATTGCATCTTCTCCATTATTTTCCCAAGATCCTGGATCATCTTCACTATCATTATTCTGAATTCTTTTTCTGGAAGTTTGCCTAGCTCCACTTCATTTAGTTGTTTTTCTGGGGTTTTATCTTGTTCCTTCATCTGGGACATAATTTTCTCCTTTTTCATTTTGATTGATATTTTGTAATATGGCTCTTGTTTTAGCTGCTGTAGGACTGTAGTTCTTCTTGCCTCTTCTGTCTTCTGTTTGATGAGGAGGCAAAGAGGCTTGTGTAAGCCTCCTGATGGGAAGAACTGGTGATGGGAAAAATTGGGTCCTACTCTGGTGGGCAGGGCCTTGCTCAGTAAAGTTTCAATACAATTATCTGCTGAAGGGTGGGTTTGCACTCCCTCCCTGGTAGTTTTTTGACCTGAGGGGACCCAGCCCTGAGGTCTATGGGGTCTATGGTAGGGTTAATGGTGACCTCCTAGAGGGCTTACATCAAGGGGGACCTTCCTGGACTGCTGCTTCCAGTGCCCCTGACCCTGTGGTGAGCCCCTGCCAACCCACACCTTCACAGGAGACCTTCCAATACTAGCAGGTAGTTCTGGTTCAGGATCTTGTGGGGTCCCTGTTCCTTTCCTTTGGGTCTTGGTGTGCATGAGATTTTGTTTGTGCTCTCTATGACTGAAGTCTCTGTTTCCCCCAGCCTTATGGAAGTCTGAAATTCCACTGGTCTTCAAGGTCAGATTCCCTGGAGGGTCCCAGTTCCTTTGTCAGATCTCTAGGCTTGGAAGCCTGATAAGGGATTCAGAACCTTTACAACAGTGGGAGAACTTCTTTGGTTTTATTGTTCCGCAGCCTGTGGGTCACCCACCGAATGGGTATGGGATTTGATTTCATCATGATTGTGCCCCTCTCACTGTCTTGCTGTGTCTTCTTTGTTTTTGGATGTGGCGTATCTTTTTTTTTTTTTTTGGTATGTTCCAGCATCCTCCTGTCAATAGTTGTTCAGCAGTTAGTTGCAATTTTGGTGCTCTTGCAGGGGGAGATGAGTGCATGTTCTTCTACTCTGCCATCTTGAACTGCCTGTTTTTACATTTTAAAAACTAGTTTTCAAAATAGTGAGTTGCTTCTCCTCTGGGGATAAGGAATTTTGTTGTTGTTGTTATTCATTTTGTTTGTTTTGTGAAGCCCCTGGATATTTAAGCATCTCTGATGTGCTTCGGTTGTTATGCTGATTACAGTTGTTATGCTTATGCCAAACTTTGGCCATCTTTGGCCAGTGGGAGTCTATCCAGGTTGGGTCCTAAGTCTTTTGTACATATTCTAGTAGACTTAGCTAGACTTTTCTGCTTTCTGGTGTGACAAGATATTTCTAGTTCATCTTGTACAGCTTTTCCCTCAGCCCTGGTATCAGCATTGCTTCAAACAACTCTGGCTCCTTTTGGTTGGAAATGGTATTTAAAATTTATAGTCTGAACACTGGAGTTGCTCCTTGATGCTTAGTTAGTTATTGCTTCTCAGCTTTTTGATTGGACAAAGAGAGGATACATTTAACAGTTTTTTTATTTGGTTTATTTTTATTTTTGGTTGTGCTGGGTCTTTGTTGCTGTGTGGGCTTTTCTCTGGTTGCTGCGAATGGGGGCTACTCTCTAGCTGTAGTGTGTGGGCTTCTCACTGTGGTGGCTTCTCTTGTTGCAGAGTACAGGCTCTAGGGCATGCAGGCTTCAGTAGTTGTGGCACGTGGGCTTAGTTACACTCTGGCATGTGGAATCTTCCTGGGTCGGAAATAGAACCAGAGTCCCCTGCATTTGGCAGGTGAATTCCTAACCACTAGACCACCAGGGAAGCTGTAGAATACATTTTTTTTTTTTAAGGTAAACAAATTATGAGTCTACATGAGTATTTCCAATTCAAATCAGACTCAGGACATTAGTATTTTTTCTTCATCTCATTTTTCTTTAATCTATAATATCTCTCTTTTTTTTTTCCTGTTATCTATTCTCTGTTGTCCCATATCTAATTCCAGTTTTCAATGATAACAATATAATTATATTCAAGTGTTTTACCTTATGATATGAACACTATCACCCATAATGTGACTTCTCAAAACAGTTTTAGAATGTTTTGCAGCTCATATTCTCTTTAAGTAGATATATCACAGAGAGGGTACATTTTCAAATTATTTTGTTTTAAAACCATTTAAAAATAGTTCTTTTTAATATGGCTCTGCCAACCAATTGGATGAGTATATATTTAGTTACTTATGTTTCATTTTACTCTGAGATTTTAGGAATTGCTTTTAAAAAAATTAGTTGTTTTATAATTATAATTCTGTATAATGTTTTTATTCTTCCAAAGTTAAATCAACAGAAGAAGCTACTTTTTTAAAAAGGTTGATATCCTTGTTCCATTCTAATTCCTTCTCCTTTTAGAGGCAGCTTAACAAACCCATTTGGATTTATCTTTTCATTTTGTGAATGTAGTGTTTTCTGAACACTCAATTTTTCCTAGTGTGCAGAAAGGTCTTAATTTCATCATTGGAACCTCAGGACTTGGGGTCATAAGGATTTTTCTTGAAAGTATGATATGTCACATTGAATTCTGATTAAAACCCTTTGTGGTAGACATGCCTGGTGCTCCAGCGGTTAGGAATCTGCCTGCCAATGCAGGGAACACTGGTTCTATCCCTGGTCTGGAAAGATTCCACATGCTACAAGGCAACTAAGCCCCACTGCACCACAACTACTGACCTGTGCTCTAGAGCTTCGGAGCCACAACTAGGAAACCCACGTGCATACAGCCCGTGCTATACAACAAGAGAAATCACCACAATGAGAAATCTGGACACTGTAACTACAGAGTAGCCCGTGCTTGCTGCAACTAGAGAAAGCTCATTTGCAGTAATGAAGACCAAGCACAGCCAATCAATCAACCAACCAATCAACCCACCTACCAACCCAGTCAGCCTTTGTGGTACTTGTAAGTAGGTCTGTAGCTTTTCCAGGCTCAAATGATGTGACATTTTGGGAGAGGAGGAGAGCAGATGTTTACATGGGATTAGTTCCTGTACCCAGACTTGTCCATGGAGAGGGAATTTCAGGATCCATCCCTAAACCAGATTCTGGAGGCGGGCCTCAGTCCTTTGAGTGCTGTTAACAGGATTGCTCCCCTAGGTGATGCTAAAGTACAGTCAGGATGAAGACCACTGTGTAAAAGAGGAGTAAAGGTATATCTAGGATCCTGATGGTTATGATTTACCCAGATTCACTGTTTTTCTTCCTTAGTTTTGGATCTTTCTAAACTCTACTCTTGTCACCTGTTCCCCATTTCTAAAGATCAACTGCATATTCATTTCCCCACAAACTCACTCTTTTCTGCTTCTGTTTGACTCAAGCAGTCTTTCTTTGCCTGGTTTCTTATTTCTATATCCTTTGTTTCCTTTTTTTTTTTTTTTTTTCCCATTTATTTTTATTAGTTGGAGGCTAATTACTTTACAATATTGTAGTGGTTTTTCCCATACATTGACATGAATCAGCCATGGATTTACATGTGTTCCCCATCCCTATCCCCTCTCCCGCCTCCCTCTCCATCACATCCCTCTGGGTCATCCCAGTGCACCAGGCCCGAGCACTTGTCTCCTGCATCCAACCTGGGCTGGTGATCTGTTTCACCCTTGATAGTATACTTGTTTCAATGCTAGTCTCTCAGAACATCCCACCCTCTCCTTCTCCCATAGAGTCCAAAAGTCTGTTCTATACATCTGTGCCTCTTTTTCTGTTTTGCATAAAGGGTTATCATTACCATCTTTCTAAATTCCATATATATGCGTTAGTATGCTGTATTGGTCTTTATCTTTCTGGCTTACTTCACTCTGAATAATGGGCTCCAGTTTCATCTATCTCATTAGAACTGATTCAAATGAATTCTTTTTAATGATTGAGTAATATTCCATTGTGTATATGTACCACAGCTTCCTTATCCATTCATCTGCTGATGGGCATCTAGGTTGCTTCCATGTCCTGGCAATTATAAACAGTGCTGCAATGAACATTGGGGTGCACGTGTCTCTTTCAGATCTGGTTTCTCGGTGTGCATGCCCAGGAGTGGGATTGCTGGGTCATATGGCAGTCTTATTTCCAGTTTTTTAAGGAATCTCCACACTGTTCTCCACAGTGGCTGTACTAGTTTGCATTCCCACCAACAGTGTAAGAGGGTTCCCTTTTCTCCACACCCTCTCCAGCATTTATTGCTTGTAGACTTTTGGATAGCAGCCATTCTGACTGGCAGGTAATGGTACCTCACTGTGGTTTTGATTTGCATTTCTCTGATAATGAGTGATGTTGAGCATCTTTTCATGTGTTTGTTAGCCATGTGTATGTCTTCTTTGGAGAAATGTCTGTTTAGTTCTTTGGCCCATTTTTTAATTGGGTCATTTATTTTTCTGGAATTGAGCTGCAGGAGTTGCTTGTATATTTTTGAGATTAATCCTTTGTCTGTTGCTTCATTTGCTATTATTTTCTCCCATTCTGAAAGCAGTCTTTTCACCTTGCTTATAGTTTCCTTTGTAGTGCAAAAGCTTTTAAGTTTCATTAGGTCCCATTTGTTTATTTTTGCTTTTATTTCCAATATTCTGGGAGGTGGGTCATAGAGGATCCTGCTGTGATTTATGTCAGAGAGGGTTTTGCCTATGTTCTCCTCTAGGAGTTTTATAGTTTCTGGTCTTACATTTAGACCTTTAATCCATTTTGAGTTTATTTTTGTGTATGGTGTTAGAAAGTGTTCTAGTTTCATTCTTTTACAAGTGGTTGACCAGTTCTCCCACCACCACTTGTTAAAGAGGTTGTCTTTTTTCCATTGTATATCCTTGCCTCCTTTGTCGAAGATAAGGTGTCCATAGGTTTGTGGATTTATCTCTGGGCTTTCTATTCTGTTCCATTGATCTATATTTCTGTCTTTGTGCAAGTACCATACTGTCTTGAAGACTGTGGCTTTGTTATAGAGTCTGAAGTCAGGCAGGTTGATTCCTCCAGTTCCATTCTTCTTTCTCAAGATTGCTTTGGCTATTTGAGGTTTTTTGTGTTTCCATACAAATTGTGAAATTATTTGTTCTAGTTCTGTGAAAAATACCATTGGTAGCTTGATAGGGATTGCATTGAATCTATAGATTGCTTTGGGTAGTATAGTCATTTTCACAATATTGATTCTTCCAATCCATGAACATGATATATTTCTCCATCTATTTATGCCCTCTTTGATTTCTTTCATCAGTGTTTTATAGTTTTCTATATATAGGTCTTTCATTTCTTTAGGTAGATATACTTCTAAGTATTTTCTTTTTTGTTGCAATGGTGAATGGTATTTTTTCCTTAATTTCTCTTTCTGTTTTCTCATTGTTAATGTATAGGAATGCAAGGGATTTCTGTGTGTTGATTTTATATCCTGCAACATTACTGTGTTCATTGATTAGCTCTAGTAATTTTCTGGTAGAGTCTTTAGGGTTTTCTATGTAGAGGATCACGTTGTGTGCAAACAGTGAGAGTTTTACTTCTTCTTTTCCTATTTGGATTCCCTTTACTTCTTTTCCTGCTCTTATTGCTGTGGCAAACACTTCCAAAACTATGTTGAATAGTAGTGGTGAGAGTGGGCACCCTTGTCTTGTTCCTGAGATTAAGGGAAATGTTTTCAATTTTTCACCATTGAGGATAATGTTTGCTGTGGGTTTGTCATATATAGCTTTCATTATGTTGAGGTCTGTTCCTTCGATACCTGCTTTCTGGAGAGTTTTAATCACAAATGGATGTTGAATTTTGTCAAAGGCTTTTTCTGCATCTATTGAGATAATCATACGGTTTTTATCTTTCAATTTGTTAATGTGGTGTATTACATTGATTGATTTACAGATATTAAAGAATCCTTGCATTCCTGGGATAAAGCCCTCTTGGTCATGGTGTATGATTTTTTTAATATGTTGTTGGATTCTGTTTGCTAGAATTTTGTTAAGGATTTTTGCATCTATGTTCATCAGTGATATTGGCCTGTAGTTTTCTTTTTTTGCAGCATCTTTGTCTGGTTTTGGTATTAGGGTGATGGGGGTCTCATAGAATGAGTTTGGAAATTTGCCTTCTTCTGCAATTTTCTGGAAGAGTTTGAGTAAGATCAGTGTTAGTCCCCTCTAAATTTTTGGTGGAATTCAGCTGTGAAGCCATCTGGTCCTGGGCTTTGTTTGCTGGAAGATTTCTGATTACAGTTTCGATTTCCTTGCTTGTGATGGGTCTGTTAAGATCTTCTATTTCTTCCTGGTTCAGTTTTGGAAAGCTATAGTCTTCTAAGAATTTGTTCATTCCTTCCAAGTTGTCCATTTTATTCACATAGAACTGCTGGTAGTAGTCTCTTATGATCCTTTGTATTTCAGAATTGTCTGTTGTGATCTTTCAATTTTCATTTGTAATTTTGTTGATTTGGTTCTTCTCTCTTTGTTTCCTGATGAGTCTGACTAATGGTTTGTGAATTTTATTTACCTTTTCAAAAAACCAGATTTTAGCTTTGTTGTTTTTTGCTAGGGTGTCTTTCATTTCTTTTGCATTTATTTCTGCCCTAATTTTTAAGATTTCTTTCCTTCTACTAACCCTGAGGTTCTTAATTTCTTGCTTATCTATTTGCTTTAGGTGTAGAGTTAGGTTATTTATTTGACTTTTTTCTTGTTTCTTGAGGTAAGCCTGTATTGCTATGAATCTTCCCCTTAGCACTGCTTTTACAGTGTTCCATAGGTTTTGGGTTGTTGTGTTTTCATTTTCATTCATTTCTATGCATATTTTGATTTCTTTTTTGATCTCTTCTATGATTTGTTGGTTATTCAGAAGCGTGTTATTCAGCCTCCATATGTTTGAATTTTTAATCGTTTTTTTTTTTTTTTTTCTCTTCTCTGTAATTGAGATCTAATCTTACTGCATTGTGGTCAGAAAAGATGACTGGAATGATTTCAATTTTTTTGAATTTACCAAGGCTAGATTTATGGCTCAGGATGTGATCTATTCTGGAGAAGGTTCCGTATGCACTTGAGAAGAAGGTGAAATTGATTGTTTTGGGGTGAAATGTCCTATAGACATCAATTAGGTCTAGCTGGACCATTGTGTCATTTAAAATTTGTGTTTTCTTTTTAACTTTCTGTTTAGTTGATCTATCCATAGGTGTGAGTGGGGTATTAAAGTCTCCCACCATTGTTGTGTTATTGTTAATTTCTCCTTTCATTCTTGTTAGCATTTGCCTTACATACTGTGGTACTCCTATATTGGATGCATATATATTTATAATTGTTATATCTTCTTCTTGGATTGATCCTTTGATCATTATATAGTGTCCTTCCTTGTCTCTTTTCACAGCCTTTATTTTAAAGTCTATTTTATCTGAGTATTGCGACTCCTGCTTTCTTTTGGTCTCCGTTTGTGTGAAATATTTTTTTCCAGCCCTTCACTTTCAGTCTGTATGTGTCCCTTGCTTTGAGGTGGGTCTCTTGTAGACAACATATATAGGGGTCTTGCTTTTGTATCCATTCAGCCAGTCTTGTCTTTTGGTTGGGGCATTCAACCCATTTACATTTAAGGTAATTATTGATAAGAATGGTCCCATGGCCATTTGTTTTGTTGTTTCAGGTTCGTGTTCATACAACCTTTCTGAGTTTACTGTCTAGAGAAGATCCTTTAGCATTTGTTGAAGAGCTGGTTTGGTGGTGCTGAATTCTCTCAACTTTTGCTTGTCTGTAAAGCTTTTGAATTCTCCTTCATATCTGAATGAGATCCTTGCTGGGTACAGTAATCTAGGTTGTAGGTTATTCTCTTTCATTACTTTAAGTATGTCCTGCCATTCCCTTCTGGCCTGAAGAGTTTCTATTGATAGATCAGCTGTTATCCTTATGGGAATCCCTTTGTGTGTTATTTGTTGTTTCCCCTCACTGCTTTTAATATTTGTTCTTTGTGTTTGATCTTTGTGAATTTGATTAATATATATCTTGGGGTGGTTTGCCTTGGGTTTATCCTCTTTGGGACTCTCTGTGTTTCTTGGATCTGTGTAGCGATTTCTTTCCCCATTTTAGGGAAGTTTTCAGCTATTATCTCCTTGAGTATTTTCTCATGGCCTTTCTTTTTGTCTTCTTCTTCTGGGACTCCTATGATTCAAATGTTGGGGCGTTTTACATTGTCCCAGAGGTCCCTAGGTTGTCCTCATTTCTTTTAATGCTTTTTTCTTTTTTCCTCTCTGCTTCATTTATTTCCACCATTTTATCTTCTACCTCACTTATCCTATCTTCTGCCTCCATTATTCTACTGTTGGTTCCCTCCAGAGTGTTTTTGATCTCATTTATTGCATTATTCATATTTAATTGACTCTTTTTTATTTCTTCTAGGTCCTTGTTAAACATTTCTTGCATCTTCTCAACCTTTGTCTCCAGATTATTTATCTGTAACTCTATTTTGTTTTCAAGATTTTGGATCATTTTTATTATCATTAGTCTAAATTCTTTTTCAGGTAGATTCCCTATCTCCTCTTCTTTTGTTTGGCTTGGTGGGCATTTATTATGTTCCTTTACCTGCTGGGTATTTCTCTGCCTTTTCATCTTATTTAGATTGCTGTATTTGGGGTGGCCTTTCTGTATTCTGGTGGTCTGTGGTTCCTTTTTATTGTGGAGGTTTCTCCCAGTGGGTGGTGCTTGATGTTTGGCTTGTTGAGGTTTGCTGGTTAGGGAAGCTTGCGTCGGTGTTCTGGTGGGTGGAGCTGGATTTCTTCTCTCTGGAGTGCAATGGAGTGTCCAGTAATGAGTTGAGATGGGCCTATGTGTTGGGTGTGACTTTGGGCAGCCTGTATGTTGACGCTCAGGGCTATGTTCCTGCGTTGCTGGAGAATTTGCACGGTATGTCTTGCTCTTGAAATTATTGGCTCTCGGTTGGTGGTTGGTTTCAGTGTAGGTATGGAGGCTTTTGGATGATCTCTTATTAATTAATGTTCCCTGTAGTCAGGAGTTCTCTGGTGTTCTCAGGTTTGGGGCTTAAGTCTCTTGCCTCTGGATTTCAGTATTATTCTTCCAGTAGCCTCAAGACTTCTCCATCCACACAGCACTGATAATAAAACTTCTAGGTTAATGGTGAAAGGATTCTCCACCGTGCGGGACACCCAGAGAGGTTCACAGAGTTACATGAAGAAGAGGAGAGGGAGGAAGGAGATAGAGGTGAGCAGGTGGAGAAAAAGGGGAATTCAAGAGAAGAGAGACAGATCTAGGTTGTACTCTGTTCCCTAAGTGTTCTCCACAGCCCAGAACACCCACAGAAATTCACAGAATTGGATTGAGAAGAGAAGGGGGAGGGAGGAAATAGGGGTGATCTGGGGGAGAAAAAGGAGAGTCACAATGGGGAGAGAGTGATCAAACCAGTAATCACACTCCTGAGTAAAAATGGATACTGAAGGTTGGATTCTTTAATGTCCAAAATTGATATCAAATACTGAAAAATAAAGGTTAAAAATCTAGAGTAGAGGTTAGACTCTTAAAAATACAATATTAAAAAACAACAAAAACACACAAAAAATTTAAGAAATATATATGAAGTTCGCTTTAAAAATAGGGTCCATTTTTTTTTTTTTTTTTGCCAGGTTATAGTGGGTTATAAAAATGAAACTTAAGGGGGTAATAGAGGAGTAATAGAGGACTTTTAAAAAAAAAAAGAAGAGAAAAAGATTTTTTTAATTAAAAAAATAATAATAGTAAAAATATATCTAGGAATTTCTCTGTGGCGATTTCAGGCAGTGTGGGTTCAGTTCAGTTTCAGATAGCTCCTTGTTCCAGCTTACACTTCTCAATATCTATAGGCCCCGTCCAGTGTAGTTGGTGTCAACTACAGGGATTTTAATCTGTTGCACCTATCTCTTCTAAAGTGGTTCCCTTTGTTTATTTGGCTTCTGTTTGTAGGTCTCTTCAGTGTCTAATTTCTGCCCTGACACAAGTGAGTGGAGGTGGTCTCTTGTTTAGGTTCGCTTGTTCAATCGTGCTGTGGGGGTGGAGGGACACTGCAGACAAATGTCACTGACGTGTGTGGGGAACACTCGCAGTGTTCCGGCCTCACTGGGTTTGCCCCGGCGCGCAGCGTGTGTGCTTTCCCCGTCTACACTGCTCAGGCTCCAGGCTGCTCTCCAGGGAGCGGGCCCTGAGTTGCGTGCACTTCCCAGGCCTAAGCCACTCAGGTTCCAGTTTTCAGGTACTCCACAAAGACGCAGACTTGGGCCTGCCTTTTGTGCCTTCCCCGGTCAGAGCAGCTCAGGCAGCCAGGAGCTTGAGAAGCGCACTCTCCCTGGGTGCATTGTGCCTTATTCCCTCCGAGGTCCCAGCCTCAGCTTCTGCACGTGTGGTCCGGTGTGCCTTGTGTCTCTTCTGGGGAGCTGGTCTCTAGCTGCGACCCTCCCAGCAGATGTCAACCATCCAGAATCTCAGGACGTCTTTGGTTAGAGACTGGAAGCCTGCTTGCAGTTTGGTAGGGGGTGCCATCTCTGGGGCCAAGTTTGCCCCTTTCCCCTCTCCCCTGCCGCCTGCCTCCAGCAGGGGATGGGCCGGTCCACAGCCGGCTAGCTCTTCTCTGGAATTGCTCAGTCCTTTGTTCTGGGAACCAGTGGGTAGTGCCTAAATTTAAGGCTTTCCCCAGGTTAATTCTCTCTCTCTCTTGCTATCCCACAGTTTAAGTTGCTATCTCTTGTTAGCTCCTTCAGATTGCCCTCAGGGCTTTCAGGCCCAGTCAGTACCCTAAGCAATGCTGCCTGCTCCTCTCTGTTCAGCCCCCACTTGCTGGTGGCCGATGCGAGCGTCTGGGGTACTTTTCTGCTGGGAGTTGCTTTTAGGCATGTAATCTGTGGGTTTTATTTATTTTTCCCCCCAGCTAGGTTGCCCTCCGAGGTTTGAAAACTTCCCTCAGACCCGCCAGTGAGAGGGTTTCCTGGTGTTTGGAAACTTCGTCTATTAAGACTCCCTTCCCGGGATGGATCTCTGTCCCTAACTCTGTTGTCTCTCTTTTTATCTTTTATATTTTGTCCTACCTCCTTTCAAAGACAATGGGCTGCTTTTCCGGGTGTCTGATGTCCTCTGCTAGCAATCAGAAGCTGTTTTGTGGAGTTTGCTCAGCGTTCAAATGATCTTTCAATGAATTTGTGGGGGATAAAGTGGTCTCCCCATCCTATTCCTCCACCATCTTAGCTCCCTCCTGTTTCCCTTTTTCCACCTCATAAATCAAAGATCATGGAATTGGGCAAGAAATGTTTCATGGGGAAACATGGAGGAGGCATTTTACCCACTGAGGAAGTTCTAGCATCAGATGTGTAAGAAGTTCCCCTGAACCAAGACATGGGGTCAAACAGATGATGCTTTTAAGAGGCTGAATACAAAGGACTCCACCAAGAAATGTCTGCTTCAGAGACTCTGAGACTCTCAGAGAACTTTGAATGATGAGCATTCTGGAATTAAGTTGGGCTCTTTAAAAAAAATCTCATATGGTTTTATAGTTGTGAAGAAAATTTTGAAGGAATACAACTATTTTCAGTTGGTTTGTGGAAAAAATTTTCATTGATGTAAAAAGTGAAAGATTTATGTGGGTAATTTTTGTCCTTGTTCCTACTTAGCCAGAAAATTTTAATTTGGTAGTTTCAGGTTTGATAGTGAATATTTTCTCAGCTGTTGTATTTCTTACTAGCTGAGGTTCAGGATCAAGAATAGACAGAGGAGCTGAAGCTATGGTCCATGAACTGGCATTACTTCTTAATGAAACTGTTTTTTCAACTGGGTTATTAAATGATGTCTTTTAGTATAAAAATCCTGACACTTAAACAGTAATGACATACCTTTATTTGTACTTTTTTTTTTTTTTTCTGAATTGGTTGCATCTGTTGGTATGCACTTTGGTGGGTGATATTTCTCTTACTTTCTCTTATAATTATACCAATGTTAGGCTCAATCAAGGCTCTGAGTAACAGGCAACAGTGATTCCCAGAGACTATCATAAGTTTTAGGACAGTTTGGGAAGGCAGGTGTTAGTGCTGGGCTTCTGGTGGAGAGCCCCAGATTTGCAGGCTGCAGCACTGGGCTGTCCTTGGCCATACTTGTGCTGGAACTGTGCATGTGTCCAGTTTGACATTCTTGCTTCTCTATGCAAGCCTCCTGTTCCACCTCAGTAAACTCTAGAAAAGGTCTGTTTTACCATCTATTGTATGAGGGGCTCTTTTAAGCTCTTCATGCCCCTTGAAATGAATGATGAAGCATTCTGGAAAGGTAATAGTGAGCCTTTGTGCTTTTGAGAACTGAGCATCTTGCTCTGATTTGATCATCTTACTCATATTTAACTAAGCATTATTCACTTACTTCTCTATTGTTGCTGTTTAGTTGCTAAGTCATGTCTGACTCTTGCAACCCCATGGATTGTAGCCTGCCAGGCTCCACTGTCCATGGAATTCTCTAGGCAAGAATACTAGAGTGGGTTGCCATTTCCTTCTCCAGGGGATCTTCCTCACCCAGGGATTGAATCTGCAGCTCCTACTGCATCTCCTGCATTGCAGGCAGATTCTTTAACACTGAGCCTTTGGGGAAGCCCTACTTCTCTATAGTAGATGAAAACTTCTGTGACCTCTTGGAAGACAAAGCAGTTGATGCAGGGTGCGAACATGTGTGTGCAACAAAACAGGAGTGTTGGAGTTCAATGTCACACCCATCTGAGGGATGAGGATAGCTTTCTGTAATATCCTGATTGGGTACTAGTTGGCTGAGCAGAAAATGCTTGTTAGTTTTGTCTTATGTTTGGTGTTTTGGATTCTACTTTCCCTTCCTCTTGTGCATTGGTTCCTCAACTTCAGATAGAGAGAAGAGAGCTATCAATGCAGGCCTGTCAGTTGTTTATCTTGTCTGTGTTAGTAAGGTGATTGCTTAAAAGGAAAAATTTATCTCAAAATGGAATTCCAGAAAGATTTCCAAACTTTTGGCAGTTTGTCTTTTGACAAGTCTGTGGAGGAAATGATGTTGAGGGTCAAAGTGTTTACATTTTGTTACTTGAATTAGTGTTGAGAGTTTTGTTTTCCTTGCTGGGGAAAAAGGGTACCTTCTCAAGGGTGACTACAGGGAGGAAGTAGTAGGATGTTTGGTGGAGTAGCTATTTGGCAGGGTTCGCAAGTGTTGCTAATTTTTGGGGAAAGACAATTGCTTTCTGTAAGTCTTACTCACTCAGGAGTTAAGCCCTAATGCCTCCCAACTGATTGGTTTAGTATTTTAAATTTTTGCTCTGGAGAAGAAATAATTTCCTACAACCAACACCTGCAGTGTGTGGCTGATGGAGAACCATGGATATTTTATTTTTAGCTTGTCTTCTGCTGTGTTTAATTTTCAACTCCAAGAACATCCCAGCTTCTAAGGGTCTAGAGATATATTGATGCAGTGACATCTGGAGCTGAGCATCTGGGAACCTCCCAAGCCTGGTTTATTTGTGACACTCCAACAAAAGCTAAAGTCTGATATCTTGATCTGCTGACATGTGGAATTCTGGCTGGGAAAGCTTGGATCTGTTTTTGTGCCAATGTGTCAGTTCATAAAGGCTCTTCTTAAAGCAGAAGATGAGAGCAGGAGTGTGTCTTGCCTACATGAGCCATCTTGACTTTCTGTTGGGCTGGGATGTTGAGACTACAGGGGACAGGGGCAGGCTACCAGCAGGGTTTGTTCATCTGGAAGCAAATTTCTTATCCTTCTTCTGTCACCTTTTCCTCATTCATCTTAGGCAAAGACTCACTTGGTGTTTTAGTAAATGTGTTCTAAAACACTGGATGTAATTTTTTCCCCCAAGTTTTGTGTTTCTACTTTATTTTTTTTTCCATTTATTTTTATTAGTTGGAGGCTAATTACTTTACAATATTGTAGTGGTTTTTGCCATACATTGACATGAATCAGCCATGGATTTACATGTTTCTCCATCTGACCCTCCCAGCTCCCCTCCATGCCCTCCTCTGTGTCATTCCCAGTGCACCAGCCCGAGCATTGTCATGAATACAGCCTGACTTTGGGCGATCTGTTTACATTGAATAATATCATGTTTCATGCTGTTCACTGATCAGGTCATCCCCTCGCCTTCTACCACAAAGTCCAAAAGTCTGTTCTGTACATTTGTGTCTTTTTTTCTGTTTTGCGTATAGGATTATCGTTACCATCTTTCTAAATTCCATATATATGCATTTAGTAAATGTTATTGGTCTTTTAATCTTATTCTGGCTTTACGTGGTCATCTGAATATGGGGTGCTCAAGTTTATCATCTATTAGAACTGATTCAAATGTATTCTTTTAATGGCTGAGTAATATTCCATTGTGTATATATACCACAGCTTTCCTTATCCATTCGTCTGCTGTGGGCATCTAGGTTGCTTCCATGTCCTGGCTATTATAAACAGTGCTGCGATGAACATTGGGGTGCACGTGTCTCTTTCAGATCTGGTTTCCTCAGTGTGCATGCCCAGAAGTGGGATTGCTGGGTCATATGGCAGTTCTATTTCCAGTTTTTTAAGAAATCTCCACACTGTTTTCCATAGTGGCTGTACTAGTTTGCATTCCCACCAACAGTGTAAGAGGGTTCCCTTTTCTCCACACCCTCTCCAGCATTTATTGCTTGTAGACTTTTGGATAGCAGCCATTCTGACTGGCGTGTAAATGGTACCTCATTTGTGGTTTTGATTTGCATTTCTCTGATAATGAGTGATGTTGAGCATCTTTTCATGTGTTTGTTAGCCATCTGTATGTCTTCTTTGGAGAAATGTCTGTTTAGTTCTTTGGCCCATTTTTTGATTGGGTCATTTATTTTTCTGGAATTGAGCTTCAGGAGTTGCTTGTATATTTTTGAGATTAATCCTTTGTCTGTTTCTTCATTTTGCTATTATTTTCTCCCAATCTGAAGGTTGTCTTTTCACCTTGCTTATAGTTTCCTTTGTTGTGCAAAACTTTTAAGTTTCATTAGGTCCCATTTGTTTATTTTTGCTTTTATTTCCAATATTCTGGGAGGTGGGTCATAGAGGATCTTGCTGTGATTTATGTCAGAGAGTGTTTTGCCTCTGTTCTCCTCTAGGAGTTTTATAGTTTCTGGTCTTACATTTAGATCTTTAATCCATTTTGAGTTTATTTTTGTGTATGGTGTTAGAAAGTGTTCTAGTTTCATTCTTTTACAAGTGGTTGACCAGTTTTCCCAGCACAAAAATATGGAATGCTTCATGAATTTGCATGTCATCCTTGCACAGGGGCCATACTAATCTTCTCTGTATCATTCCAATTTTAGTATATGTGCTGTCAAAGCGAGCTGGATATAATATTTATTGAGCATCCACAGTGTACCAAACACAATGTACCAAGGATTTATTACCTTGAAATATTTTGGCTTAAGTTTAAAGCTATTCTCTTCTTGTCTTATAGAAGAGAGTGGATCTGTAAATTTTTCTTTTAGATTAGTCATGAGTGTAGCATTTTGTGAAAATGCCATTTTAATATGCTAATAATAAAGGTGAAGCTGGTTTGTGTAGGAA
Source organism: Cervus canadensis (assembly GCF_019320065.1). Classification (NCBI taxonomy): domain Eukaryota; kingdom Metazoa; phylum Chordata; class Mammalia; order Artiodactyla; family Cervidae; genus Cervus; species Cervus canadensis. The sequence goes on along the minus strand of NC_057394.1, from coordinate 18,433,799 downwards.
ATGGAAGAGATTTATTCGTATTGATTTTGTTTCTTGAAAGCTTACTGAATTCATTGATGAGCTTTAGTAGTTTTCTGGTAGCAGCTTTAGAAATTTCTCTGTATAGTATCATGTCATTTGCAAACAGTGAAAATTTTACTTCTTTTCCAATTTGGATTCCTTTATTTCTTTTTCTTCTCTGATTGCTGTGGCTAGGACTTTAAAAACTATGTTGAATAAGAGTGGCAAGAATGGGCATCCTTTTTTTGTTCCTGATCTTAGAGGAAATACTTTCAACTTTTCACCATTAAGTATGTTAGCTGTGAGTTTGTGTCATATGGCCTTTATTTTCTTTAGGTAAGTTCCCTCTATGCCCACTTTCTGCAAATTTTTTATCATAAATGGGTGTTGGATTTTGTTGAAAGCTTTTTCTGCATCTATTGAGATGGTCATATGGCTTTTATTCTTCAATTTGTTAATGTAATATATCACATTGATGGATTTGCATATACTGAAGAGTCCTTGCCTCCCTGAAGTAAATCCCATTTGATTTGCTAGTATTTTGTTGAGGATTTTTGTTTCTATGTTCATCAGTGAGATTAGCTTGTAATTTTCCTTTTTTTATGGTATCTTTGTCTTTGAAGCCATCAGGTCCTGGACTTTTGTTTTTTGGGAGGTTTTTACTCACAGTTTCAATTTCAGTATTTATGATTAGTTCATATTTTCTATTTTCTGTTCATATTTTCTATTTCTACCTGGTTCAAACTTCAATCTTGGAAAGTTTTACTTTTCTAAACACTTGTTCATTTCTTCCAGGTTGTCCACTTTCTTGGCATATATTTGCTTGTAGTAATCTCTCATATTTCTTTGTATTTCTTTAGTGTCCATTGTAACTTCTTTTTCATTTCTAACTTTGTTGATTTGAGCCCTCTTCCTTTTTTTCTTGATAAATCTGGTTAAAGGCTTATCAATTTTGCTTATATTTTTGATGAACCAGCTTTTAGTTTCATTGATCTTTTCTATTGTTTTCTTTATCTCTATTTAATCCACATCTGCTCTGATATTTATCATTTTTCCCCTCTCCTATCTTTGAATTTTGTTTGTACTTCTTTCTCTAGTTGCTTGAGGTGTAAGGTTAGGTTGTCTATTTGAGATTTTTATTGTTTCCTGAGATAAGATTGTATTAGTATAAACTTCCCTCTTAGAACTGTTTTTGCTGTATCCCATAAGTTTAGGATCATTGTGTTTTCATTTGTCTCTAGGCATTTTTTGGTTTCCTCGATTTCTTCAGTGATGCATTGATTGCTCAGTAAGATATTATTTAGCTTTCATATCTTTCTCTCTTTCTCTCTCTCTCTCTTTTTTTTTTTTTTTTTTTACAGTTTTCCCCTTGTCATTGATTTGTAGTCCATAATGTTGTGGATGGATAAGATGTTTGACATGATTTCAGTGTTCTTAAATTTACTGAGGGTTGCTTTGTGGCCCAGCATGTTAGTTATCCTGGAGAATGTTCCATGTGCACTTGAAGAGAATGTGTTTTCTGCTGCTTTCATATAGAATGTCATATAAATATCAATTATGTCCATATGGTCTAATATGTCATTTAAGGCCTCTGTTTCCTTATTGATTGTTCTGTCTCTATGATCTGTCCATTGATGTAAGTGGAGTGCTAAAGTCCCCCACTATTTTTTGGCCAATGTTGATTTCTCCTTTTATGAAAAGACAACCCACAGGATGGAAGAAAATATTTGCAAATGAAGTGATTGACAAGGGATTAATCTCCAAAATATATAACAGCTCATGCAGCTCCATATATAGAAAACAAAACAAAACAAAACAAAAAACGGCAGAAGGTCTAAATAGACATTTCTCAAAAGGAAACATACAGATGGCCAAAAAGCACATGAAAAGATGCTTAACATTGTTAATTATTAGAGAAATGCCAATCAAACTACTATGAGTTGTCACCTGACACCAGTCAGAATAACTATCATCAAAAAGTCCGAAAATAATAAATGCTGGAGAAGATGTGGTGAGAAAGTAAACCTCCTACACTGTTGGTGAGAATGGAGGTTCCTCAAAACAAAACAACAAAAAAAAAAACTAAAAAATAGAACTACCACATGATCCAGCAATCCCTCTACTGGGCATGTATCTGGAGGAAACCATAATTTGAAAAGACACATGCACCTCAGTGTTCATTGTATCACTATTTTCAATAGTCTAGAAGCAATATAAATTCTATTGACAGAGAAATGGATAAAGAAGATGTGGTATGTATATATAATGAAATATTACTCAGTCACAAAAAAGAATGAAATAATACCATTTGCAATCACATGGATGGGCTTAGAGATTATAATGCTGAGTGAAGTAAGTCAGATAGAGAAGGACAAATATCATATGGTATCAGTTATATGTGGAATCTAAAAAAAATGATACAAATGAATGTTGTTCCAAACAGACTTCAAAAACACACTTATGGTTTTCAAAGGGGAAAGGCAGGGGGAGGAATAAATTAGGACTTTGAGGTGAACATATACACACTACTATATATGAAATTGATATTAATAATTAACAAGGACCTACTGTATAGCATGGGGCTTCCCACGTGGTTTAGTGGTAAAGTATCCACCTGCTAATGCAGGAGATGCAGGCAATGTGGTTTTGATCCCTGGGTCAGGAAGATCCCCTAGAGGGGGAAATGGCAACCCATTCTAGTATTCTTGCCTGGAGAATCCCATGGACAGAGGAGCCTGGCAGGCTACAGTCTATAAGGTTGCAAAGCATCAGACAGTGAGCAGACAGCACTGTGTAGCACAGGGAACTCTATTCAGTAATCTGTGATAACCTATATGGGAGAAGAATCTGAAAAAGAATATATACATGTATACCTGAATCACTTTGCTGTATACCTGAAACTAACATAGCATTGGAAATCAACTATACTTTACTGTGCCAATAAAGGTTCACATAGTCAAAACTTTGTTTTTTCCAGTAGTCATGTACAGATGTGAGAGTTGGACTGTAAAGAAAGTTGAGCACTGAAGAATTAATGCTTTCAAACTGTGGTGCTGGAGAAGACTCTAAAGAGTCCCTTTGACTTCAAGGAGATCAAAGCAGTCAATCCTAAAGGAAATCAATCCTGAATATTTATTGGAAGGACTGATGCTGAAACTGAAGCTCCAATCCTTTGGCCACCTGATGCAAAGAGTCAACTCAGTGGAAAAGACCTTGATGCTAGGAAAGATTGAGGGCACAAGGAGAAGGGGGTGACAGGATGAGATAGTAAAATGGCATCACTGACTCAATGGACATGAGAGAGACAGTGAAGGACAGGGAAGCCTTGCATGCTGTAGTCCATGGGGTCACAAAGAAATGGACATGACTTAGCAACTGAACCACAGCAAAAATTAAATAAAAAAAAGTGAAACTGATAAGAAAAACTGGTATGGCTTGTATTTCTAATTAAGGTTTCTTTTCCTTTCCTTTTAGGAAATCTTCAGAGTACTCTTACCGACATATTTTGAGGGCTTACTTACTTACTTTCAAAACTATGACCCCTCTGATTCTGGGACTTTGTTCAAAGCCTATGGCTACACCGCTGTACTGAATGTCTGCCTTGTCATTTGGGCAATTCTGCAGCACTTTTCCTCATATTACGCTCAGCGTATAGGAATGAGATTAAGAGTAGCCATGTGCCATATGATTTACCGCAAGGTAAGTGTCATTTGGTACAAAAGTTTGTACCTCCTCTGAAGAATCAGGAGCATTTTGGGAAAGTTCTCTGTAGATTAAAAATTTTGTAACTGGTGTCATTTACTCCTTACCAGACATACTAGATATTTGTTTCAAGCCAATTTGTTCTTGTTTGAGCAAACTTTACCAATATATGATGAGAAGTTTTGTTTGGAGATCAGACCAGGGCTGCCTTTGATAACTTTATGCATAGGCTGGTACATAATACCCGCTAAACTTATATTGAAATCTAATTAAAAAATAGGTATCAAAATTATCAAACTGATTTTCAATGTTTTCTTGCCTAAATCTTATTGTGATATTCATGGAAATTTTGTTGTTTTTCATTTAAACATTCATTTACATCAAAGTTGTGTTTAAAAGTGACTTCAGTGATTGGATCTATAACATTAAATTTAGGAGAAAAATATGTGTTTAATAAAATAAATGATTATATTTTAAATGATGCATCTAGTCATGTTTAATATAATTGTGCTTACTAAATACAAATATAAGTGAAATCTGTGCCAAATTAGACTCACTCATGATATTCTGTAGGTATGATTGTTTTTGATAATACTAAAGAAAATGGTTGAATGGAAGAAAACTTGAAATTTTAAATTGTTTTTAGCAATTTTAGAGGGTATTTATGTTGCTATTCATTGAAGTTATTTTCTTAATACAATATTTGTTTTTTTTAGTATACATTATAGCAGCTTTAATAAAATCTGGTTTGATGTTTCTAGTGTTTTTGTATTGAGAAATGCTATAAAATTATTCTATATTTTACTCTAGTCTTATCTAGTATAAAAGGAGTTAAGTATTTCAGATGTCTTTACAAATGAACTGCCACAGATACACCAGTGCCATGTGCTGGAGAGCTCTTGATAAACAAGATCTTAGATATCTCTCTGTCCTGGGCTGTTTCATTTTTAAAACATCCTTATTTAACCATGTTGTGTACTTGAAATTTTCTGAGAGAGTAGATTATAAGTGTTTTCACTGCACACACAAAAAGATAACTACATGAGGCAATGGATATGTTAACTGTTTTAACTACAGTAATCATTTCCCAGTGTACATTTATGTCAAACATCTTGTTGTGCACATTAATATATATATATATTATATATATATATATACATTATATATATATATACATATTTCATTAAAAATAAACAAAATCCTTATTGAAAGATAAAGCCAAGCAATTTAAATGAGAACAAGCATCTCTTTTACTTGGTTGCTACTTATCTAGAACTTCTATTTTTTAAGAATATTTTTCTCAGCAAATTAAAGATATCTTTCCTCATCCTTTTCTGAGCAGAGTCTTGTTAATCTTTGGGCTATGTGAACCTGATTCATGGACCTAACATTCCAGGTTCCTATACAATATTGTTTTTTACAGCATTGGACTTTCCTTTCACCACCAGATATATCCACAATGGGGCATTGTTTTCACTTTGGCTCAGCCTCTACATTCCTTCTGGAGCTATTTCTTCACTCTTCTCCAGTAGTATGTTGGGCATCTAGTGACCTGGGGAGTTCATCTTTTAGTATCAAATCTTTTTGCCTTTTCATATTGTTCATGGGGTTCTCAAGGCAAGAATGCTGAAGTGGTTTGCATTACCTTCTCCAGTGGACCACTTTTTTTCAGCTGAGCTGTTTCAAATCTTAAAAGATGATGCTGTTAACATGCTACCCTCTGTATGCCAGCAAATTTGGAAAACTCAGCAGTGGCCACAGCACTGGTAAAGGTCAGTTTTCATACCAATCCCAAAGAAAGACAATGCCAAATAATGTTCAAACTACTGCACAATTGCACTCATTTCACATGCTAGCAAAGTAATGCTTAAAACTCTTCAACCTAGGCTTCAACAGTACATGAACCAAAAGCTTCCAGATTTTCAAGCTAGATTTAGAAAAGGCAGAGGAACCAGAGATCAAATTGCCAACATCCATTGGATCATTGAAAACACAAGAGAATTCCAGAAAACATCTACTTCTGCTTCATTGACTACACAAAAACTTTTTACTTTGTGGATCACAACAAACTCTGGAAGATTCTTAAAGTGATGGGAATACCAGAACACCATACCTGCCTCCTGAGAAACCTGTATGCAGATCAAGAAGCCACAGTTAGAACTGGACATGGAGCAATGGGCTGATTCCAAATTGGGAAAGGAATACATCAAGGCTGTATATTGTCACCCTTGTTATTTAACTTCTATTCAGAGCACATCATGCAAAATGCCAGGCTGAATGAAGCACAAGCTGAAATCAAGACTGCTGGGAGAAATATCAATAACCGCAACTATGTAGATAAAACCACCCTTATGGCAGAAAGCAGAGAAACTAAAGAGCCTCATGATGAAAGACGAGAGTTAAAAAGCTGGCTTAAAACTCAGCATTCAAAAAACAAAGATCATGGCATCCAGTCCCATCACTTCATGGCAAATAGATGAGGAAACAATGGAAACAGTTTCAGAATTTATGTTTGTGGGGGGCTCCAAAATCACCACAGATGGTGATTACATCCTTGAAATTAAAAGACGCTTGCTCCTTGGAAGAAAAGCTATGACCAACCTAGACAGCATATTGAAAAGCAAAGACAGTACTTTACCAACAAAGGTCTGTCTAGTCAAAGCTATGGTTTTTTTTTCCAGTAGTCATGTAGGCATATGAGAGTTGGAACATAAAGAAAGCTGAGCACCAAAGAATTGATGCTTTTGAACTGTGGTGTTGAAGACTCTTGAGAGTCCCTTAGACTGCAAGGAGATCAAACCAGTCAATTCTAAAGGAAATCAATCCTGAATATTCATTGGAAGGACTGATGCTAAAGCTGAAACTCCAACAATTTGGCTACCTGATGTGAAGAGCTGACTTATTGGAAAAGACCCTGTTGCTGGCAAAGATTGAGGGCAGGAGGAGAAGGGGATGACAGAGGATGAGATGGTTGGATGGCATCACCAACTCCATGGACATGAGTACGAACTAGCTCCGGGAATTGTTGATGAGCAGGACAGCCTGATGTGCTGCAGTCTATGGGGTTGCAAAGAGTCGGACATGACTGAGCAATTGAAGAACAACAAGTGTGAAACTGAGGCCTGGTATGTCACTGTCAGTCATAGACTGTAGAACATAAGCTAATTTGTTCCTAAGTGATGTGGAAATGCAACAATGCCCATATACTCCAGTCATTCGTCTTCCTTGTCCTCCCTCATCATGTTTGTTATTCTGTTGCACCTTCTACCATTTATAAGATGAATACTCACGTTTCCCTACAAATTATCTAGAAGTTTGTCTTTGAAGATCATGTTTAACTCCCATAAATAAATAAATAGGAAATTTCACCGGAAGTACACTATGAAACTCTTATATTAGTTGTGAGGTGATGTTTCACTCAAAGTTTACTCTTTGATCCACATAAGTCATTGTCCACCTGATTTTCTTTCTCTTCCTACTAGTTCTTTGGAATGTTGCCTTTGAGAAATTGAACCCTTCCTGGCATGCTGCTTGAAAGTGAAAGTGACAGTCTTAGTTGATCAGTCATGTCCAATTCTTTGCGACTCCATGGACTGCAACCTGCCAGGCTTCTCTGTCTATGAAATCCTCTGGGCAAGAATACTGGAGTGGGTTGTCATGCCCTTCTCCAGGGGGGCATGTTGCTTACATGAAAGTAAACATTTGTTAAAGGCATTAATTTGCCTACTTGATTAGCCTTAAGGAATTGTTTCTTTTTCCATTTTTTAGAAAATTTTATATAATATTTATAAATTACACTCCATTTAGTTATTATAAGATATTGGCTGTATTCCCTGTGTTATATTATATATCACTGTAGGCTACCTTACATCCAATAGTTTGTACATCCCACTCCCCCATCACTATATGGCTCCCCTACTTCACTGGTAACCACTAGTTTGTCCTCTGTATCTGTGAGTCTATTTCTCTTTTGTTTTATTCACTAGTTTGTTGTATTTTTAGGCTCCACTTATAAGCAATATCATACAGTATTTATCTTTCTCTCTCTCTGACCTGTTTCATTTAGCATCAGTTCCATTCAGTTCAGTCACTCAGTCGTGTCTGACTCTTTGTGACACCATGGATGGCAGCATGCCAGGCTTCCCTGTCCATCACCAACTTCTGGAGCTTGTTCAAACTCATGTCCATTGAGTTGGTGTTGCCATACAACCATCTCATCCTCTGTCATCCCCTTCTCCTCCCACCTTCCATCTTTCCCAGCATGAGGGTTTTTTCCAACGAGTCAGTTCTTGGCATCAGGTGGCCAAGGTAATGGAGTTTCAGCTTCAACATCAGTCCTTCTAATGAATATTTAGGATTGATTTCTTATGGGATTGACTAGTTTGATCTCCGTGCAGTCCAACGGACTCTCAAGAGTCTTCTCCACCACCACAGTTCAAAAGCATCAATTCTTCGGTGCTCAGCTTTCTTTATAGTCCAACTCTCACATCCATACATGACTACTGGAAAACCCATAGCCTTGACTAGATGGACCTTTGTTGGCATAGTGATGTCTTTGCTTTTTAATATGCTGTTTAGCTTGGTCATAGCTTTTCTTCCAAGGATCATGTGTCTTTTAGTTTCATGGCTGCAGTTGCCATCTGCAGTGATTTTGCTCCCCCTCACCCCCCAAAAAAGACTGTGGATGGATACTTAGGTTGCTTGCATATCCTGACAATGGTAAATAATGCTTATATGAACACTGTGGTACATGTATCTTTTTTTTTTGTATCTTTTTTGAAGTAGTGTTTTTGTTTTTTTGGATATATCACAGGAAGTTGAATTGCTGGGTCATGTGGTAGCTTTATTTGTAGTTCTTTGACAAACCTTCATGCAGTTCTTCACAGTGGCTGTCCAACATACATTTCCACCAATAGTGTGTCAGTGTTACCTCTCCTCCACATCCTTACCAGCATTTGTTATTCATGTTCTTTTTGATGAAAGTCATTCTGACAGGTGTGAGGTGATATCTCATTGTGGTTTTGATTCACATTTCTTCATTGGAAAAGTGTCTATTTAGTTCTTTCTGTCCATTTTTAATAAGGTTGTTTGTTTTTATGATGTTGTGTTATATAAGTTGCTTATATACATTGGATATTAATCCCATATAGGTCATGTCATTTACAAATATTTCCTACAATTCAGTATCTTTTCTTTTCATTTTGTTGATGATTTCCTTCTCCGTGCACAAGTTTTTAAGTTTAGTTCTGTTCTATTTATTTTTGCTTTCATTTCTTTTACTGTAAGAGAGAGAACCCCAAAGCACACTGCTTTGGTTTATGTCAAAAAGTGTTCTGCTTATGTTTCCCTCTAGGAGTTTTATGGTATCTGGTCTTACATTGAAGTCTTTAATGCATTTTAAGTATATTTTTGTATATGGTATTAGAGAATGCTTTAATTTCATCCTTTTAAATATAGCTGTCCAGTTTTCCCAGACATTTGTTTGTAAAGTAATGTGTCTGATTTTTAATATGTTGTCTAGGTTTGTCATAGCTTTTCTTCCAAGGAGCAAGCTACATTTAAAAATAACCAAACTGATTACCTGAATCACAGCCTTGTCTAACTGAGTGAAACTATGAGCCATGCCATGTAGGGCCACCCAAAATGGATGGGTCATGGTGGAGAGTTCTGACAAAATGTGGCCCACTGGAGGAGGAAATGGAAAAAAACTCTTCAGCATTCTTGCCTTGAGGACTCCATGAAGAGTATGAAAAGGCAAAAAGATAGGACACTGAAAGATGAACTCCCTAGGTCGGTAGGTGCCCAATATGCTACTGGAGAAGAGTGGAGAAATTGCTCCAAAAGGAATGAAGAGTCAGCCAAAATGAAAGTGACACCTAGTTGTGGATGTGACTGGTGAAGGAAGTAAATTCTGATGCTGTAAAGAACAATGCTGCATAGGAATCTGAAATGTTCCATCTATGAGTCATGGTAAATTGGAAGTAGTCAAATAGGTTATGGCAAGAGTAAACATCAACATTTTAGCACTCAGTGAAATAAAATGAGCTGGAATGTGTGAATTTAATTCACATGACCATTGTGTCTACTACTGTGGACATGAATCCCTTAGAAGAAATGGAGTAGCCCTCATAGCCAACAAAAGAGTCTGAAATGCAGTACTTGGGTCCAGTCTCAAAATGACAGAATGATTTCTGTTCATTTCCAAAGCAAACCATTCAATATCACAGTAATCTAAGTCTATGCCCCTACCAGTAATGCTGAAGAAGCTAAAGTTGAACGGTTCTGTGAAGATCTACAAGAACTTCCAGAACTAACAGCCAAAAAGATGTCTTCTTCATTATAGGGGACAGGAATGCAAAAGTAGGAAGTCAAGAGATACCTGTAATAACAGGCAAATTTGGCCTTGGATTACAAAATGAAGCAGGGCAAAGGCTAACAGCGTTTTGCCAAGAGAATGCAGTCATTATAGCAAACACCCTCTTCTAACAACACAATAGACAACTCTACACAAGGACATCACCCGATGGTCAATACCAAAATGAGATTGATTATATTCTTTGCAACTGATGATGGAGAAGCTCTATACAGTCAGCATAAACAAGACTGGGAGCTGACTGTGGCTGAGTTTATGAACTCCTTATCGCCAAATTCAGACTTAAATTGAAGAAAGTAGGGAAAACCACTGTGCCATTCAGGTATGACCTAAATCAAATCCCTTATGATTATGCAGTAGATGTGGCAAATAGATTGAAGGCATTAGGTGTGATAGATACAGTGCCTGAAGAACTGTGGATGGAGGATCGTAACATTGTACAGGAGGCAGTGATCAAAACCATCCCCAAGAAGAAGAAATGCAAAAAGGCAAAATGATTGTCTGAGGAGACCTTTCAAATAGCTGAGAAAAGAAGAGAAGTGAAAGTTAAAGGAGAAAAGGAAAGATATACCCATTTGAATGCAGAGTTCCAAAGAATAGCAAGGAGAGATGAGAAAGCCTTCCTCAGTGATCTATGCAAAGAAATAGAGGAAAACAATAGAATGGGAAAGACATAGATCTCTTCAAGAAAATTAGAGATACCAAGGGCACAATTTTTTTGCAAAGATAGGCACAATAAAGGACAGAAATGGTATGGACCTAACAGAAGCAGAAGATATTAAGAAGAGGTGGCAAGAATACACAGAAGAACTGTCCAAAAAAATCTTCACGACCCAGATAATCATGATGGTGTGATCCCTCACCTAGAGCCAGACATCCTGGAGTGTGAAGTCAAGTGGGCCTTAGGAAGCATCACTATGAACAAAACTAGTGTAGGCAATGGAATTCCAGTTGAGCTATTTCAAATCCTAAAAGATGATGCTGTGAAAGTGATACGCTTAATATGCCAGCAAATTTGGAAAACTGAGCAGTGGCCACAGGACTGGAAAAGGTCAGTTTTCATTCCAATCCCAAAGGAAGGCAATGCCAAAGAATGTTCCAACTGCTGCATAATTGCACATGCAATCAAAGTAATGTTCAAAATTCTCCAAGCTAGGCTTCAGCAGTACGTGAACTGAGAACTTCCAGATGTACAAGCCAGATTTAGAAAAGGCAGAGGAACCAGAGATCAAATTGCCAACATCCGTTGGATCATAGAAAAAGCAAGAGAATCCAGAAAAACATTTACTTCTTCTTCACTGACTGCACTCAAGCCTTTTGCTTTGTGGGTCACAAAGAACTCTGGAAAATTCTTCAAGAGATGGGAATACCAGACCACCTTACCTGCCTCCCGTATGCAGGTCAAGAAGCAATAGTTAGAACCAGACATGGAACAATGGACTGGTTCCAAATTGGGGAAGGAATACATCAAGGCTGTATATTGTCACCCTGCTAATTTAACACATATGCAGCGTACATCATGCAAAATGTTGGGCTGAATGAAGCACAAGCTGTAACCAAGATTGCAGGGAGAAGTATCAATAACCTCAGATATGCAGATCGCACCACCCTTATGGCAGAAAGCAAAGAGAAACTAAAGAGCCTGTTGATGAAAGTGAAAGAAGAGAGTGTAAAAGCTGGCATAAAACTTTAAAAAAAAAAAAAAAAAAGAAGATCATGGCATTCAGTTCCATTATTTCATGGCAAATAGATGGGAAAACAATGGAAACAGTGACAGACTTCATTTTCTTGGGCTCCAAAATTACTGCAGATGGTGACTGCAGCCATGAAATTAAAAGATGCCTGCTTCTTGGAGGAAAAGCGATGACCAATCTAGACAGCAGATTAAAAAGCAGAGACAGTACTTTACTGACAAAGATCCATCTAGTCAACTATGGTTTTTCCAGCAGTCATGTACGGATGTGAGAGTTGAACCATAAAGGAAGCCAAGTGATAAGTATTGATGCTTTTGAACTATTGTGTTAGAGAAGATGCTTGAGATTTTCTTGGACAGCAAGGAAATCAAACCAGTCAATCCTAAAGAAAATCAGTCCTGAATATTCACTGGGAGGACTGATGCTGAAGTTGAAGCTCCAACACTTTGGCCACCTGATGTGAAGAACTGATTCATTGGAAAAGACCCTGATGCTGGAGAAAACTGAAGGCAGGAAGAAAAAGAGACAACAGAGGACGAGATGGTTGGATGACATCACTGACTTGATGGACATGAGTTTAACCAAGCTCTGGGGGTTGGTGATCGACTGGGAAATCTGGTGTGCTGCAGACCATGGGGTCACTAAGAAATGGACATGAGTGAGTGACTAAACTGAACTGTGTATTTTTTCAGCACCATTTATTGAAGAGACTGTGCTTTCTCCATTGTGTATTTTTGCCTCCTTTGTCTTAAATTAGTTGACCCTAAGTGTATGGGTTTATTTCTGGGCTCTCTATACTGCTCCATTGATCTATGTGTCTGTTTTTGTGCCAGTATCATACTCTCTTCCCTTGGGTTTCCCTTGTGGCTCAGCTGGTAAAGAATCTGCCTGCAATGTGGGAGACCTGGGTTTGATCCCTGGGTTGGGAAGATCCCCTGGAGAAGAGAAAGACCACCCACTCTAGTATTCTGGCCTGAAGAATTCCATGGACTGTATAGTCAATGGGGCCACAAAGAGTTGGACATGGCTGAGTGACTTTCACTTCACTTTCATACTATCATTTTGATTACTGTGGCTTTGTACTATGGTCGAAGTCAAGGAGTGTGATTCCTCCAGCTTTGTTGTTCTTCTTCAATTTTTTTTGACTATTTGACTGTTCGTGTCATTTGTTTTTCCATACAAATTTTATACTTTTTTGTTCCAGTTCTGTGAAAAATGTCATTGGTAATTGATAGGCGTTGCATTGAATCTGTAGATTGTCTTGAGTAGTACAGTCATTTTGACAATACTAATCTTTCCAATCCAAGAACATAGTATATCTTTCCATCTGTTTTGTCATCTTCAATTTCTTTCATCAGTGTCTTATAGTTTCAGGGGCACAGATCTTTTACCTCCTTAGGTAGGTTCATTCCTAGGCATTTTAGTCTTTTTGATGCAGTGGTAAACGGGATTGTTTCCTTAATTTCCCTTTCTGATACTTTGTTAATAATGTATAGAAATGCAGCACATTTTTGTATATTAATTTTATATCCTGAAACTTTACCAAATTCATTGATGAACTCTAATAGTTTTCTGGTAGTGTCTTTAGGATTTCCTATGTATAGTATCATGTCTTCTACAAATAGTGACAGTTTGACTTCTTTCTTTCCAATTTAGATTCTTTGTATTTAAAAGAATTGTCTTTTTACAAAGTCAGAAATTGCTGAGGTAAAACCATAGAGGTAGCAGGGATTTCCAGAACTATTGTTCAGTCGTGTCTAACTCTTTGCCACCCCATGGACTATACAGTCCATGGAACTCCTTAGGCCAGAATACTGGAGTGGGTAGCTGTTCCCTCCTCCAGGGGATCTTCCCAATCCAGGGGTTGAACCCAGGTCTCCCCACATTGCAGGCGGATTCTTTACCAGCTGAACCACCAGGGAAGCTCAAGAATACTGCAGTGGATAGCCTCTCCCTTCTCCAGGACATCTTCCTGACCCAGGAATTGAAGTGGGGTCTCCTGCATTGCAGGTGGATTCTTTACCAGCTTAGCTACCAAGGAAGCCCCTCCAGAAACATGGGAGAGACAGTTTCCTCATGCACTTTCATGCATCTAGAATCCTGCTGAGGTGAAGAAATAAGATGTTTCTTTTTTGTAGGTTACAGGTAAGCTGACTCTTTAGGGCAAAAGCTGGTGTTGCAGAGCAGCTCTAAAAGGCCCATCTGAATGTTCCTGGTTTATGCTGAGGCCCTACTTGCTCATCCTGAGTCCTGGAAAGAAATTAGATTGAGTGTTAGAAATGGAATGGCTGCTAAGCTTATAGTCATAGTTTGTATTGTTGAATGATCTTGTGGGATGTATGATATATAGAAAATGACTTGTCTTTTAATTACCTTTCCACAACTGTGGCAAAATAACTTTTGGCTTTTGATCATTGATTTTTTAAAAAATTGCAACAAAATATACACAACAAAATTTACAATTTTAACTCTTTTAAAGTGCACCATTTAGTGACATCAGGTACATTCACATTGTTGTGGAGTTATCACCATTGTGAATCTCCAGAACTTTTTCATCTTCCCAAATCTGTACCCATTAAGCACTAAGTTTCTACTCCCGTCCCTTCACCATCATCACCATTCTACTTCTCTTTATGCATTTCACTACTCCAGGTGCCTCATATAAGTGAAAGCATATAATGTCTGGATTATGCCACCTAGCATAATGTTTTCAAGATTTATCCATGTTGTATCAGGTGTCAGAATTTAATTCCTTTTTAAGACTGAGTGATATTTCATGATAGGTATGTACAATCTTTTGTGTATTCATTCATCTGTTAATAAACATTTGGGCTGTTTCCATCTTATATCTATTGTGAATAGTGCTGTTATGAACATAGGTATACAAATAGCTGTTCAAGGTTGTGCTTTCAGTTCTTTTGAGTACATTCCCAGTAGTGGAACTGTTGTGCTATATACTAATCTTATGTTTAATTTTTTGAGAAACCGCCATACACTCTTCCATCATGGCTACATAATTTTATATTTTCTACTTGATCACTGATTTTTCTCTTTAACTTGAGAACTAAATGAAAAGTTTTTGTGAATTCTGACATTTTGTTTGGATCCATGGCTCCAGTTAGTGGTCCACTGAAACATCTCACAGTGGTCACTTCAGATTCCTGATCTCTAGGGCATATATTGGAACTTTTTACCAAATAAAGGGATCATGTAAAACAGGCTGTTTTTTTGTAAAGTCAAGCATTAAAGGCCATAGATTCTTCACCAGAGTATTATTTTGAACTTTATTCTCTGCTCATTTTATTGTATATTATTTAAAAACATTAAAAAATTTTAATAAGTATTTATTTTTGTCTGTGCTGGGCCTTTGTTGCTTTGTATGGGTTTCTCTTGTTGTTTCTCTTGTTGAGGGGTGCTCTCTAACTGCAATGTACAGATGGTTTCTGTTATTGTGGAGATGGCTTCTCTTATTGCAGAACACAGGCTGTAGGGTGCTCGGGCCCAGGAATTGTGGTGCACAGGCTTAGTTGCCCTGCAGCATGTGGGATCTTCCCAGATGAGGGATCAAAGCTGTGTCCCTGCATTGTCAGGCAGATGCTTAACCACTGAACCACTAGGGAAGTCCTCTGCTCATATTGGAATGAGGAAATTAAGATCAAAGTTCTTAAATGATTTCACATGTGGTGTTAATGATTGATTCCAAGTTCCCTAATTTATAGTCGAAGTCCTCTAATTTCTTGCTTTAAGGCAGTTTCTCCACTCTCATCTAGTTAGGCTCAAATTTACTTTATTTTGCTCCTAAGTCTAAATCAACATCCTTACATTCTGGATAGACCCAAGTTCATTGAGAAACAGGTGGGGGATTTTGTTTCTACCTCCTACTCCTCCCTTTGCTGTCCTTGAGGGCGGGGCTTCTGCCACATTGAGGAGATAAAGGATGAACATG
This sequence comes from Cervus canadensis, assembly GCF_019320065.1. NCBI lineage: Eukaryota > Metazoa > Chordata > Mammalia > Artiodactyla > Cervidae > Cervus > Cervus canadensis. The sequence continues at coordinate 18,418,084 of NC_057394.1, read as the reverse complement.
GGTCCCTAGAGCCCTGCTGTCAGGGGTTATCCTGCTCATCCTGATACCATGCATGACCCCAAGAAATTGTTATCCATTTTGCTATGTTTTTTTTTTTTTAAATTTTTTTCCATTTATTTTTATTAGTTGGAGGCTAATTACTTCACAATATTGTAGTGGTTTTTGCTATACATTGACATGAATCAGCCATGGATTTACATGTATTCCCTATCCCGATCCCCCCTCCCACCTCCCTCCCCACCCCATCCCTCTGGGTCTTCCCAGTGCACCAGCCCCAAGCACTTGTCTCATGAATCCAACCTGGGCTGGTGATCTGTTTCACCCTTGATAATATACATGTTTTGATGTAGGAATTTGTATCAACACAGGAACCCAATTCTCTGTGTCCCTCTCTTATTTCAGACCCTTCGCCTGAGTAACTCGGCCATAGGGAAGACCACCACAGGCCAGATAATCAACCTGCTGTCCAACGATGTGAACAGGTTTGACAGGGTAAGTGCCCAAGGGATCCTCTTTCATTTCTCACTGGGTTCAGCTTTTTGGGAGCCAAGTACTAGGGTTTGGTGTCAGCCAGGGTTTGTTGAGAACCTAAGGTAAGGGTTGTCGTTATCCAGCTCTCATCTCTTCTGTGTGCAAATTACATGTAAAAATATGTATTGTCCTGTGGATTCGAACTTTGTTTTTCTAATACTAGATAGGCAGTAGTGTTCTTTCCCAGCTTTGTTAGTGTCCCTAAAGGTCCTCCTGGTGTAGCCCTTCTTGGCACATGCTGTCAGTGTTGCTGAACTGTCTTCCTCCTCCTCTAGATTATGAAGGCCTGGTGGGCAGGGATTGTTATTTCCCCTGTGCCCTGTTCAGTGCTGCTGCACAGGAAGCCTGTGAGGAATATGCCAAGAAGCTGGTCTCCAGACGGACTCAACTTCCTGTCAGTTGTCAACCCCACCCTCTTTTTTTTTTCCCCTCACACTTACCTTATCACTATGTGGTACTTTTTTCCACTGTTTCCGCATCAATTTGCCATGAAGTGATGGGACCAGATGCCAAGATCTTAGTTTTCTGAATGTTGAGTTTTAGGCCAACTTTTTCACTATCTTCTTTCACTTTCATCAAGAGGCTCTTTAGTTCTTCTTCACTTTCTCCTTAATTGTGGTATCATCTGCATATCTGAGATTATTGATATTTCTCCCGGCAATCTTGATTCAGTCTTGTGCTTCATCCAGTCCAGCATTTCTCTTGACGTACTCTGCATATATTTTTGGGCTCCAAAATCACTACAGATGGTGACTGCAGCCATGAAACTAAAAGATGCTTGCTCCTTGAAAGAAAACCTATGACCAAACTAGACAGCATATTAAAAAGGAGAGGCATTACTTTGCCAACAAAGGTCCATCTAGTCAAGGTTATGGTTTTTCCAGTAGTCATGTATGGATGTGAGAGTTGGACAACAAAGAAAGCTGAGTGCCAAAAAATTGATGCTTTTGAACTGTGGTGATTGAGAAGACACTTGAGAGTCCCTTGGACCACAAGGAGATCCAACTAGTCCATCCTAAAGGAAATCAGCCCTGGGTGTTCATTGGAAGGACTGATGCTGAAATTCTAATACTTTGGCCACCTGATGGGAAGAACTGACTCATTTGAAAAGACTGTGATGCTGGGAAAGATTGAAGGTGGGAGAAGAAGGGGACAACAGAGGATGAGATGGTTGGATGGCATCACCGACTCAATGAACATGAGTGTGAGAAACTCCAGGAATTGATGATGGACAGGGAGGCCTGGTGTGCTGCAGCGCATGGGGTTGCAAAGAGTTGGACATGACTGACAGACTGAACTGAACTGAACTGAATGCAGTACTAGGATGCAATCTCAAAAACGACAGAATGATTTCCATTCATTTCTAAGGCAAACCATTCAATATCACAGTAACCCAAATCTATGCCCTGACAAGTAATGCTGAAGAAGTTGAATCTGAACAGTTCTATTAAGACATACAAAACCTTCTAGAACTAACACCCAAAAAAGATGTCCTCTTCATTACAGGGGACTGGAATGCAAAAGTAGGAAGTCAAGAGCTACCTGCAGTAACAGGCAAAATTGGCCTTGGAGTACAAAATGAAGCAGAGCAAAGGCTAACAGAGTTTTGCCAAAGGAACACACTGGTCATAGCAAACACCCTCTTTCAAAAACACAAGAGAAAACTCTACACATGGACATCACCAGATGGTCAATACCGAAATCAGATTGATAATATTCTATGCAGCCAAAGATGGAGAAGCTTTATACAGTCAGCAAAAAAAGACTGGGAGCTGACTGTGGCTCAGATCATGATCTCCTTATTGCCAAATTCAGACTTAAATTGAAGAAAGTAGGGAAAACCACTAGACAATTCAGGTATGACCTAAATCAAATCCCTTATGATTATATAGTGGACGTGACAAATAGATTCAAAGGATTAGATCTGATAGACAGAGTGCCTGATGAACTATGGATGGAGGTTTGTAACATTGTACAGTGAAGACCATTTGCAAGAAAAAGAAACGCAAAAAGGCAGAATGGTTGTACACTGACATTGTGCAGTGAAGACCATATGCAAGAAAAAGAAATGCAAAAAGGCAGAATGGTTGTTTGACGAGGCCTTACTAATAGCTGAGAAAAGGAGAGAAGCTAAAGGCAAAGGAGAAAAGGAAAGATATAACCATTTGCATGCAGAGTTCCAAAGAATAGCAAGGAGAGATAAGAAAGCCTTCCTCAGCAATCAATGCAAAGAAATAGAGGGGGAGAGTGTCGTGTCCCGAGCAGGCCTCGGGGCGGCACTCTGGCCCCCCCCCCCCAAAAAAAAAAAGAAATAGAGGAAAACAGTATAGACTGGGAAAGACTAGAGATCTCTCCAAGAAAATCAGAGATACCAAGGGAACATTTCATGCAAAGATGGGTTAGATAAAGGACAGATATGGTATGGACCTAACAGAAGCAGAAGATATTAAGAAGAGATGATAGGAATACACAGAAGAACCGTACAAGAAAGATCTTCATGATCCAGATAATCACAATGGTGTGATCACTCATCTAGAGCCAGACATCCTGGAATGTGAAGCCAAGTGGACCTTATGAAGAATCACTACAAACAAAGCTAGTGGAGGTGATGGAATTCCAGTTGAGCTATTTCAAATCCTGAAAGATGATGCTGTGACAGTGCTGCACTCAATATGCCAGCAAATCTGGAAAACTCAGCAGTGGCCACAGGACTGAAAAAAGTCAGTTTTCATTCCAACCCCAAAGAAAGTCAATGCCAAAAAATGTTCCAGCTACCACACAATTGCATTCATCTCATACGTTAGCAAAGTAATGCTCAAAATTCTCCAAACCAAGCTTCAACAGTCCGTGAACCATGAATTTCCAGATGTTTAAGCTGAATTTAGAAAAGGCAGAGGAACCAGAGATCAAATTGCCAATATCCGTTGGGTCATAGAAAAAGCAAGAGAGTTCCAGGAAAACATCTACTTTTGCTTTATTAACTGCACCAAAGCCTTTGACTGTGTGGATAACAAAAAACTGTGGAAAATTCTTAAAAAGATAGGAATACCAGACCACCTTACCTGCCTCCTGAGAAATCTGTATGCAGGTCAAAAAGCAACAGTTCGAACTGGACATGGAACAATAGATTGGTTCCAATTGGAAAAGGAGTACATCAAGGCTGTGTATTGTCACCCTGCTTCTTTTATTTATGTGTAGAGTACATCATGCAAAATGACAGGCTGGATTAAGCACAAGTTGAAATCAAGATTGCTGGGAGAAATATCAATAACCTCAAATATGCAGATGATAGCACCCTTATGGCAGAAAGTGAAGAAGAACTAAAGAGCCTCTTGATGCAAGTGAAAGAGGAGAGTGAAAAAGTTGCCTTAAAACTCAACATTCAAAAACAAAGATCATGGCATCTGGTCCCATCACTTCACAGCAAATAGACGGGGTAACAATGGAAACAGTGACAAACTTTATTTTCTTGGTCTCCGAAATCACTGCAGATGGTGACTGCAGCCATAAAATTAAAAGACATTTGCTCCTTGGAAGAAAAGCTATGACCAACCTAGACAGATTATTAAAAAGTAGAGACATTACTTTACCAACAAAGGTCTGTCTAGCCAAAGCTATTGTTTTTCCAGCAGTCATGTATGGATGTGAGAGTTGGACTATCAAGAAAGCTGAGCCCTGAAGAATTGATGCTTTTGAACTGTGGTATTGGAAAAGACTCTTGAGAGTCCCTTGGACTACAAAGAAATCCAACCAGTCAATAGTGAAGGAAATCAGTCCTGAATATTCATTGGAAGGACTGATGCTGAAGCTGAAACTCCAATTCTCTGGCCACCTGATGGGAAGAACTGACTCATTTGGAAAGACCGTGATGCTGGGAAAGATTGAAGGCGGGAGGAGAAGGGGACGTCAGAGGATGAGATGGTTGGATGGCATCACAGACTCAATGAACAGGAATATGAGCAAGCTCTCGGATTTGCTGATGGACATGGAAGCCTGGAGTGCTTCAGTCCTTGGGGTTGCAAAGAGTCAGACATGAATGAGTGACTGAACTGAATGAAGATAATGGAGACCTCCTTCAAAAGGTCCCGTGTATGCACTGCCACAGTCAGTGTCCCCAACCCTGTAGCAGGCCAGAGCCAACCCATGCCTCTGCCAGAGGCTCCTGGACACTCACGGGGAAGTCTGGGTCAGTCTCTTGTGGGGTCACTGCTCTTTTCTCCTTGGTCCTTGTACACGCACAAGGGTTTTTTTTTTTTCCTGCCCTCCAAGAGTCTGTTTCCTCAGTCCTGTGTAACTTTTAGCGGCCCTATGGTGGGGTTAATGGCGACCTCCTCCAAGATGGCTTATTCCATACCCAGGTCTGGTGCACCCAGAGCCCCTGCCCCTGTGGCAGGCCACTGCTGACCCATAACTCTGCAGGAGACACTCAAACACTCAAAGGCAGGTACTGGCTCAGTCTCTGTGCCAGTCTCCTGGTGTGCATAAGATTTTGATGGCCACAGGACTGGAAAAGGTCAGTTTTCATTCCAATCCCAAGGAAACTCAATGCCAAAGAATGTTCAAACTACCACACAGTTACACTCATCTCACACACTAGTAAAGTAATGCTCAAAATTCTCCAAGCCATGCATCAACAGTATGTGAATGGTGAACTTCCAGAAGTTCAACCTGGATTTAGAAAAGGCAGAGGAACCAAATTGCCAACATCCGTTGGATCATAGAAACAGCAAGAGAGTTCTAGAAAAACATCTACTTCTGCCTTATTGACTATTCCAAAGACTTTGACCATGTGAATCACAACAAACTGTGGAAAATTCTTCAAGAGATGGGAATATCAGACTGCCTGACCTGCCTCCTGAGAAATTTTATGCAAGTCAAAAAGCAAGTTAGAACTGGACATGGAACAAGAGCCTGGTTCCAAATTGGGAAGGGAGTGCATCAAGGTTGTATGTTGTCACCCTGCTTATTTGACTTATATTCAGAGTACTTCAAGCGAAATGCTGGGTTGGATGAAGCACAAGCTGGAATCAATCTCCTGTTGCCAGGAGAAACATCAATAACCTCAGATATGCAGATGACAGCACCCTTATGGTAGAAAGTGAGGAAGAACTAAAGAGCCTCTGATGAAAGTGAAAGGGGAGAGTGAAAAAGTTGCTTAAAACTCAATATTCATAAAACGAAAATCATGACACCTGCTCCCATCACTTCATGGCAAATAGACAGGGTAACAATGGAAAGTGTTAAAGTGGCAGGCTTTATTTTCTTGGGCTCCCAAATCACTGCAGAGGGTGACTGCAGCCATGAAATTAAAAGACACTTGCTCCTTGGAAGAAAAGCTATGACCAACCCAGACAGGATATTAAAAAGCAGAGATATCAAAGGACCTTTTCGGACAAAGGTCCTTGTAGTCAAAGCTATATTTTTTCCAGTAGTCATGTATGGATGTGAGAGTTGGACTATCAAGAAAGCTGAGTGCAAAGAATTAACACTTTCAAACTGTAGTGCTGGAGAAAACTCCTTAGAATCCCTTGAATAGCAAGGAGATCAAGCCAGTCAATCCTAAAGGAAATCAGTCCTGAATGTTCATTGGAAGGACTGATGCTGAAGCTGAAACTCCAATACTTTGGCTACCTGATGGGAAGAACTGACTCATTGGAAAAGACACTGATGCTGGGAAAGATTGAAGGCGGGAGGAGAAGGGGACGACAGAGGATGAGATGGTTGGATGGCATCACCAACTCAATAGATATGAATTTGAGTAAACTCCAGGAGTTGGTGATAGACAGGGAGGCCTGGCGTGCTATAGTCCATGGGGTCACAAAGAGTGAGACACCACTGAATGACAGAACTGGACAGAAATCTCTTCAAGAAAATTAGAAATACCAAGGGAATATTTCACGGAAAGATGGGCACAATAATCGACAGAAATGGTATGGAGCTAACAGAAGGAGAACATATTAAGAAGTGGTGGCAAGAATACACAGAAGAACTGTACAAAAAATATTTTAATGACACAGATAGACATGATAGCATGATCACTTACCTCAAGCCAAACATCCTGGAGTATGAAGTCAAGTGGGCCTTAGGAAGCACCATTACTAACAAAGTTAGTGGGCATGATGGAATTCCAGTTGAGCTATTTTAAATCCTAAAAAATGATGTTGTTAAAGTATACACAAAATGCCAGCAAATCTGGAAAACTAAGCAGCGACCACAGGACTGGAAAAGGTCAGTTTTCATTCCAATCCCAAAGAAAGGCAATCTCAAAGAATGTTCCAAGTACCACACAATTGCACTCATTTCACATACTAGCAAGGTAATGCTCAAGATCCTTCAATCTAGGCTCCAACAGTACAGGAACAGAAAAATTTCAGGTGTATAAGCTGGATTTAGAAAAGGCAGAGGAATTATAGATCAAATTGCCAACATTCCTTGGGTCATAGAAAAAGGAAGGGAATTCCAGAACATCTACTTCTGCTTCATTAACTACGCTAATGCCTTTCACTGTGTGGATCACAATAAAATGTGGGAAATTCTTTAAGAGATGGGAATACTAGACTACCTACTTGCCTCCCAAGAAACCTGTATGCAGGTCAAGAAGGAAGAGTTAGAACTGTGCTTAGAATAATGGACTGGTTCCAAATGAGGAAAGGAATATGTCAAGACTGTATATTGTCACCATGCTTATTCAGCTTTCATAGAGAGTACATCATGTGGAGTCCTGGGCTGGGTGAAGCTCAAGCTGGAATCGAGATTGCTGGGAGAAACATCAATAACCTCAGATGTGCAAATGACACCACCCTAATGGCTGAAAGTGAAGAGGAACTAAAAAGCCTCTTGATGAAGGTGAAAGAGGAGAGTTAAAAAGCTGACTTAAAACTCAACATCCAAAAAACTAAGATCATGGCATCCAGTCCCATCAGTTCATGGCAAATAGATGGGGAAACAATGGAAACAGTGACTCACTTTGTTTTCTTGGGCTCCCAAATCACTGTAGATGGTAACTGTAGCCATGAAATTAAAAGACGCTTGTTCCTTGGGAAAAAAATGTTATAACAAACCTAGATAGCCTATTAACAAGGAGAAACATCACTTTTCTGATAAAGGTCCATGTAGTGAAAGCTATATATATATTTTTCACTAGTCTTATATGGATATGAGAGTTGTACCATATCATGAAGTCTGAGTGCCAAAGAATTAATACTTTCAGACTGTGGTGCTGGAGAAAACTCCTGAGAGTCCCTTGGATAGGAAGGAGATCAAACTAATCAATCCTAAAGGAAATCAACCCTGAACATTCAGTGGATTGACAGATGGTGAAGCTGAAGCTTTAATCCTTTGGCCACATGATGTGAAGAGTTGACTCACTGGAAAAGACCCTGATGCTGGGAAAGATTGAGGGCAAGAGGAGAAGGGGACAAAAGAGGATGAGATGGTTGGATGGCATCACTGTCTCAATGGATATGAGTTTGAGCAAGCTCCTGGAGATGGTGAAGGACAGGGAAGCCTGGTGTGCTGCAGTCCATGGGGTCACAAAGAGTCAGAAATGACTAAGTGATGAACAACAATAACTTCTCTTTCAGTTATTCATTCATCAGACATGAAGTCAGGTTTCAGGGATGAATAAGGTTTAGTTTCTGCCCTAGAGATATCAAAGCCCATCAGGGAGGTAAATACACAATTCATTATTGGAGGGAGTGATAGGTACGTAATGTAGACTTTCCTGGGGTTGCAGGGAGCCCCAGGGAAAAAGGCGTTTGAATTTTTGGACACAGAGAGAGTTTAGGGATGCCCTGAGATAATCTGCATTGTTGACAAAATCAACATTTTCCTTCCAGTGTGCCTGTCTGCTTCTCCCTGGACGTCCCTGAACCCAGCCTTGTGCTACCCCAGAACAGCATCATCTGGGGAGGATGCTTCTATTTCTGCTTCAGCAGGTTTAAAGCCCATTGAGATCATTTCTAATTAGGTTCCTGTCTCTTCCTTCAGAGCATATTGTTTCTAAATTGTGTGCTTATGGTTTTGCTTTTATACAGTTCTAAGAAGACTTTGTCTTTTTCTTTTAAGGTAACGATACGCTTGCACATCCTGTGGATTGGGCCACTTACGGCTATCACAGTGATCATCCTGCTCTGGATGGAAATAGGAATATCATCTCTTGCTGGGATGGCACTCCTCATTATTTTTATGCTTTTGCAAAGCTTCTCTGGGAAGTTGTTTTTATCACTCCGGTAAGAGAAACACTGGTTTAAAAAAATAGATGATATGTACTTGGTGAATCCACAGTCCATGCTTCTGTTAAACAACAACAACAACAACAACAACAACAACAACAACAACCTTCTCTGATCTCTTTTTTTGCATGTGTTGTAGACTCTTCAGGCTTAGCTAGTGGAGGCTCCATCCTTAAATCAAAGACTGATCTTGAAGTGGGAAAGGTGAAGCCATTTCCTGGCTCTTCCTGGAATTGTACTTGAATAAGTATAGTGTCTGTAAGAAGAATTTACCTAAGTCCAAGTTATTTAAACATTATTAAATAGTAATCATCCTTTAGGCCCAATTCAGGCTGCATATATTTTTGCTATGCTTGTCATAGGATCATTTTCAGTTATTTAAGTTCATATCTTATTTTTAATTCACTGTTTGCATTAAGTTATCAGAACTCCAAGGGCATAAAGACATAAATTTATAAAGTCCCACAGTACCAGCAGCTTATGTGATAAAAGAGTGTCTAGTGATTAAGGGTCTAATGGTGATGAGTTAGACTTGAAGCATATATCAGGGGATTGGAGGTGTGTTGTTTAGATTGTCAGGTGATGGAGATGTTGTGCTGTTTGAAGCACATTGAGCTCCTTTCTTTTCTTTTTTTGGTGACTTTATGCGTGTTATTTTTCTCTGCTTGGAATTTCATTTCTTATCTTTACTACAGAAAGATGTTCCTTATCCTTTGAGGCCCTGTTTGAGTGCTACCAGATCTCTGAAGCTTTTCTTGCTCTCCTTTCCCAGTGGAATTCACAGCCCCATCTTTTCTGCTGTCCAGCACTTTAATCCTATTTTAGTAAAGCACATTGTCTTTCCATTAGATTCGGGTGTCTTCTGCCTTCCCCTACCTGACCACAACCTCCTTGGGCAGGTGGTTTGTACCTGACTTACTTCAGGTCTTCCTTAGCCAATACTGCAAGTTCTCCAAGTTATTCGTTGAATTGGGCTGAGTGGTTGACTTCCTAATTGAAGTCTTCCTCCATTTGTACTTTGAGTAGGACCTGCCTGTGTTGTCAGCTTAGGAGAGTTGTAGGAAATCATTTGATCCCTGGTCTCTGACTGTGCCACTGCTGCTGTCGGTAAGGAAATTCTTGCTGTGATCACTAAGGCTTATCTCTCACATTTGTTCCCTTAGGAGTAAGACTGCAGCTTTCACAGACACCAGGCTCAGGACCATGAATGAAGTTATAACTGGCATCAGAACAATAAAAATGTATGCTTGGGAAAAGTCATTTGCAGAGCTTATTACCAGATTGAGAAGGTAACTTTCTGTATATGTTAAGCCACCATTCATACTTTTTTATTTCCTGTTTTTAATGAATGGTTTAAAAGTATTACTGTTCTTTTATTTACCATCCTCCTAAAGGAAAAAAAAATATGCTTATTTCTTATATAGAAATGAAATTTCACATATTAATACCCAAATCCCAAGGAAGCAATGATCCTAAGATGTTAGTATTTGAGTTGATGACATTTAAACTAATACTACAATGTTTTAGTAAGTATGTTAATATAGAACAAATGGGAAGATTGTAGAGATTGGGTATATTTGTATTGGGCCAAACTTTATGAATCAGTATTTTTTATTCGAAACAGAGCCATGAAAATACCTTTCTTTTTGAATTTGCTTTACATTTATAGAAATTTTTTCCATCTTTCATTTAAATATCTGACGAGTGTTTATATTCAAGCACAAGGTATTCATAATTCTCTGGCTGCACCCTGTTACCTCTCACCTTTGCACCTTTGTGAGGGCCCCTCCCTCTGCTGGGAATACACTCTCTCATCTTCCTTCTTCTCTGGCTTCCACCAACCCTAACTGACTCCCACTCATCTTCTCAGGGTCCATGTATGTGTGAATTGCCCTGACTTTACTGCTCTGGGTTACACATCTCTGCTCTGTGCTCCCTTGGGGGTCATGCTGACTGCCTCTGTCTGATGTCTTGGTGGACATGTGAAATCTTAGTTCCCTGACTAGGGATCAAACCATGGGTGCTGTGTTAAAAGCACAGAGTCTTGGAGGAGCCAAGATGGCAGAGGAATAGGACGGGGAGACCACTTTCTCCCCTACAAATTCATCAAAAGAACAATTGAACGCTGAGCAAACTTCACAAAACAACTTCTGATTGCTAGCAGAGGACATCAGGTGCCCAGAAAAGCAGCCCATTGTCTTCGAAAGGAGGTAGGACAAAATATAAAAGATAAAAAGAGAGACAAAAGAGCTAGGGACGGAGACCTGTCCCGGGAAGGGAGTCTTAATAGAGGAAGTTCCCAAACACCAGGAAACCCTTGCACTGGCAGGTCTGGGGGAAGTTTTCGAATCTTGGAGGGTAACCTAACTGGGAGGAAAAATAAAGGAAACCCACAGATTACGTGCCTAAAAGCAACTCCCAGCAGAAAAGTACCCCAGATGCCCGCATCCGCCACCAGCAAGTGGGGGCGGAAAGGAGAGGAGCGGGCGGCATTGCTTAGGGTAAGGACTGGCCCGAATGCCCTGAGAGCAAGTGGAGGGAACTTTCGTGAGATAGCAGCTTAAACTGTGGGATAGCGAGAGAGAGAGAGAGAAAATTAACCGGCCCGAACACACTGCTGGCAGTTCACAGAACAAAGGAACTGAGCAACTCCAGAGAAGAGCTAGCTGGCGGCGGACCGGCCCATCCCCGCCGGAGGCAGGAGGCAGGGGGGAGGGGAAAGGGGCAAACTTGGCCCCAGAGATGGCATCCCCTACCACACTGCAAACAGGCCTCCAGTTTCTAACCAAAGGCTACCTGAGATTCTGGATGGTCAACATCCGCCAGGAGGGTCGTGGCTAAACACAAGGTGCACGCACCCGACTGGCGCATGCAGAAACTGAGGCTGGAACCGCGGAGGGGAGAAGGCGCACCGCACCCAGGGAGAGTGTGCCCATCAAGCGCCTGGCTGCCTGAGCTGCTCAGGCCAGGGAAGGCACAAAACGCAGGCGCAACTGAGTCCGTGCTTTTGTGGAGTATCCGAAAACTGGAACCGCTCGCAACTCTGGGCACGCTCCATATAGAGCAGAGGGGAGCCTGAGCAGTGTAGACGGGGAAAGCACACACCCGTGAGTGGGGGGCAAACCCAATGTGGCCGGAACACTGCGAGTGCTACCCACACACAGCGCTAGCTGTCTGCAGCGCCCCTCCCTCCCGGCAGCAGGACTGAACTAGCAAACCTGAACAAGAGACCACCTCCGCCCGCCTGTGTCAGGGTGGAAATTAGACACTGAAGAGACTGGCAAACAGAAGCCAAATAAACAAACGGAACCGCTTCAGAAGGGACCGGTGCAACAGATTAAAATCCCTGTAGGTAACACCGACTACACCGGAAGGGGCCTATAGATATCGAGAAGTGTAAGCTGGAACGAGGGGCTATCTGAAACTGAACCGAACACACTGACCGCAACAGCTCCAGAGAAATTCTAGATATATTTTTACCTTTTTTTTTTTTAAATTAAAAAATTTTTTTTCTTTTCTTTTCTTTTTTATTTTTTCTCTTTTATTTTCTTTTAAAATTCCCTATTACTCCCCCATTACTCCTTAACTTTCATTTTCATTTTCATATGTTTTTAACTATTTTTTTTAATTAGGAAAAAATTTTTTTTCTTGTTTTTTTCTCTTATTTTCTTTTAAAGTCCTCTATTACTTCTCTATTACTCCTTAATTTTCATTTTCATTTCACTATAACCTTGCAAAAAAAAAGAGAAGCCCTATTTTTAAACCAAACTTCGTATATATTTCTAAAATTTTTTGTGTTTTTGTTTTTAATATTGTATTTTTAAGAGTCTAACCTCTACTCTAGATTTTTAATCTTTGTTTTTCAGTATGTGATATAAATTTTGTACATTTAAGAATCCAATATTCAGTTCCCATTTTTATTCAAGAGTGTGTTGATTACTCTCTCCCACTTTTGACTCTCCGTTATATACCTCAGAACACCTCTATTTCCTTCCTTCCCCTTCTCTTCCCAATCCAATTCTGTGAATCTTTGTAGGTGTCTGGGCTACGGAGAACACTTTGGGAACAGAGAACTGCGTAGATCTGTCTCTCTCCTCTTGAGTCCCCCCTTTTCTCCTCCTGCTCATCTCTATCTCCCTCCGGCCTCTCTTCTTTTTCATGTAACTCTGTGAACCTCTCTGGGTGTCCCTCACAGTGGAGAATCTTTTCACCATTAACCTAGAAGTTTCATTATCAGTGCTGTATAGTTGGAGAAGTCCTGAGACTACAGGAAGAATAAAACTGAAATCCAGAAGCAGGAGACTTAAGCCCAAAACCTGAGAACACCAGAAAACTCCTGACTACATGGAACATCAAGTAATAAGAGACCATCCCAAAGCCTCCATACATACACTGAAACCAACCACCACCCACGAGCCAATAAGTTCCAGAGCAAGACATACCATGCAAATTCTCCAGCAACGCAGGAACATAGCCCTGAGCGTCAACATACAGGCTGCCCAAAGTCACACCCAAGACATAGACCCATCTCAAAACTCATTACTGGACACTCCATTGCACTCCAGAGAGAAGAAATCCAGTTCCATGCACCAGAACACTGATGCAAGCTTCCCTAACCAGGAAACCTCGACAAGCCAATTGTCCAACCCACCCACTGGGAGAAACCTCCACAATAAAAAAGAACCACAGACCATCAGAATACAGAAAGCCCGCTCCAGACACAGCAAGCTAAACAAGATAAAAAGGCAGAGAAATACCCAACAGGTAAAGGAACATGAAAAATGCCCACCAAGTCAAACAAAAGAGGAGGAGATAGAGAATCTACCTGAAAAAGAATTTAGAATAATGATAATAAAAATGATCCAAAATCTTGAAAACAAAATAGAGTTACAGATAAATAGCCTGGAGACAAGGATTGAGAAGATGCAAGAAATGTTTAACAAGGACCTAAAAGAAATAAAAAAGAGTCAATTAAAAATGAATAATGCAATAAATGAGATCAAAAACACTCTGGAGGGAACCAACAGTAGAATAACAGAGACAGAGATAGGATAAGTGAGGTAGAAGATAAAATGGTGGAAATAAATGAGCAGAGAGGAAAAAAGAAAAAAGAATCAAAAGAAATGAGAACAACCTCAGAGACCTCTGGGACAATGTGAAATGCCCCAACATTCGAGTCATAGGAGTCCCAGAAGAAGAAGACAAAAAGAAAGGCCATGAGAAAATACTCGATGAGATAATAGCTGAAAACTTCCCTAAAATGGGGAAGGAAATCATTACACAGACCCAAGAAACCAAGAGAGTCCCAAACAGGATAAACCCAAGGCGAAACACCCCAAGACACATATTAATCAAATTCACAAAGATCAAACACAAAGAACAAATATTAAAAGCAGCAAGGGAGAAACAACAAATAACACACAAAGGGATTCCCATAAGGATAAGAGCTGATCTATCAATAGAAACCCTTCAGGCCAGAAGGGAATGGCAGGACATACTTGAAGTAATGAAAGAGAATAACCTACAACCTAGATTACTGTACCCAGCAAGGATCTCATTCAGCTATGAAGGAGAATTCAAAAGCTTTACAGACAAGCAAAAGCTGAGAGAATTCAGCACCACCAAACCAGCTCTTCAACAAATGCTAAAGGATCTTCTCTAGACAGGAAACACAGAAAAGTCATATAAACGTGAACCCAAAACAACAAAGTAAATGGCAACGGGACCATACCTCTCAATAATTATCTTAAATGTAAATGGGTTGAATGCCCCAACCAAAAGACAAAGACTGGCTGAATGGATACAAAAACAAGACCACTATATATGATGTCTACAAGAGACCCACCTCAAAACAAGGGACACATACAGACTAAAGGTGAAGGGCTGGAAAAAAATATTTCATGCAAACGGAGACCAAAAGAAAGCAGGAGTCGCAATACTCATATCAGATAAAATAGACTTTAAATAAAGGCTGTGAAAAGAAACAAAGAAGGACACTACGTAATGATCAAAGGATCAATCCAAGAAGAAGATATAACAATTATAAATATATATGCACCCAACATAGGAGCACCGCAATATGTAAGGCAAACGCTAACAAGTATGAAAGAGGAAATTAATAGTAACACAATAATAGTGGGAGACTTCAATACCCCACTAACAACTATGGATAGATCAACTAAACAGAAAATTAACAAGGAAACACAAACTTTAAATGACACAATGGACCAGCTAGACCTAACTGATATCTATAGGACATTTCACCCCAAAATAATCAACTTCACCTTTTTTCAAGTGCACACGGAACCTTCTCCAGAATAGACCACATCCTGGGCCATAAATCTAGTCTTGGTAAATTCAAAAAAATTGAAATCATTCCAGTCATCTTTTCTGACCACAGTGCAGTAAGATTAGATCTCAATTACAGGAAAAAAATTATTAAAAATTCAAACATATGGAGGCTAAATAACACACTTCTGAATAACCAACAAATCATAGAAGAAATCAAAAAAGAAATCAAAATATGCATAGAAATGAATGAAAATGAAAACACAACAACTCAAAACCTATGGGACACTGTAAAAGCAGTGCTAAGGGGAAGATTCATAGCAATACAGGCTTACCTCAATAAACAAGAAAAAAGTCAAATAAATAACCTAACTCTACACCTAAAGCAACTAGAAAAGGAAGAAATGAAGAACCCCAGGGTTAGTAGAAGGAAAGAAATCTTAAAAATTAGGGCAGAAATAAATGCAAAAGAAACTAAAGAGACCATAGCAAAAATCAACAAAGCTAAAAGCTGGTTTTTTGAAAAATAAACAAAATTGACAAACCATTAGCAAGACTCATTAAGAAACAAAGGGAGAAGAACCAAATTAACAAAATTAGAAATGAAAATGGAGAGATCACAACAGACAACACTGAAATACAAAGGATCATAAGAGACTACTACCAGCAGCTCTATGCCAATAAAATGGACAACTTGGATGAAATGGACAAATTCTTAGAAAGGTATAACTTTCCAAAACTGAACCAGGAAGAAATAGAAGATCTTAACAGACCCATCACAAGCAAGGAAATGAAACTGTAATCAGAAATCTTCCAGCAAACAAAAGCCCAGGACCAGATGGCTTCACAGCTGAATTCTACCAAAAATTTAGAGAAGAGCTAACACCTATCTTACTCAAACTCTTCCAGAAAATTTCAGAAGAAGGTAAACTTCCAGACTCATTCTATGAGGCCACCATCACCCTAATTCCAAAACCAGACAAAGATGCCACAAAAAGGGAAAACTACAGGCCAATATCACTGATGAACATAGACGCAAAAATCCTTAACAAAATTCTAGCAAACAGAATCCAACAACATATTAAAAAAAATCATACACCATGACCAAGTGGGCTTTATCCCAGGAATGCAAGGATTCTTTCACATCTGAAAATCAATCAATGTAATACACCACATTAACAATTTGAAAGATAAAAACCATATGATTATCTCAATAGATGCAGAAAAAACCTTTGACAAAATCCAACATCCATTTATGATCAAAACCCTCCAGAAAGCAGGAATAGAAGGAACATACCTCAACATAATTAAAGCTATATATGACAAACCCACAGCAAGCATTACCCTCAATGGTGAAAAATTGAAAGCATTTCCCCTAAAATCAGGAACAAGATAAGGGTGCCCACTCTCACCACTACTGTTCAACATAGTGTTGGAAGTTCTGGCCACAGCAATCAGAGCAGAAAAAGAAGTAAAAGGAATCCAGATAGGAAAAGAAGAAGTGAAACTCTCGCTATTTGCAGATGACATGATCCTCTACATAGAGAACCCTAAAGACTCTACCAGAAAATTACTAGAGCTAATCAACAAATATAGTAAAGTTGCAGGATATAAAATTAACACACAGAAATCCCTTGCATTCCTATACACAAACAATGAGAAAACAGAAAGAGAAATTAAGGAAACAATACCACTCACCATTGTAACATAAAGGATAAAATACTTAGGAGTATATCTACCTAAAGAAACAAAAGACCTATACATAGAAAACTATAAAACACTGATGAAAGAAATCAAAGAGGACACAAACAGATGGAGAAACATACCACGTTCATGGATTGGAAGAATCAATATTGTCAAAATGACTATTCCACCCAAAGCAATCTGTAGAGTCAATGCAATCCCTATCAAGCTACCAACGGTATTTTTCACAGAACTAGAACAAATAATTTCATAATTTGTATGGAAATACAAAAAACCTTGAATAGCCAAAGTAATCTTGAGAAAGAAGAATGGAACTGGAGGAATCAAGCTGCCTGACTTCAGACTCTACTACAAAGCCACAGTCATCAAGACAGTATGGTACTGGCACAAAGACAGAAATATAGATCAATGGAACAGAATAGAAAGCCCAGAGATAAATCCACGAACCTATGGACACCTTATCTTTGACAAAGGAGGCAAGGATATACAATGGAAAAAAGACAACCTCTTTAACAAGTGGTGCTGGGAAAACTGGTCAACCACTTGTAAAAGAATGAAACTAGAACACTTTCTAACACCATACACAAAAATAAACTCAAAATGGATTAAAGATCTAAATGTAAGACCAGAAACTATAAAACTCCTAGAGGAGAACATAGGCAAAACACTCTCCGACATAAATCACAGCAAGATCCTCTATGACCCACCTCCCAGAATATTGGAAATAAAAGCAAAACTAAACAAATGGGATCTAATGAAACTTAAAAGCTTTTGCACTACAAAAGAAACTATAAGTAAGGTGAAAAGACAGCCGTCAGATTGGGAGAAAATAATAGCAAATGAAGAAACAGACAAAGGATTAATCTCAAAAATATACAAGCAACTCCTGCAGCTCAATTCCAGAAAAATAAATGACCCAATCAAAAAATGGGCCAAAGAACTAAACAGACATTTCTCCAAAGAAGACATACAGATGGCTAACAAACACATGAAAAGATGCTCAACATCACTCATTATTAGAGAAATGCAAATCAAAACCACAATGAGGTACCATTACACACCAGTCAGGATGGCTGCTATCCAAAAGTCTACAAGCAATAAATGCTGGAGAGGCTGTGGAGAAAAGGGAACCCTCTTACACTGTTGGTGGGAATGCAAACTAGTACAGCCACTATGGAAAACAGTGTGGAGATTTCTTAAAAAACTGGAAATAGAACTGCCATATGACCCAGCAATCCCACTTCTGGGCATACACACTGAGGAAACCAGATCTGAAAGAGACACGTGCACCCCAATGTTCATCGCAGCACTGTTTATAATAGCCAGGACATGGAAGCAACCTAGATGCCCATCAGCAGATGAATGGATAAGGAAGCTGTGGTACATATACACCATGGAATATTACTCAGCCGTAAAAAGAATTCATTTGAACCAGTCTAATGAGTGGATGAAACTGGAGCCCTTATACAGAGTGAAGTAAGCCAGAAAGATAAAGAACATTACAGCATACTAACACATATATATGGAATTTAGAAAGATGGTAACGATAACCCTATATGCAAAACAGAAAAAGAGACACAGAAATACAGAACAGACTTTTGAACTCTGTGGGAGAAGGTGAGGGTGGGATGTTTCAAAAGAACAGCATGTATACTATCTATGGTGAAACAGATCACCAGCCCAGGTGGGATGCATGAGACAAGTGCTCGGGCCTGGTGCACTGGGAAGACCCAGAGGAATCGGGTGGAGAGGGAGATGGGAGGGGGGATCGGGATGGGGAATACGTGTAAATCTATGGCTGATTCATATCAATGTATGACAAAACCCACTGAAATGTTGTGAAGTAATTAGCCTCCAACTAATAAAAAAATTAAAAAAAAAAAAAAGAATGAAACTAGCACACTTTCTAACACCATACACAAAAATAAACTCAAAATGGATTAAAGATCTAAATGTAAGACCAGAAACTATAAAACTCCTAGAGGAGAACATAGGCAAAACACTGTCTGACATAAATCACAGCAGGATCCTCTATGACCCTCCTCCCAGAATATTGGAAATAAAAGCAAAAATAAATAAATGGGACCTAATGAAACTTAAAAGCTTTTGCACAACACAGGAAACTATAAGTAAGGTGAAAAGACAGCCGTCAGATTGGGAGAGAATAATAGCAAATGAAGCAACAGACAAAGGATTAATCTCAAAAATATACAGGTAACTCCTGCAGCTCAATTCCAGAAAGATAAATGAGCCAATCAAAAATGGGCCAAAGAACTAAACAGACATTTCTCCAAAGAAGACATACAGATGGCAAACAAACACATGAAAAGATGCTCAACGTCACTCATCATCAGAGAAATGCAAATCAAAACCACAAAGAGGTACCATGACACGCCAGTTAGGATGGCTGCTATCCAAAAGCCTACAAGCAATAAATGCTGGAGAGGGTGTGGAGAAAAGGGAACCCTCTTACACTGTTGGTGGGAATGCAAACTAGTACAGCCACTGTGGAGAACAGTGTGGAGATGTCTTAAAAAACTGGACATAGGACTGCCATATGACCCAGCAATCCCACTTCTGGGGATACACACTGAGGAAACCAGATCTGAAAGAGACACGTGAACCCCAATGTTCATCGCAGCACTGTTTATAATAGCCCGGACATGGAAGCAACCTAGATGCCCATCAGCAGACGAATGGATAAGGAAGCTGTGGTACATATACATCATGGAATATTACTCAGCCATTAAAAAGGATACATTTGAATCAGTTCTAATGAGATGGATGAAACTGGAGCCCATTATACAGAGTGAAGTAAGCCAGAAAGATAAAGACCATTACAGTATACTAACACATATATATGGAATTTAGAAAGATGGTAATGATAACCCTATATGCAAAACAGAAAAAGAGACACAGATGTACAGAACAGACTTTGGACTCTGTGGGAGAAGGCGAGGGTGGGATGTTTCAAGAGAACAGCATCGAAACATGTATATTATCTAGGGTGAAACAGATCACCAGCCCAGGTTGGATGCATGAGACAAGTGCTCGGGCCTGGTGCAGTGGAAGACTCAGAGGGATTGGGTAGAGAGGGAGGTGGGAGGGGGGACCGGGATGGGGAATACATATAAATCCATGGCTGATTCATGTCAATGTATGGCAAAAACCACTAGAATATTGTAAAGTAATTAGCCTTCAACTAATAAAAATGAATGGGGAAAAAAAATAAAAGCACAGAGTCTTAACCACTGGGTCACCCATCTTCTTTTCTAAGTTCATGAACTCCTGGAAGGGACAAGTTCTCTCTTTCTGTCATCCTCAAGGTACCCTTCACAGGACTTGTGATTACGAATGCTTGTTGAATGAATGTTTGAACTCAAGGGTTATTGACCCAAAATGTTTAAAAGTGTGACTTTAAGCCTCATTCAGTTGGGAGAGTGAAGTGATGATGAAGTGTGTGGTCCTTGGGTCAGGGCAGAGCCCCAAGTGTGCACTGTATAGTGTCTCCATGATGTGAGGGATGGTTTATATTAATCTGTGTCCACCCCTTAGAAAGGGGCCACTCACACAGGGCGGTTGGATGTTGATGCTTCTTTTAAAATCTATTTCCTTCTCTCTTTTACAGGAAGGAAATTTCTAAGATTCTGAGAAGTTCCTACCTTGATGGAATGACTTTGATATTCTTTGACACTTCAAGCAAAGTCATCCTTTTTGTCACCTTTACCACCTATGTGCTTCTTGGCAACATGATCACAGTCAAACAAGTGTTTTTGGCCATAACACTGTACCAAGTTGTGAAGTTTACAGGCATCCTCCTCTTCCCCCTGGCCATCGAGAGTGTAGCAGAAACAGTCGCCAGTGTCCGAAGAATCAAGGTTTGGTGACAGATAACTTTTAAAAGTTTTAGGTAGATTTTAGGTAACATGGTTCCTTTCATTTGGTGTCACTGTGTGCCAGTTAGGTGAGATTTAATGCTTTCAGGCATAGCTGGTAGCTGTTCCAAAATGTCATACGTACTCCCCTCTCTTCTTTGGTAGAATACATTACAAATACTGTAAGACCACTGCTCATTTATGAGCAGCAGTAGCAGTGGCACAGGGTTCTTGATGTACAAGTGATGGCTACAGGGCAACTAAGATGTCTAAAAGCAAAAGAAGTAAACAGATTGCCTCGCCTGTGTTAACTTTAATGACTAGCAACTGTGTTCAGTCCTAGGGTGAATTGGATTCCTCTCTGAGTCTGGAGGGAAAGAACTTGCTGAGAGGTTCTGCTCCTTGGACAGGAAGAGTGACCTCAGATTCACTTAATTCACTCTTTAAAAATTGTTTCTTTCCTCCACAGATGGTTTGCTTTGTTGATTTCTGAACATGCCTTTTGGATCTGACTTGTCCTCTCTACCCTTACTCTTTAATCCTGTCGCTAGTTGGCTTCTTACTTTCAGATTTGTGATTTACACCATACCCACTGTCTCCATTTTTTCTAACTGTCTGTGTATTGCCAAGGGCAAATAATTTATGCCACCAAAATAAGAGCCTGGCATACAGTAGGCTCTGAAGTACTTGCATGTTTACGAGTAGGTCTAAAATGAAGGTAAACTGGCTCTGTGAGCCAGCCTGGGCGTGACTTTGAGTGTCTGGGCTTTATAAAATATTTAATTTCTTTTGTCCTTCTCCTCAGTGGTGGACAGCCAGTAACAGCTCTATAGTGAAGTTAGATAGATTTGGGTGCGATTTTATTTTATTTTTGTGTCTTATCATAAAAGTTGAATTTTTTTATGATGAAGTTTCTATGTACTATATATATTTAAAAAAAAAATTACTCGCAAAGCAGATCAGTCCTACAGGGTTAGTTCTGGTCCCTTGAGTTTTATCATTCTTTCTGCCAGGGGCTTCTAGCAACACTGTTAAGGGATAGTCCATTCAGTTCAACAATTTTTTTCCCCCCTTAGCTTTCGCATCTTGGAAGAAAACACTTAGGAGCATCCCTGGACCATAGTCACATTGTCAATGACAGGGCAATGTGTCCAGATGGAGGCTTCATACATGTGCCGTACTGCTGTGATTTTGTTACAGCGCTGTGACTTTGACACAGTTGCTATCTTTGATCACTGATTGCCAGGGCTCACTGTGTGGTCTGGGTAGACGCAAAGTCTTACAGGTTTTCTCATTTAAACCCGACAGCAATTGAATGAGATAAGCATGTGTCTCTGCTTTACAATTAAGGAAACAGGTTTCTGTATAAGGTGAAACAACTCACCCACCCTCAAATAGCCTGTAAATGACATTCTAGGATTCTACCCAAAGCCTGGTTTCTTAGCCATTGTTACATTATTGTCTTCTTAGTACCTTCTGCCAAGTGGAGTAACTCCTTAAGTGTGATTTACATCAACTAGTCTCACTCTGAATATATGCAAAGGTTCCCTGCTTCCTGAAAAATTAAAAACTTTAACTGTTAGCTCCACTGGCCATTCTTTTTGTTTCCCAGCACTCTGACAAGTGAGGACGGAGGGAGGTGGTGAGGTTGTCTCTGTGACTGCCACAGTCACCCCCACTTTGGGGTCTTGGCTCACTCTGTTGGGCCCCCTGGGTCGCCTTCTCTTCTCTCATTGATTTAAGCAAATACTGCTGAGCCTCCAGCAGCCCCATGAGCCTCTTCCAGAACTTTAGTTCACACTGATCCAGGGCTTCCATTTATGTACACAGCCAGTACCACGCCACTCAGCATCATGTTGGGTGGGCTGATATTGACTCCCTGGTAGTGTTCCAAGCCCCGTGACAACTGACTGTGTCTGGTAGACTGTATCTGATTCTTTAGTGTAGTGCCCAGACCATACTGGACATATCATGGGCATCAAATACATACTGGATTGACTGAAACAACAGTTACAGGAAATGGCTGGGAGCCTACAGAGGCCCAGGGTGGCTCAACCTGCACTAGAAGCCAGAGAAATGCAGAGGGAGGGAGCAGACTGGGGTTAGCATTCTTGGAACATTGATCTTTGGTGTGTGTATGTGGTAGTGTGTTTCAACTTAGGGGAGCTGGATCTTATCAAGAGTGGAAATAGATCTGAATGTTCCCTTTGTTTTCTGTGTCTGTCTGTGTATCAAACCAGCCCAACTGGACTCAGTGGGCCTGCTCTCTAAAGAGAGGAGTTGTGGCTAGCACAGCCTGGTGTTCATGTAGACTCTGCTGGCCTGGCTCCTGGTCTGGGCTCCTGAGTCTTGTAGATAATTAGGAACACTCAGTCTTGATTAACAAAGGTAGTCTGAAAGTCTTGCCTGCCATCATGAAATAAAAGAAGATTAGAACCATGAGACTTTATGCTAAAATGTATCTGGAGTCCAATGATGATCTTGACACAGAATTTCCTCCTGTTTGGAGTTGGTCAGTCTTTTTTCTCTCTTTTTTTTTTTCTTATTTTCATTTTATTTATTTATTTATTATTTATTTTTTTCATTTATTTTTATTAGTTGGAGGCTAATTACTGTACAATATTGTAGTGGTTTTTGTCATACATTGACATGAATCAGCCATGGATTTACATATATTCCCCATCCCGATCCCCCCTCCCACCTCCCTTTCATTTATTTATTTTTAATTGGAGGATCATTGCTTTACAATGTTGTGTTGATTTCTGCTGTACAAGATCGTGAATCAGTCATAATTATACATATATCCCCTATTAAACCTCTGATTCTTTTCAATCCTGTGGCCTGTAGCCCACCAGGCTCCTCTGTCCATGGAATTCTCCAGGCAAGAATACTGGAGTTGGTTGCCATTTCCTTTTCCAGCAGTTCTTCCCAACCCAGGGATCGAACCTGGGTCTCCTGCATTGTAGGCAGATTCTTTATCATCTGAGCTAACAGGGAAGCCCTATTTTCATTTTATTTATTTATTTATTTTTAACTGGAGGATAATTACTACAATGTTATTTTGGTTTCTGCCATTCAATGTCATGAATCAGTTATAATTATACGTATATATGACCTCCCTCTTACACCTCCCCTCCCCTCCACATCCCACCCCTCTAGGTTGTCACAGCACCAGGTTGAACTCCCTGTGTTACACAGCAACTTCCCTCTAGCTAAGTTGCTCGGTCATGTCCAACTCTTTGCAACCCCCTGGACTGTAGCCTGCTAGGCTCCTCTGTCCATGGGATTCTCCAGGCAAGAATGCTGGAGTGGGTTGCCATTTCCTACTCCAGAGGATCTTCCCAACCCAGGGATTGAACCCATGTCTCCTGCATTGGCAAATTGATTCTTTACCACTGAGCCACCTCTGTTTTACACATGATAGTGTATATATTTCAGTGCTATTTTTCTCTCTCAATGTATGTCCCACCCTCTCCTTCCCCTGCTGTGTCCACAAGTCTGTTCTCTACATCTGCTTCTCCATTCCTTCCCTGCAAACAGATTCATCAGTATCATTTTTCTATATTCCATATTTATGTATTAATTTATGATATTTGTTTTTCTTTTTCTGACTTACTTCTCTATATATAACAGGCTGTAGTTTCATCTACCTCACTACAACTCACTCAAATTCATTCCTTTAATGGAATTGCCCACATTCGTTGAATCTTAGAGAAAGCAAGGGAATTCCAGAAAAACATTTATTTCTGCTTCATTGACTATGCTAAAGTCTATGACGGTTTGGATCACAACAAACAACGGAAAATTCTTAAAGAATTGGGAATACAGACCATCTTATCTGTTTTCTGAGAAATCTGTATGCAGGTCAAGAAGCAACAGTTAGAACTGGACATGGAAAAATGGACTGGTTCAAAATTGGGAAAGGAATACAACAAGGCTGTATATTGTCACCATGTTTATTTAACTTATATGCAGAGTACATCATGAGAAATGACAGACTGGCATTTGTTAGTTATAAACTGGAATCAATAATGCTGGGAGAAATATCAGCAACCTCAGATATGCATATGATACTACTCTAATGGCACAAAGCAAAGAACTAAAGAGCCTCTTAATGAGGGTGAAAAAGGAGAGTGAAAAAGCTGGTTTAAAACTCAGTATTAAAAAATTAAGATCCTGGCATCTGATCCCATCACTTCATGGTAAATAGAAGGGGAAAAGTTCTAAGCAGTGACAGATTTTCTCTTCTTGAGCTCTAAAATCACTGCTGACTGCAGCCTTGAAATTAGAAGACACTTGTTTCTTGGAAGGAAAGCTATGACAAACCTAGACAGCACATTAAAAGGGAAAGACATCATCTTGCTAACAAGATGTAAGGTCTGTATAGTCAAAGTTATGGTCTTTCTAGTAGTCATGTATGGATTTGAGAGCTGGGCCATAAAGAAGGCTGAGCACCAAAGAATTGATGCTTTCAAACTGTGGTGCTGGAGAAGACTTGTGAAAGTCCCTTGGACTGCAAAGAGATCAAACCAGTCAATCCTAAAGGAAATCAACCCTGGATATTCATAGGAAGGACTGATGCTGAAGCTGCAACTCCAATACTTTGGCCACCTGATGCAAAGAGCTAACTCAATGGAAAAGACTCTGATGCTGGGAAAGATTGAGGGCAGAAGATGAAGCAGGCAACAGAGGATGAGATGGTTGGATGACATCACTGATTCAATGGACTTGAACTTGGGCAAACTCCAGGAGATGGTGAAGGACAGGGAGGCCTGGTGTGCTGCAGTCCATGGGGTTGCAAAGAGTCAGACACAACTTAGTGATGGAAAAACAACAACAAACATTCCATTGTATATATGTAACACAATTTCTTTATCCATTCATCTGTTGATGAATATCTAGATTGCTTCCATGTCCTGGCTATTGTAAATAGTGCCGCAGTGAACATTGAGGTACACATGTCTTTTTGAATTATGGTTTTCTCAGGGTGAATGCTCAGTTGTGAATTGCTGGATCATATGGTAGTTTTATTCCTAGATTTTTAGGGACTTCCATACTGTTCTCCATAGTGGCTGTATCGATTTACATTCCCACTAACAGTGTAAGAGGGTTCCCCTTTCTCCACATCCTCTCCAACATTTATTGTTTGAAGGCTTTTTGATGATGGCCAATCTGAGTGGTATGAGGTGGTACTTCATTTAGTTTTGATTTGTGTTTCTTTAATAATGAGTAATGTCAAGCATCTTTTCATGTGTTTATTGGCTATCTGTATGTCTTTGGAAAAGTGTCTGTTTAGATCTTCTGCCCATTTTTTGATTGGGTTGTTTGTTTTCCTGATAAGTTTCATGAGCTGCTTATATATTTTGTAGATTAATCCTTTTCAGTTGTTTCATCTGCAATTATTTTCTTCCATTCTGATGATTGTCTTTTCATCATGTTTATTGTTTCTTTTGCTGTGCAAAAGCTTTTAAGTTTAACTATATCCCACTTGTTTATTTTTGTTTTTATTCCCATTACTCTAGGAATTGGGTCAAAGAGAATCTTGCTGTGATTTATGTCAAAGAGTGTTCTGCCTACTTTTCCTCTAAAAGTTTTATATTTTCTGGCCTTACATTTAAGTCTTTAATCCATTTCAAGTTTGTTTTTGTGTGTGGTGTTAGGAAGTGTTCTAATACCTTTCTTTTATATGTATCTGTCCAGTTTTTTCATTATCACTGATTGAAGAGGCTGTCTTTTCTCCATTGTATGTTAGTCTTTTTTCGCTTTAGGCCTTTGTCTAATTGCATGAGGCCCACCCACATTATACAGGTGTCTCACTGGTCTCTGAACCTAGGGTAGACAAAGTGTGAGCTGGGAAGCTGGATGAAAGTGCGAGGAGCCATAGGAACTACAGACATGCTTTATTTGCTTGTGGCTGATGCAGCAGCAGCAGGGATTTTCAGGTGGGCTTATAAGGTATACGTGAACAAAAGTGGCAAGTGGCCAAGCTGTTGCTTTGTATTGTGCGTGTGCAGTGCTATAGATGATCTCAGCCATTACATAATCAGGTAACATCATTGTTTATAGGAAGTGGGGCAAAAGAGCCAGACCATTGCCATCTAGGCTACTTAGTATTCTTCTACACAAGGATAATCTGCTTTACTGAGTCTACTGCTTTTAATACTAATCTCATCTAAAAATACTTTCATTGTAATAACCAGATGTGTTTGAGCAGGTGTCTGAAGTCTGTGGTTTAGTCAAGTTGGTGTGAAATTAACCATCACACCCTCCTTAATCCCCATCTCTTCCTTTGAGCTCATCGATGTGACTTTGCCCTCACTAAACCACTTCCTTCCCTGAACTCCAGACTTATCTAAAGGGCAGATACAGTGCCTGATTCATCTTTGTAGTCCTCACAAATAGCAGGTGCCCAGAAAGTATGCAACTGAAGGAACCATCCAGCTCCATCATGTCTGGGAGGGATTATGCAAATGCCTAACCATTAAGTGTGGTTTTAGTGGGAAAAGTGTTAACTCTTATTCTTTGGTGGATTATGTGATGCACCAAAGAGTGTAACACAAAAGGCGTCCTAAATAAGGTTTTTAGGGAATTGTGCTAAAATATTTGGGTAGGATTTTTTTTTCCACCAAAATTCAACTGAACTGTGTCTGAGGCTTGAAATTCCTTCCTATGTAGGTGTGTGCAATAACCTTAACATTATGACCTGCTGAGAACTTTGAATTTTCCTAGTGCTGACTTTGTTAGGTTTCTTTGTGTCCTGGTAAAGGAAGCACCTTTGGTTTGGGCAAGAAACATCAATTTTCTCTCATGTACATAAAATTTCTGGCAGGAAGATGGCCTAGGAATTGAGATCTTTTTGACAGTCATTTTCAGTAAATGTGGGACAAATGGCCAAGAATAGAGTGATGAGAAGGGTTAGTGTCAGAATGGCAAACTGCTTCCTGGTGGGTTGAAATCATTATTGAAATATGTAAAATTAAAAATTTTAGATTTTAACCTCTTTTTAAGTTCATTTGATTTCTCTAACCCTTAAAAAGGTTAGTTCTCTAGTTTATCAGAATCACCTGGAGTGCATATTAAAACTAAGTGATCACACCTTGGAGATTCTGATTCACTAGGTGTTGGCTGGAGTCCAAGGTGTCTATTAATATGCATTTAGTCAATGTCCTTGGGTACCTGAAAATAGGCCACATTTGGGAAACAGTGCCCTAGTTGTGGAAAAGAGCAAAGAAGTCCAAACTGTGCAAATCCAATAGAGAGGATGTCAAGATCATTTGAAAATTAAAATTAGTTGAGAGGAAAAACCTGTCTTGGTTTACACTAGATGTTTTAGGGGCAAATTTGGAATTTATTCAGCTATTCCATCACCAGGATAATTGAATAAATAATTGGAGCCTGGCACAGGCATGGTGTGTATGTATAATGGCTGGTAAGGAAATACAGAGAAGTCTGTCCTCCTTGGAATTTCTTTCATCAAGTTGGGGGTTAATAACAAACCAAATAGTGAAACTCATTGTGGATGTGTGTTTTTATGTCATTAGTCCTTGGAAGGAGAAGTCTGAGGTTAAATGAGGTACTTTTTCGAGATTTGGTTTAATTTTGGAGATGATACTTCCTGGGAAGACTGGAGAATTTCATGTGTGAGGGTGGGTGAGGTGGGAAGCTGATACTTTCCATTTTCATGGGGATGGTGACTGTGACAAAGGCTTTTAGTGCATAAGAAGGGCCAAAAATGTCTGAGACTGCAGAGTAGAGAGTACTGGAGGCCTGAGCAGGGAACTGTACAGGAAACCAAAAGTTAAGGTTTTTAGTGTCTCAGAACTCCACCTGGCTGCAGCTTTGGAATTGGACAGGGAGGTGGGGTGGGGACCTAGAACAGAGGCAGGGAGATGAGTGTGTCAGGAGGCTGATGCAGTACATGGGCCAGGGATGAGATGATGTGGTTTGGTTTAAAGTGAAATAGACTTGGCCAGATTTCAGAGCATTCAAGCACAACTCAGGGCATGTCTTGAATTGGGTATGGCAGGAAGGAGAGGTGAATGCTGGGCTGTTTTGGGTTATGAGGCTGTAAAATACCTGGATTTGTTGAAATATGGAGTTCTAATATGCTGGCAAATTTGGAAACTCAGCAGTAGCCACAGGACTGGAAAAGGTCAGTTTTCATTCCAATCCCAAAGAAGACAATGCCAAAGAATGTTCAAATTACTGAACAATTTCACTCCTCTCACACGCTAGCAAAGTAATGCTCAAAGTTTTCCAAGCTAGACTTCAACAATATGTGAACTGAGAACTTCCAGATGTTCAAGCTGGACTTAGAAAAGGCAGAGGAACCAGAGATCAAATTTCCAACATTCTTTGGATTATAGAAAAAGCAAGAGAGTTCCAGAAAAATATCTACCTCTGCTTTATTGACTATGCCAGAGGATTTGATAGTGTGGATCACAAAAGTACTGTCAAAAATTCTTCAAGAGTTGGGAATACCAGACCACCTTACCTGCCTCCTGAGAGATCTGTATGCAGGTCAAGAAGCAACAGTTAGATCCAGACATGGAACAATGGATTGGTTCCAAATACAGAAAGAGTGCATCAAGGCTGTATATTGTCACCCTGCTTATTTAACTTATATGCAGAGTATATCATGAGAAACACTGGACTGGATGAAGCACAAGCTGGAATCAAGATTGCCAGGAGAAATATCAATAACCTCAGCTATGTAGATGACACCACCCTTATGGCAGAAAGTGAAGAAGAACTAAAGAGCCTCTTGAAGAAAGTGAAAGAGGAGAGCCAAAAAGCTGGCTTAAAACTCAACATTCATAAAATGAAGATCATGGCATCCAGTCCCATCACTCCATGGTAAATAGATAACGAAACAATGGAAACAGTGAGAAACTTTATTTATTTATTTTTTTGGCTACAAAATCACTGCAGATGGTGACTGCAGCCATGAAATTAAAAGACGCTTGCTCCTTGGAAGAAAGGCTATGACAAACCTCAGTTCAGTTCAATTCAGTCACTCAGTCCTTTCTGACTGTTTGCGACCCCATGGATGCAGCACACCAGAACTTTCTGTCTATCACCAACTCCCAGAGTTTCCCCAAACTCATGTCCATTGAGTCGGTGATGCCATACAACCACCTCATCCTCTGTCGTCCCCTTCTCCTCCCGCCTTTAATCTTTCCCAGCATCAGGGTCTTTTCTAATGAGTCAGCTCTTTGCATCAGCTGGCCAAAGGATTGGAGTTTCAGCTTCAGCATCACTCCTTCTAATGAACACTCAGGACTGATCTCCTTTAGGATGGACTGGTTGGATCTCCTTGAAGTACAAGGGACTCTCAAGAGTCTTCTCCAGCACCACAGTTCAAAAGCATCAATTCCTCAGCACTCAGCTTTCTTTATGGTCCAACTCTCACATCCATACATGACTGCTGGAAAGACCATAGCCTTGACTAGACAGACCTTTGTTGGCAACGTAATGTCTCTGCATTTTAATATGCTGTCTAGGTTGGTCATAATTTTCCTTCCAATGAGTAAATGTCTTTTACTTTCATGGCTGCAGTCACCATCTGCAGTGATTTTGGAGCCCCAAAATATGAAGTTAACCACTGTTTCCACTGCTTCCCCATCGATTTGCCATGAAGAGATGGGACCAGATACCATGATCTTAGTTTTCTGAATGTTGAGCTTTAACCCAACTTTTTCACTCTCCTCTTTCACTTTCATCAAGAGACTCTTCAGTTCTCCTTCATTTTCTGCTATAAAGGTGGTGTCATCTGCATATCTGAAGTTATTGATATTTCTCTTGGCGATCTTGATTCCAACTTGTGCTTCATCCAGCCCAATGTTTCTTATGATGTACTCTGCATATAAGTTAAATAAGTAGGGTGACAATATACAGCCTTGATGTACTCCTTTTCCTATTTGGAAGCAGTCGTTGTTCCATGTCCAGTTCTAACTGTTGCTTCCTGACCTGCATACAGATTTCTCAAGAGGCAGGTCAGGTGGTCTGGTATTCCCATCTCTTTCAGAATTTTCCACAGACAGCATATTAAAAAGCAGAGACAATACCTTGCCGACAAAGATCAATATTGTCAAAGCTATGGTTTTTCCAGTAGTCATGTATGGATGTGAGAGTTGGACCATAAAGAAAGCTGAGCACCGAGGAATTGATGCTTTTGAACTATGGTGTTGGAGAAGACTTTTGAGAGTCCCTTGGACTGCAAGGAGACTCAACTAGTCAATCCTCAAGGAAATCAGTCCTGAATATTCATTGAAAGGACTGATGCTGAAGCTGAAACTCCAAAACTTTGACCACCTGATGCTAAGAGCTGACTCATTAGAAAAGACCCTGATGCTGGGAAAGATTGAAGGTGGGAGGAGAAGGGGATAACAGAGCATGAGATGGTTGGATGGCATCACTGACTCAGGGGATGTGAGTTTGAGCAAGCTGCTGGAGATGGTGAAGTACAGGGAAGCCTGGCATGCTGCAGTCATTAGGGTCACAAAGAATTGGACATGACTGAATGACTGAACAACAAGGGGAAGAGAAGATTATAAACTTGGTTTTGTATTCTGAGAGGCTTTTGAAATCCCCCAGTGTTTGCTATACAATCCACCCCAATGACCAACCAAGTCTGATTCAACCTCCTTTCTAGTTTCTAAAAGGAAATAGGAAATGAATATAATTATCTGATCTGATGTTCATTTTTCTTCCTTCCCATGCCTCAGGTGAATTTGGAAACAGGAAAGGAAGACAAGTTCAGTGGAGTTTACTGACTAGGTGATCAGAACTGGGCAAGGTTTGACCGTAGATCATTTGGAATCATTATGAGGTATAGAGTTTAGAACATAGCATGGTGTTGAGTCCTGCTGCTTCCTGTACCCTGGTATTTGGTAGACTGTATGGTTATCTCTCATAATTTCCACTTATCATGTCTGGGAGCCCTAGGAAGAAAATCTACCACCCCTGCCCACCTTGGAATGGGTTTAGGGGTTTTACCTGTGGACCTGCATATGGGTTTCATAACATTGTATCTTCTTGTTTACACATGCTTTTCAATTTGCTTTTTTTCATGTACAGAAAATGAAGATTTATTGATATTATAATCTCATAACCAAGAAGTTCGTCTATTTTTCTCTAAGTGAAGAAAGGGGCCCTGTGGTTTTGGCATTGCATTATTTCAATAGGATTTCAGAAGAGCTTGTTTTAACTTCAAAGCACTAAAAATCTTAAGTAACTTTTACATCCAGTAAAATGTGTCTCTGAGGTTATATTGTTCACAAAGCTGCTTAGATTTTCCCCTATCAGCCATTGGAAAGTCAATCTTTTTTGGCTGTAGTTCTGACCTTGATACTTTCCTGCATGACCTGTGCTTGTCCTGCACTTCATGCTGAGATAGGCTGGGGTGTGGGATGCTTTTCTGGACTGTTTATAGGTGAAAAAACATCTCTTTGAGCAACAAAATATAAAGAAACTATAAGAGACTAAAAATAACTGCATGCACTGGCAGTTGGGATAAATTATGAGCAATAAGATACAAAAGGCCAAAACCAAACTGTCATTTCTGAGGTACCCAGAGCAAAAGCAATGTACTGCACATGATCCCTGCACGTAGCACCATCAAAGGGGTGGGCAGAGCACCTAAGCCACCTCTTCAGCCCCACTCACTGATCCACCTCAACTTTCACTCCATTTAAGGAACAAGCTTACCCCCCACCCCCAGCCCCCTGTGAGTGAGCAAGGACACCTGTTAGTTGTTTTCAGTCCTAAGTCAAAGTGCACTGTTCTTATTACATGGTGGTCCAATACATCAGAGACAATGTGTTGAGGCAAGAAATACAACTTTATTTGGAAAGTTATCTGATCAAGAAGATGGCAGACTAGTATCTCAAAATAACCATCTTATTTGGTTCTGGATGCCAGTTTCTTTTGTAGACTACAGAGCAGGAAGAGGTGAGGAAGTAAAGTAAAAAGGT
The DNA here is from genome assembly GCF_019320065.1 of Cervus canadensis. NCBI lineage: Eukaryota > Metazoa > Chordata > Mammalia > Artiodactyla > Cervidae > Cervus > Cervus canadensis. The sequence goes on along the minus strand of NC_057394.1, from coordinate 18,385,477 downwards.
CATTAATCTTGCAAATATCTCCAGAATGGCCAGCCTCGGGTAGGGTACATATTAATTTCTTCTTTTTTGCAGCCATTCTCAGGTGGACAGCTTCAGGATGTTTCTGTGAACAAAGGCATTTTGGTTTAACATTCAGACAGAGAGGCAGGGTTCCTTGAGGGCAGGCCATTATATATGCTTATAGCTATAGACAATGATTATAATAACAAAAGTTACAACAAACAAAGTTGAAAGTAAAGGAAACAGATCCAACATGGAATCAGACTCTGTTCTTATCTGTTACACTCCCTCATATTGCAGCATGAGTCCCACTAAAGCTTTGCCTGAATTTCTCATCTGGCCTCTTATCAATTTCTAGTGATTCAAGGGTCCAAGAAACCAGGTCTGTGAGAGTGGCTCTAATGGCAACTTAATTTCTGTTTTTTCATCACCCTGATTGCTAGAGAATTCAGCCAGCACTTCTGGCACCCTTATAAGCTGGTCAGATGTTGGCTGAAGTCTTATCTAACCTCTGAAAGATTGTAACTTCCCCCTCAGATGTGTTATTTATAGACAAGTGCTCAACAGATTTACTTCCTCACTTAAGGCATAATTTTTCTTTCTTTTTTTTTTTTTTTGAAGGTGGAGAATTCTATATTCTGATATGCACACACCAAATATTAAGTTTTATGTTTTGGCAATATGTTTAAGCTGCAATTGGAAATTCTGCCTTGACAAGATTTATAATATATATAACTTTTTTCTTGTTGCTGTGTTAGCTCTGACTATGCAAGGCTGTAGCTTGTCTGTTGTTGGACTGATTTGAAGAGCCTTACAGTCTGTTCCTTCCTTTAGCTGATACCCATGATGGGCCGACTCTGGAAGGTTCAGTCTCATTAGAGTTGGGACTGTGTCTGTAAATGCTTGAATGACATAGTTATCCACCCTCTATGTGATATAATGGGAATCCCCTATGGGAATTCAGAGTAAGGAGGTAAGTGTCAGCTGGAGACATCCTGACTGGCTCCCAGGAGGATTAGTATTTGAGATGATGCAGAAGAATGGGTGGAGTTAGTACTCAGGGTCTCCAGGCAGAGGCCACTTGGGGAGTGTGGACTTAGGTGATGTTGGTCACTGGAGGGTTTTAAGAATGGTGAGCACTCTTAGAGGTGCTGTAAAGAGATCAGGAGGAAGTGGTGTTGGGAAGGACTGCGAAAGGAACTGTTACCAGGGTTCTTAGCCTCCTTAATCAATAGAAATTGACTAGAGCCCAGACAAGAAATTCAGGCCAGGCTTTATTGGGGCCCCTGCTCCAGCAGCCGAGAGGGAGAACAAATAATAGTTTCCCTTGCTTGCTCACTCCCCAATGAAGGGCAAGCCTGTTCCTTATATGGGGAGAGGGTAGGTGTGTGTCCAGGGGCCAGGACACAGGTGTGGTTTAGGTGTTTTGTCCACTCCTAAGGTGGTATTGTGTGGAGGGGCATGTGCAGTACCCTGCTTTTGTTCTGACATGCTTTTTTTTTTTTCCTCTAGGCTTTTCAAGAAGTGGCAGATGGGGTTTTTTATTTCTTTGTATCTTTTGGGTCCAGAATTTGCCCCAACTGTGCATGCACACAGTTATTTTTAGTCCCATAAGATTTCTTTGTAGTTGGTTGCTAGAGGAGAGATGTGTCCAGGTGTAAGCATTGCAGCGCTACAGCAAAAGGTCCCAGGTCCCAGCCTGTCTCAGAACCAGTAAAAGAAAATTTGTATCAGTATTTGAAAAGATTAATAGTGAGAGTCTGAAATTGTGTTGTTTTAAGAAAAAAGCAGAATTGGAAGAAGGATGAGCTGTGTCAGAACAGGTGAGAGACCATACCTGGCTGATGATGGGAGAGGTGGTGTGGAGAGAGAACTCAGGCTGTGGTGGTTGAGTCTGCAGAGGGGTCCTTAGACCACCACCCATCCATCCTGCCTCCTGTTGAACACAAGCTCAGGGCAGGTAGGAGTAGCTATGCCCAGTGTTAGGTTCTCAGTGAACCTGGATGAGAGGAAGAAGGAAACAGTTGATCACATCTACCAGTTGGTCTTTGAGAGAAATGCAAGGATCCTGTCTTCCTTTTCCTGCACAGACACAAGTTATCATGTTCTATGTTTACCAGTTGTTCTTTTCTTTTCCTTTGAAAACATTTTATTTCAAATTATACATACATAAAAAAAGACTGGGGCAAAGATTTATTTGCTTGCCATTTACATCATACATTCTCCCCCAACAAAGAGTTTTGTTATAAAGTAAAGCAATTCTTTATTTTTTGGGGACCCAAAATCACTGCAGATGGTGACTGCAGCCATGAAATTAAAAGACACTTGCTCCTTAGAAAAGCTATCACCAACCTAAACAGGATATTAAAAAGCAGGGACATTACTTTGCCAACAAAGGTATGTCTAGTCAAAGCTATGGTTTTTCCAGTAGTCATGTATGGATGTGAGAGTTGGACTATAAAGAAAGCTGAGCACCGAAGAATTGATGCTTTTGAACTATGGTGTTGGAGAAGACTCTTGAGAGCCCCTTGAACTGCTAGGAGAGTCAACCAGTCAATCCTCAGGGAAATCAGTCCTGAATATTCATTGGAAGGACTGACGCTGAAGCTGAAACTCCAATACTTTGGCCACCTGATGTGAAGAATTGACTCATTGGAAAAGACCCTATTACTGGGAAAGATTGAAGGCAGGAGAAAATGACAGAGGATGAGATGGTTGGATGGCATCACCAACTTGATAGACATGAGTTTGAGCAAGCTCTGGCAGTTGGTGATGGACAGGGAAGCCTGGTGTGCTTCAGTCCATGGGGTCTCAAAGAGTCGGACACGACTGAAAGACTGAACTGAACTGAATTCTGTTGTGAATTTCTTCCCTTTCAGGGATTCACAGTAAAAATATCTAAGAATACTAGTGTACCTTTCACAGAAAACTTTTATGTAAAGCTTATCAGATTGAGTATTTGGTAGTGGGAGAATCCCAGGGAGAGAGAAAACTACTAATGAAAAGTACCAGGCTGGTTAAACTTCCACCATGCAATTTTCTAGTGGTTTCAAGAAGGTTCTGCCTCTTATGTGTTCCTTCATGTTTTTCATATTTAGAAAAGCTTTTTTTCCTTACTAAACAAAGTAAGTTTAGTAAATCATAATTTGTTTGAAATAATTTAAATAATTTAAAGTTTGTTCAATTATTTAATAAACTATTAAATAATTTGCCTCCCTACTTATACTTATCAACAATAAATGTGTCAAAGTAGAATGCTTATACTTATCAACAGTAAATGTGTCAAATGATAAACATGAGGTGACATTGATGTTCTGACAAAGACAGACTGAACGATGAAACTTTAAGTGGGTAAATGTATGATTGTCATTAGTTTTTTTTCAAGTTCTGAATACATACTCCCGTTAATGTTTCTTTGCACTCAAGGAACCTAAGGAGAGACCACTTGTAAAGAAACTTTCTCACTAAAGCTGTGCTCTACTAGTTACCAAGTTTTGAGTCCATTGTGGTCTGTTAGATCATAACAAACATCTCTGTGACATCACTGAGCTTGTTTGTGATTGGTAACTAGGAGAATGAACTCAGTGTAACATGGAGTTATTCTGGTTCTTTGGCCTGGGACTCTGAAATAGCAGAAGTGACATTTTAACTTTTAGAAGGAAAGGGAAAAAGTTCTCATTCGTTGCAGCTCTATTCTTAGAGAAGTACTGACATCTCAGGCTCTCCCTAGAGAAAGGCACATGCCCATCTGGTATGACTCTGGGCTCCAGCAGGTTGTACTTCCTCCTGTACTCAGAGTTCCTCTTCCACCTGCTCTGCTCAGATTTGGAGGTGGATATTCCAATTTTACTGTTTTTTTTTTTTTTTTTTTTTTTTTTTTTTTGTGTGTGTGTGTGTGCATTTTTAACATCTGCTGAGGTGCTCTCCACTGAACATTGAGTTGCCTGTTCACTGGGCTATCCAGGTTATCTCTGTATGTACAAGTTTGTTTGTTTTTTTTTTTTAAACTTATTTGTTCTTAACTGAAGGATAATTGCTTTACAGTATTGCATTGGTTTCTACCAAACATCAACACGAATCAGCCATAGGTTTACCCATGCTCCTCCCACTTGAACATCCCTCCCACACCCCTCCCCATCTCACCCCTCTAGGTTGTTACCCAGCCCCTGATTAGAGCTCCCTGAGTCTAAAGAAAATTCCCATTGGCTTTCTCTTTTACATGTGGTAATGCATGTTTCCATTTTACTCTCTCCATACATACCTCTCCTTCCTCCCCCACTTGCCTTCTCTGTAAGTCTGTTCTCTATGTGTCTTTATTGCTGCTCTGCAAGTAGGTTAAATCTGTATTATCTTTCTAGATTCCACATATGTGCATTAGTATTTGATATTGTTTTTCTCTTTCTGACATGATTCACTCTGTATAATAGGCTCTAGTTCATCCACCTCATTAAAGGGAAAGGAAAGTCACTCAGTCATGTCTGACTCTTTGCGACCCCATGGGCTGTAGCCTACCAGGCTTCTCCATCCATGGAATTTCCCAGGCAAGAGTACTGGAGTGGGTTGCCACTTCCTTCTTCAGGGGATCTTCCCGACCCAGGGATCGAACCTGGGTCTCCTGCATTGCAGGCAGACCCTTTACCATCTGAGCCACCAGGGAAGCCCATCCACCTCATTAGGGCTGACTCAAATGCATTCCTTTTAGTGGCTGAGTAATATTTCATTGTATATAGGTACCACCACTTCTTTTTCTTTTTAGTTATTTATTTTAATTGGAGGCTAATTACTTTATAATATTGTAGTGGTTTTTGCCATACATTGACATGAATCAGCCATGGGTGTACATGTATTTCCCATCCTGGCCCTCCCTCCCACCTCCTTCCCCATCCCATCCCTCAGGGCCATCCCAGTGCACCAGCCCTGAGCACACTGCCTCATGCATAGAACCTGCAATGGTGATCTGTTTCACATATGGTACTATACATGTTTCGTAGCTATTCTCTCAAATCATCCCACCCTCGCCTTCTGCCACAGAGTCCAAAAGTCTATTATTTACATCTGTGTCTCTTTTGCTGTCTCAAATATAGGGTCATCTTTACCATCTTTCCAAATTCCATATATATGTGTTAATATACTGTATTGGTGTTTTTCTTTCTGACTTACTTCACTCTGTATAATAGGCTCCAGCTTCATCCACCTCATTAGAACAGATTCAAATGCATTCTTTTTAATGGTGGAATAATATCCCATTGTATATATGTACCACAGCTTCCATATCCATTTGTCTGTTGATGGACATCTAGGTTGTTTCCATGTCCTAGCTATTGTAAACAGTGCTGTGATGAACATTGGGGTACATATGTCTCTTTCAATTCTGGTTTGTTCTAGTTCTGTGAAAAAATACCGTTGGTAGCTTGATAGGGATTGCATTGAATCTATAGATCACCTTGGATAGTATACTCATTTTCACTATATTGATTCTTCTGATCCATGAACATTGTATATTTCTCCATCTATTTGTGTCATCTTTGATTTCTTTCATTACTGTTTTATAGTTTTCTATATATAGGCCTTAGTTTCTTTAGGTAGATTTATTCCTTAGTATTTTATTCTTTTCATCGCAATGGTAAATGGAATTTTTGCCCTAATTTCTCTTTCTGTTTTCTCATTGTTAGTGTATAGGAATGCAAGGATTTCTGTGTGTTAATTTTATATCCTGCAACTTTACTATATTCATTGATTAGCTCTAGTAATTTTCTGGTGGTGTCTTCAGGGTTTTCTATGTAGAGGATCATGTCATCTGCAAACAGTGAGAGTTTCACTTCTTCTTTTCCTATCTGGATTCCTATTACTTCTTTTTCTGCTCTGATTGCTGTGGCCAAAACTTCCAAAACAGTTGATTAGATAGTGTGAGAGTGGGCACCCTTGTCTATGTTCCTGACTTTAGGGCAAATTGCTTTCAATTTTTCTCCATTGAGGATAAGTTGCTGTGGTTTATCAGATATGGATTTATTATTTTGTGATCTGTTCCTTCTATGCCTGCTTTTCTGGAAGGTTTTTTTTTTTTTTTTTTTTTTTAAATCATAAATAGATGTTGATTTTGTCAAAGGCTCCCTCTGCATCTATTGAGGTAATTATATACATACATACATATACACACACATATATATATATATATTTATTTATCTTTCAGTTTGTTAATGTGGTGTATCACATAGATTGATTGTGAATACTGAAGAATCCTTGCATCCCTGGGATAAAGTCCATTTGGTCATGATGTATGATCTTTTAAATATGTTGTTGGATTCTGTTTGCTAGAATTTTGTTGAGGATTTTTGCATCTATGTTCATCAGTGATATTGGCCTGTAGTTTTCTTTTTTGTGGCATCTTTGTCTGGTTTTGGTATTAGGGTGATGGTGGCCTCATGGGATGAGTTTGGAAGTTTACCTTCCTCTTCAACTTTCTGGAAGAGTTTGAGTAGAATAGGTGTTAGCTCTTCTTTAAATTTTTGGTCGAATTCAGCTGTGAAGCCATCTGGTCTTGGGCTTTTGTTTGTTGGAAGATTTTTGATTACAGTTTCAATTTCTGTGCTTGTGATGGGTCTGTTAAGATTTTCTGTTTCTTCCTGGTTCAGATTTGGGAGGTTATACTTTTCTAAGAATTCGTCCATTTCTTCCAAGTTGTCCATTTTATTGTCATATAGTCGCTGATAATAGTCTCTTATGATCCTTTGTATTTCTGTGTTGTCTGTTGTGATTTCTCCATTTTCATTTTAAATTTTGTTGATTTGATTCTTCTCCCTTTTTTTTCTTGATGAGTCTGGCTAATGGTTTGCCTATTTTATTTATCTTCTCAAAGAGCCAGCTTTTAGTTTTGTTGATTTTTGCCATAGTCTCCTTTGTTTCTTTTTCATTTATTTCTGCCTTAATTTTTATGATTTCTTTCCTTCTACTAACCCTGGGTTCTTCTTTTTCTAGTTGCTTTAGGTGTAAAGTTAGGTTTTTTACTTGATTTTTTTCTTGTTTCTTGAGGTAAGCTTGTATTGCTATGAACCTTCCCCTTAGCACTGCTTTTACAGTGTCCCATAGGTTTTGGTTGTTGTGTTTTCATTTTCTTTCTTTTCTATGCATATTTTGATTTCTTTATTGATTTCTTCCATGATATGTTGGTTATTCACAAGCATGTTGTTTAACCTCCTTATATTTGTATTTTTAATAGTTTTTTTCCTGTAGTTGACATCTAATCTTACCACATTGTGATCAGAAAAGATGCTTGAAATGATTTCAATTTTTTTTTTTTTTTAATTTACCAAGGCTAGATTTATGGCCCAGGATGTGATCTATTCTGGAGAATGTTCTGTGTGCTCTTGAGAAAAAGGTGAAATTCATTGTTTTGGGGTGAAATGTCCTATAGATATCAATTAGGTCTAACTGGCCCATTGTATCACTTAAAGTTTGTGTTTTCTTGCTAATTTTCTGTTTGGTTGATCTATCCATAGGTGTGAGTGGGGTATTAAGACTCCAACTATTATTGTGTTACTGTTAATTTCCCCTTTCATCCTTGTTAGCATTTGCCTTACATGTTGTGGTGCTCCTATGTTGGGTGCATATATATTTATAATTGTTATATCTTCTTCTTGGATTGACCCTTTGATCATTATGTTGTATCCTTCTTTGTCTCTTTTCATGGCCTTTATTTCAAAGTCTATTTTATCTGATATGAGTATTACTACTCCTGCTTTCTTTTGGTCTCCATTTGCATGAAATATCATCTTTTTCCAGCCCTTCACATTCAGTGTGTATGTGTCCCTTGTTTTGAGGTGGGTCTCTTGTAGACAGCATATATGGGGTCTTATTTTTGTATCCATTCAGCCAGTCTTTGTCTTTTGGTTGGGGCATTCAACCCATTTACACTTAAGGTAATTATTGCTAAGTACGATCCCATTGCCATTTAATTTGTTGTCTTGGGTTCGAGTTTATAAACCTTTTCTGTGTTTCCTATCTAGAGAATATCCTTTAGCAGTTGTTGAAGAGCTGGTTTGGTGGTGCTGAATTCTCAGCTTTTGCTTGTCTGTAAAGCTTTTGATTTCTCCTTCAGATTTTAATGAGATCCTTGATGGGTATAGTAATCTGGGTTGTAGGTTTTTCTCTTTCATCACTTTAAGTATGTCCTGCCATTCCCTTCTGGCCTGAAGAGTTTCTATTGAAAGATCAGCTGTTATCCTAATGGAGATGTTGTTTGTTGCTTTTCTCTTGCTGCTTTTAATATTTGCTCTTTGGGTTTGATCTTCATTAGTTTGATTAATATGTATCTTGGGGTCTTTATCCTTGGGTTTATCCTGTTTGGGACTCTCTGGGTTTCTTAGACTTGAGTGGCTATTTCCTTCCCCATTTTAGGGAAGTTTTCAACTATTATCACCTCGAATATTTTCTCATGGCCTCTTTTTTGTTGTTGTTGTTGTTGTTTTCTTCTTCTGGGACTTCTATGGTTTGAATGTTGGGGCATTTAACATTGTCCCAAAGGTCTCTGAGGTTGTCCTCATTTCTTGTAATTCTTTTTTCTTTTTCCTCTCTGCTTCATTGATTTACACCATTCTATCTCCCACCTCACCTATCCTATCTTCTGCCTCAGTTATTCTACTGTTGGTTTCCTCCAGAGTGCTTTTGATCTCAGTTATTGCATTATTAGTTATTGATTGACCCTTCTTTATTTCTTCTAGGTCTTTGTTAAACATTTCTTGCATCTTCTCAATCCTTGTCTCTAATCTATTTATCTGTAGCTCCATTTTGTTTTCAAGATTTTGGACCATTTTACTATTATTATTCTGAATTCTTCTCTAGGTATTCTCCCTATCTCCACTTCTTTTGTTTGGCTTGATGGGAATTTATCATGTTCCTTTACCTGCTGTATATTTCTTTGCCTCTTCATTTTGTTTAGATTGCTGTGTTTGGGGTGGCCTTTCTGTAGGCTGGAAGTTTGTGGTCCCTCTTTATTGTGAAGCTAGCTCCCTGTGTGTGGCGTTGGATAAGTGGTTTGTCAAGGTTTCCTGATTAGGTGTTGGGACCAGCCCAACAACAAACTGACATAAGGGAGCAGTGCTGCAGAAGAATAAAGAAAAGTAAGACTCAGAAATCAGGTGAGGATCAGAGGGCTGATGCCGTTCGCAAGCAAAAGCCAAGATCCTGATCCTTGCAGGCTTTTTATTGCTAACATCTACTTCCTTATGTGTGCTCTGAAGACATCTGTTTTTTACAATTTCAGATTGGGGATAACAATATACAATGCACTGTCCTCAATGTCAAACCTGCAGGCCTTTCATGACTATGTTTAGCCCTTCAGCTAGTAATGACCTTTCTCAGCAACTCCCTCAAGGCTCTGGTCATGAGAACAGTCACTAATGTTTTTCCATCAGTCACATCACTACTTCAGCATCTTGTTTTCAAGATGTTTTTCTACGATGTACTTTTTACTGCTCCTGGCCCTTCACCTGGGGGTCATGAGAAAGTCATTCTTATTCTTCAAAGAAACCCTATTAATTATAGTACAGGCCTGTGCATAGAATATTCCCTACATATCTCACCCCCCTTTATTAGAAGCTTACTTTTGATGATATTGTTGATCATAGAAATCAAAGCGATAGTCACTAATTGCTGTTGTTGTCCATCAACTTTCTTGGTGATTCACTGCCAGACTATGTAGAAACAGAAAGAAAAAGACATAAAAATTAACATAAAACCAGCCATTGATCCTCCGATAGTTGTCAAATGAGGAAGGGATTTAATTCAGAATTCCCATCTGCTGCTGCTTCCAGCAGATTGAAAGTGAAAGTGAGTGCTCGCTTCGGCAGCACATATACTAGAAAGTGAAAGTGAAGTCGCTCAGCTGTGTCCACTCTTTGTGACCCCGTGGACTGTAGCCCACCAGGCTCCTCCTTCCATGGGATTCTCCAGGCAAGAATACTGGAGTGGGTTGCCATTTCCTTCTCTAGGGGATCTTCCTGACCCAGGGATTGAACCCAGGTCTCCCACACTGTGGGCAGACGCTTTAACCTCTGAGCCACCATGGAAGCCCCTCCAGCAGATTAGATCCTTGCAAAAGGTGTAGTTTCTGAGAGAAAGTTTCCATAATCTATTGTTGTAAGTTATTAATATCCAGAGATATATTACCTTATTTAAGAGGTGTTGTTTAACGTTGTCTCAATGAAATGAAGATTCATTATATTTGTGAGGAGTGACACAAAAAGAAATTATGTTCCAATCACACTTAGGACGAATCTGTTTTCACAGACTATTTACTTGATCACCTAGTAGTATAACAACCTGTTGTAAATCAGCCATTTGTGCAGCTAATTTTCCATCTGTTTTTCTCTGGGTAGACCAAAGAACATCAGAGTCTTTGTGCCATTCTTGCACAAAGTGAACAGTCTGTACACTCTGAAGTAATGCCACTCCTGCTACAGCTGCTATAGTAGCTATAGCAATAATTCCTAAAATGGCAGCAATTAACAGTCCAATAAACTGTTTAGTGTGTTTTAGCATTTTCTTAAGGATTTTTTCTACAATATAGACTGTGGGGCTATCCTGCCATGGTCTGTACATTTTTACAGGAAGCCATACTGCAGATCTGATTTTTAGAATATACAGAGAATAGTCATTCTGAAACTGGAGAGAAGAATTGATACAAGTGTAAAAGGAACAATTTTGACAAGTAAGTAACCCAGAAGAGGCATTATAAAAAGTAGGTCCTATCAAAAATACAAAAGGTAAACAAACACATGCTTTAATCCAATGGGTTGAATTTTCATCAAAATGTAAGGAATGACCAGATACTCTCAAATTAAATTGCCCCTTCCATGCTGTTATGGGTTGGAAGGCAGCTGATATTTTCCACAATTCTGAATGTAAAGGCATATAAGGTAATATAGGTAAGGGAGGGGAGAAACTCCCTCCATGCCAATTTATAGAGCTAATAACAATGTTATTGATGTAGTCTAAAGTATTGTTTAACAATATAGGCAAATCCAAATTATTATTTTTGTCCAAAGGATCTCCTTTGGGACTCAAATCAGTAATTTCTCCATCAGAAATACTGACCATTATTAATTTCCATTGTACCCAATGTTCTATTCCAGATTTTATAGAAATAATACAGTTATGTAGATGAGGTGGAAACAGTAGTATTTTCTCCTGTGATATTAAAGGAAAATGCTTCTAATAAGAAAAAATGTGTTTTGTTCCCTTGAGGTTCTTTAACTATAGATAGCCAACTTTGTAATCCTCTTTTAAGACAATGAGTTTCCACTCCCATACTTATAGGGGTAAGATCTGTTCCCACAGTATAATTAACACTAACATTTTGAAAGTTGTCAGGCCTCTTCTTCTGGTTTTAAAGAAAGGCTCAGGTCAAAAGGTCCGGGTAGCCAAGAAGAGTCACTTATGAAAATTGGAACAGAAGAATCCTCCCACATAATTGGCCTTCATAGGGGAAGACTGGGCACATATGCCCATTAAGTATGATTGGCACCTTCTGTGGTAGTTACCACAGATAACATAGCCAAGAACAAGGTAGCCAAGGTCAAAGGCTGTCCCTGTTCTTTGACCAATTTTTCCCATTCAATGGTCAGTTTCTTCAATTGACCCCAAGTGGGAGGTTTGGTTTTTTTGGTCCTTGCAGCTGGTTCGGGGCAGTTGCTGATCGTCAGTCTTGTTATCCCCATCACTGGCGGCTCTCCAGGAGGATTGATGTCAAACCATGTCCTCTTCTTTCCTTACTTTGACTATCCCATGGTGTTGTCCATTATCTGAAATGACAAGAGCATAACCTCGTCCTTTCTTAAGTTTAAAGCCCTTACACCAATAGTTCATAGCTTTTTCCAACCATACCGGAGTATTATTTGCAATCATTTGACCAGGAGCATAATTTTCACTAAGAATAGTGTTCTGAAAATGCAATGTTGCTGTTGGTGTTGTATGATCCAATTGCCAATCCAAAAAATTTAAAGTAAATTAGCTTGGGCTAATTTTTCTTTTGGAGAAGGAACTGGCAACCCACTCCAGTGTTCTTGCCTGGAGAATCCCAGGGATGGGGAAGCCTCTGCCACCTATGGGGTCACACAGAGTCAGACACGGCTGAAGTCAGACACAGTGTCAGACAGACATGACTTAGCAGCAGCAGCAGCAGCAATTTCTCTTTTGGTGTCATCAATATGCAGTACTTTTCTCCCCCTTTCTGTTTAAATAACATATTTTTTAGAGTATGATGAGTACGTTCAAGACCACAAGGAGTGGTCTTGAGAATTATATGGAATACCTGTAGAATGAGAAATATTCCAATCAGATAAAAATTTTGCAAAACCATGACTCACATAAGCAGGGCAATTATCAGTTTTAACATGTTTTGGTAGGCCCATATAAGACAAGGCCTGCAAAAAATGTGAGATGACACGAGCAGATTTTTTTTTTTCAGAATGAGCAAAAGCATAAATCATGGCTGGATATATATCCACAGAAACATGAATAGCTCTCAAACATCCAAAAGAAGGGATATGAGTAACATCAGTCTGCCAAATATCATTGGGATAGAGGCCTCTGGGATTAACCCCTGTAGTTGTAGGAATGTAGTAAGAGTACATGTAGGGCAGGCAGAAAAAATATTTCTGGCCTCTTGTTTGGATAATTGAAATTTATTCATCAAGCCTTGTATATTTATATGTGTGAGTTGATGAAATTCATAAGGAGTAATAAAAGCAATTAACAAAGAGTTGATGGAATCATTGCCCTTTGCCAGTGGTCCGGGCAATTTAGAATGAGATCTGATATGTGTGATGTAAAAAGGGGCAGAATGAAGCCTTACTATATTTTGTAATTGAGATAACATTGTAATAATAGATGATTTAGAATAAGACTTTGGTGGAGATATGGTTTCAATAACTTGTGTTATCTGTATAGCATATTGAGAATCTGATATAATGTTTAAAGCTGTAGAAACATTCTGTAATAAGGTAGCAATAGCCTCTAATTGGTCTTGTTGAACAGAGGCCAGGGTAGATTGGCAAACCTTTGTTGTGGGTCCAGTATAACCAGCTTTGAGAGTTTTATTTGTGTGAGTAAAATACATGGGGGCATTAGCAAGAGGAATTGTTTTAGTAATAATAGGAATTATCCATTTGTGTTTAGCAGCAATAGTAATCAAAAGTGACTTTGGAAAATGGTTATGAACCTCATCTATGAAATCAGCAATGGCAATTTGCCAATCCATACTGGTAACAAATAATCTATGGATTTGATTATTAGTGAAAGGAAAAAAAATTCATATGGATCATAACCAGAAATTTGTATACATCTGGATATCATTTTTGAAATAAGAAAGGAAATAAGCATTATGTAAGTAGTCATTATTTTCTTAGGAGTGTAGGATAAAATTCCCCATTCAAGGATACCCTGCAGTTGTCATAATATTCCTATAGGGTAATCTAAAGTAGGAAGAATAAGTAAAGAAATTGGAACAGTCAGATCTACTTGTTTAAGTTGTCTTTGTTGTATATCTTGATTTACAAGATCCAATTTCTGTTTAGCCTATTCTGTTAGTACACAGGGTCTGTTTAAATCAGATTCTCCTTGTAGGATTTGAAATATGTGTGTTAAGGAATGACTGAGACTTCCTAAAGATGGTTGTAACCAACTTATATCTCCTAATAATTTTTGAAAATCATTTAAAATTTTCAAGGGATCATTTTGAATTTGTATCTTTTGTGGTTTAGTAGTATTTCTTTGCAATATATATCTAAATAGATATATGGTTCCTGCTCTTGTAATTTATCAACAGCAATATATAACCCATATTCTTTTAATTTAATCTCTGTCTTTAAGAAAATATGTTGAAGTTCCTCAGCAGTAGGAGAAGCTAAAAGAATATTATTCATATAGTGGGTAATATAAGCATGAGGGAATTGTTTTCTAATAAGTTTAAGTGGTTTGGAGATGGATAATTGACATAATGTAGGACTATTAAGCATTCATTGTGGCAATACCTTCCAGTAGTATCAAGACACTGGTCTTTTATTATTAATTGATGGTATAGTAAAAGCAAAATGGAGAGCATCAGATTCTTGTAGAGGAAGAGTATAAAAACAATCGTTAAGATAAATGATTTTTATTTTCCAATTTCATGGTATCATAGAAGGTGATGGAATGCCTGGTTTTAAAGCACCCGTGGATTTGATTATAGCATTAATTTTTCTTAAATCAGTTAACATTCTCCATTTCCCAGATTTCTTCTTAATAACAAAGACAGGAGAATTCCAAGGACTAGTAGTTGAGGCAATATGATTAAGAGATAATTGTTCCTCTACTAGCTGTTCAAGAGCCTGTAACTTTTCATGTGATAGTGGCCACTGCTCTGTCCAAATAGGATTTGGACATCAGATTTCCATGTCAACTTAAGTGCTGTTTTTGTTGTTTGGCAGTGGCCTCTACTTAAAAGCCTGTGTATTTTGAGCAGGATTGTATCCCATATTTACCATAATTTGTTTAGCTTGAGAAGATATAGTAGGAACCATTACATAAGCTCTTCATTGCATCAATAGATTTTGTCCCCATAAATTAATAGGATATCTGCAACTGAAGGTTGTAAAGTTGCAGGTTGTTGTTTGGGGCCTGAACATGTCAAAATATTAGTACTTTTTTGAATATTTTGCATAGTTCCAATTCCTGATGCTGGGAAAGATTGAGGGCAGGAGGAGAAGGGGACAACAGAGGATGAGATGGTTGGATGGCATCACTGACTCAATGGACATGGGTTTGGGTGGACTCTGGGAATTGGTGATGGCAGGGAGGCCTGGTGTGCTGCGGTTCAAGGGGTCACAAAGAGTCGATACGACTGAGTGACTGAATTGAACTGTACTGAATTCCAGTTAACATAATAGGGACAACTGTTAAAGGCCAAGAAAATGGCCAATGCTTTTTAGATATTATAGAAACATCTGCTCCAGTATCTACAAGTCCTGAAAGTTGCTTATTATCAATATATACAAATAATGTGGGTCTAGAATCAGATACAAAAGTTTGCCAATATACCTGTTTTCCGCAGTTCTTTTAATATGAGATTTACTAGTAGTGATATAAGGTAATAATAACAATTGAGCTTATGATCCCCTTTTATTATTTGCTAAGGATACTCTGTTTCCATCATAATAGAAATTTTGCCCTCATAATCTTCATCTATAACCCCCATTAGGACTTGAACTCCCTTACTTGTTAAACTACTGCATCCTAATAATAACTCCGCACTTCCTTTAGGTATTGGACCTTTAATTCCAGTAGGGATTTTATAAATTCTCATAGCTGGCATAAGAAGTAAATTATCAATGGCGGGGACATCTAATGCTGTCCTTCAGGGTGTTGCAGGAAGGTCGGCAACCCAGGTGTATGGTTTGGAAGGGCTGAATGAGGTGGCTGTTTGCTGACTGGATACACAAAAGGAACAGCATTCCAGGTTTGTTAAGAGCTCATGTTGATTGATGGGCCCTGAGTGGGGCCTTTCTTTCAGTTTCCCAACAAAGGGGATCCATTTTTATGAAATTTAGATCTACACTGATTAACCTAATGATTGCCTTTATTACAGCAAGGGCATAATCCAGGTGTCTTTTCACTTGTGGGAGTAGGCTTATTAGGTGTATTTTTATTAGTCTTGCAATTTTTCTACACATGTCCTCTCTTACCACAGCTAAAACATTTAACCTGCTGATTTGCTTGTTGTTTCAAGCTCGTAATGGCTTGAGCCAACATTTGCATCTTATAGGGTTCTGATCCAATATCATGACAAGCCTTAATATAATCCTCTAGAGGTTTTCCTTGTGCTTTAAGAGGCTGTAAAACCTTTTGACATTCTGAATTTGTATTATCATAGGCAAGCATCTGTAATAACATATCCCTTAATTCAATTTGAGCAACAGTTCTCACCAGATTTTGTCTTAATTGGGTGATAAAATCAGCATAAGTTTCCCCTTTAGGTTGTTTTACATTAACAAAAGAAGGATGAGACTGTCCTGAGGGGCTAACCTTTTCCCCTGCCCTAAGACAAATAAATCTAATTTTACTTATCATTGAATCATAGTTGTCTCTGAGCCTCTTGATATGCCCCGATCCCATTAATTGTTCCACAGTAATATTAAGAGGAGGATTAGCAGCTGCATTTCTTTGACCTTTTGAGGGTCTTCACCTTGCCACCATGTTCGAAACTGTAAAAATTCCGAAGTGGATAAGCAAGTTCTAGTAATCATTTCCTAATCATATGGAATGAATTGTTCAGACTGAGCCAACCCCTGATTAAGACCCGTGGTGTAAGGAGATGTAGTTCCATTTTGTGTGCATGCCTGTTTACTCTCCTTAATAGTTTTAAAAGAGAGAGGAGTATGTTCAAATTGTACTCTGCCTTGTGGAAGTTGAGAATTAAGGGGCACCTGAATCACGGTAACAGGCAAAACCAAAGCATCAAGGTTGCCTTCTCACTTTGCTGCTCATACAGCTTGCTGAAAAGATGAGAGAGCAGGTACAGATGTCTTTGGTATTGTGACTGTGGCTCTAAATACCCCATCATCCCATGGTATCAGGATCTAGTGGAGGGTGTTCCTGACCTATAGGGGGCTCTGGCCAAGGAGCCAAAGGCTGTGAGACTGGGGATAAAGGGAAAGCTTCAGAATGTTGTCCAGTACCATAGTTAACATGGGATTTAGGACTCAAAAATTGAGCCTCTCTCTCCCCTTCCAAAGGATTATATTTCTCTTTATCCAGATTTTCATAAATATAAGGCGGCCAGACAGGTGACTCCTGAGATTCAGGAGGAGCAGGAGAATCAGATTCTGAATCAGAAGAGTCAGACTGTTCAGTTTGTAAAGGAGCCAAAGTAGTATAAATAAGGTTACAAAGAGACCACACACTTATAGGAATGGGTTCCCCAGACTGAAAGGCTCTATGCAAATAACACATCACTTCTTTCCACTCATTAAGACGCAAAGTCCCTTTTTCTGCATCCAACCAGTAACAGTGCTTATGAATTGCCTGAAATAATTTCCGAAAATTCCCTTCTTTCACTTTTACTCCAGAGCTACGTAGTAAGGTTTTTAGAAGCACAATATAGTCAGCATGCTTAGAAGGAGCTTGCCCCATTGTGTCCCTGATTGACAAATCCATGGGGGTGTACTCACCAAGTACTTTCACTATCCTCCGATCTCTTGGCTGGAATTCCCCGCATCTTCTGGCACTGTCAAAAAAGCCTTGAAAGCTATTCGTGCCCTCAGGTCCCTGTTCGGGCGCCAAATGTTGGGACTAGCCCAACAACAAACCAACCTGAGGGAGTGTTGCCACAGAAGAATAAAGAAAAATAAGACTTAGAAATAAGGTGAGGATCGGGGCGGGGTGGGGGGGAGGGGGCTGATGCCATTCGCAGGCAAAAGCCAAGATCCTGATCCTTGTAGGCTTTTTATTGCTAACATCTACTTCCTTGTACATGCTCTAAAGACATCTGTTTTTACAATCTCAGATTGGGGATAACGATAAACAATGCACAGTCCCCTTCAGGCCTTTCATGACTATGTTTAGCCCTTCAGCTAGTGATGACCTTTCTCAGCAACTCCTTCAAGGCCCTGGTCATGAGAACAGTCACTAATGGTTTTCCATGAGTCACATCAGGACTTCAGCATCTTGTTTTCAAGATGTTTTTCCACAATGTACTTTTTACTGCTCCCGGCCCTTTGCCAGGGGGTCATGAGAAAGTCATTCTTATTCTTCAAAGAAGCCCTGTTAATTATAGTACAGACCTGTGCTTAGAATATTCCCCACAGTTAGGGAAGCTTGTGTCTGTGTTCTGGTGGGTAGAGCTGTTATCTCTTCTCTCTGGAGTGCAATGAAGTGTCCAGTAGTGAGTTTTGGGGTGTCTCTGGGCTTGGTGTGACTTTGAGCAGCCTGTATTTTAAGGCTCAGGGTTGTGTTCCTGTGTTGCTGAAGAATTAGCATGGTATGTCTTGCTCTGGAACTTGTTGGCTCTTGGGTGGAGCTTGGTTTCAGTGTAGGCATGGAGGCTTTTGGATGAGCTCTTGTTGATTAATGTTTCCTGGAATCAGGAGTTCTCTGTTGTTCTCAAGCTTTGGATTTAAGCCTCCTGCCTCTGGCTTTCAGTTTTATTTTTACAGTAGCCTCAAGACTTCTGCATCCATACAGAACAGATAATAAAACATCTAGGTTAACAGTGAAAAGATTCTTTACAGTGAGGGACACCTAGAGAGGCTCAAAGACTTACACAGAGAAGAGAAGAGGGAGGAGGGAGGTAGATAGAGGTGTCTAGGAGAAGAGGTGGAGTCAAAAGGGGAGAGGCCAATCTAGCCAGTAATCAGTTCCCTAAGTGTTCTTCACAGCCCAGAACACCCAGAGAGATTCACAGAATTAAGTAAAGAGGAGAAGGGGGAGGGAGGAAATCGAGGTGAACTGGGGGAGAAAAGGGAGAGTCAAAGAGGGGAGAGCAATCAAGCCAGTAATCACACCCCTAAGTGAAAACGGATACTGAAGATAGATTCTTAAAGGTACAAAATTGATAACAAATAGCAAAAAGCAAAGATTGAAAATCTAGAGTAGAGTTTAGACTCTCAAAAATACAACATTAAAAATATAAAACAAAATCAATCACAAAGATTATAAAATATATATATATGAAATTTGCTTTAAAAATAGGGTCTTTTTTGGGGTAAGGCAATAGTAGGTTATAAGAATGAAAATTAAAGGAGTAATAAAGAACTTAAAAATAAAAAAATAAAAATATTAAGAATTGATAGTAGTAAAATATATATCTAGGTATTTCTCTGGAGCTGTTTCAGGCAGTGTGGGGTCAGTTCACTTTCAGATAGTTCATTGTTCCAGCTAGTACTTCTTCTCAAGGTCTATAGACCCCTTCCAATGCTTACTAAATGCTAACTACAGGATTTTAATCTGTTGAGCTTGTCACTTCCAGAGTGGTTCCCTCTTCTTTGTTTATTTTGGCTTCCTCTGTTTGTAGGTCTCTTCAGTGTCTAATTTCCTCTGTGACACAAGGGGGTGAATGTGGTCACTTATTTAGGCTCACTTGTTCAGTTGTGTTGTGGGGAGGGAGGAACGCTGCAAACAAATATCACTGGCATGTGTGGGGAGTGCTCGTAGTGTATGGATCACACTGGGTTTGCCCCAGCTCATGGTGGCATGTTTTTCCCGGGTCTACACTGCTCAGGCTCCAGGTTGCTCTGCAGGGGCACTGTCCAAAGTGGGCCCTGTGTTTGGTCACTTTCCAGGTCTAAGCTGCTCAGGTTCAGGTCCTTGGGTACTCTGTGAGGGCACAGACTCAGTTGGGCATGCATTTTGTGCCCTTCCCAGGTCCAAGCAGCTCAGGCAACCAGGTGCTTGGTAAGCACACTGTCCCAGGTGGGCCATGCATCTTAATCACCTTCCTGGTCCCAGCTGCTCAGTTTCCTGGGTGCCCCGTGAGAGTGCCAGCTCAGGTGTGCCGTGTGTCTCCTCTGGGGAGCTGATCTCAGGCTGTGACCTTCCTGGTAGATGTCAACTGTCCAGGATCCCGGGAAGACATGGTTAGCAGCTGGAAGCCTACTCACAGTTTGGTGGAGGATGCTGGTCTCTGGGACTGAAATTGCCCCTTGCCTTCCAGCTCTGGCTGTTGCACGCCTGCCTCTCTGCTTCTGGCAGCAGGTGAGGCGGGTCTGCAGCCGGCTAGATCTCCTTCGATCTTTGGTCAATCCTTCTTTATCTTTTCATCTGCTGATAGACATTTAGTTTGACTCCGTGTCCTAGCTATTGTAATTAGAGCTACAGTGAACATCGGGGTACATGTGTCTTTTTAAATTTTGGTTTCCTCAGGGTATATGTGCCCTGTAGTGGGATTGCTGGGTCATATGATGATTTTATTCCTAGTTTTTAAAGGAATTTTAATACTGTTCTCCATAGTGGCTATATCAATTTACATTCCCACCAACAGTGCAAGGGGGTTACCTTTTCTCCACACCTTCTCCAGCATTTATTGTTTGTAGAATTTTTGATGATGGCCATTCTGACTGGTATGAGGTCATATCTCATTGCAGTTTTGATTTGCATTTCTCTAATAATGAATGACGTTAAACATCTTTTCATGTAATTATTAGCCATCTACATCTTTTCTTTGGAGAAATGTCTGCTTAGGTCTCTTGCCAACTTTTTGATTGGATTATTTGTTTTTCTGGTATTGATTTGTATAAGCTGCTTGTATATTTTTGAAATTAACCCTTTGTCAGTTGTTTCATTTGCTATTATTTTTCCCCATTCTGAGGGTTGTCTTTTCACCTTGTTTACAGTTTCCTTTACTGTGAAAAAGCTTTTAAATATACTTAGGTCCCATTGTTAATTTATTTTTAATTTCCATTACTGTAGCAGGTGGGTCATAGAGGATCTTGCTGTGATTTATGTCATAGAGTGTTCTGCCTATGTTTTCCTCTAAGATTCTATAGTTTATGGTCTTATATTTAGATCTTTAATCCATTTTGACTTTATCTTTGTATATGGTGTTAGGAAGTATTTTAATTTCATTCTTTTACATGTAACTATCCAGTTTTCCCAGCAGCACTTATTGAGGAAACTATCTTTGCCCCATTGGATATTCTTGCCTCCTTTGTCAAAAATAAGGGTACCAGTGATTTTGTTAGTGTTTTGGTTACAAAGATGTAGAAGTTTTGAAAGATTTACCCCTAAGCTTACTTGTACTGTAGGCAGCATTGTTTTTAATAAACATTTTTGCAGAATGCATCATTTTTCAGGGACAGGTATATTGTATTATAATAGAAATCCTATATTTTGTTTATACTTAGTGAATGCTTAATAAATGTTGACAGATTTTTTTATAATTACTACATCACAAGACTTTTAAAAAGTGATTTCAAGGAATGATTGTACTGACAATGAACCAAATTACAAGATCACTTGAATTATCTAGAATAAAAAAGCTTTAAAAGTCATTGTAATTTGCATGGTATAGTTATTACTGCTATTTTAAAGAAGCAGAGATAACTTTTAATTTTCAAAGTTTGATGAACAACCATCCATTAGTTTGAGAAGTTGAGTAACAGGATACTGTACTTGTTTTTCAAACCATTTACAAACTGTAGAAAAGCAGCTGGTCAGAAAATGCACAACCATTAAACTGCAGTCCTGTTGACAATCCTTGGCTTGACAGGGCCATAGGGACACTCACCATTGGCAATTCTGCCATATTTACAGTTGGTGTAAAAATATCACCCTGGGTAATTCATGTTCTGTTGTCTTCTTTGATGCACTTTGTGTATGGCACTGCCTCACTCAAGGTAGTGGAAGTTAGCAAAACATCTACTCCAGGGTTAAAAACATTCACAAAATCATTAGCAATGAGTCATCTCACTTTCTCTGCTTTGATAAAATAGTTCTCATAGTTTTATTTTAATAAGAAAGTTTCCTGAGAGGATTCTTCCCCTCACCACATCATTGAACCCTTCTTGTTTAGTTGCAGCATATATGGCTTCAGTAGACACATTGATGTCAAATCTGTGACCATATTCTAACCTATCATATCTTGCCTATTTGATGACACTTCTGATGTACACAGTACATGGTAGCAGACAATTGAATAACTGATTTGCGCAGGGACACTTCAATTACTTTGGCCCCCTCAGACTCAAAGAGATTAGCAGCTTTGGACCAAAGAGATTGTACTTCACTTGACAATTCTGGTATAAGATATTCCTTTGGAATTCCTATACATTGTTTGCTCACATCTGTTAAACTGGGAAGTATAAATGATTTTAACAGGATCTTAACTTGTGGTAGAATCTTAGAGATCTTGCCCAGCTAGTATATTCGACATGATGGCTGCATCAGCCACACATCTAGTTAAGATTCTGGGCACATCATTGAAATCACCAGGGAATGAGGCCATGACAAAAAACTAAGTCATAGCTGGGATTTAAACCAACAACCTCATAGTGGGCAGCTGGATTGCTGGTTGATCCTCTGGAATCTGGTCCTAAAGCAACGAAGCAAGTGAATGCTGACACAGCCACTGCACTCCCTCCTGAGCTTCCTCCAGTGATAAGACAATTTGAATACTTATTATCACCATGAGACTTCTGCCTCCTCTTTTCTCTATATTGTTTTGAATAGCTCCATGGGTTTTTAACTGGTCCAAAAATGCCATCTGTGCTTCTGTATCCCATAGCAAACTCATCTAAGTTTGTTTTTTACCATTAACAGAGCTCCCTGATCCAACAACCTGTCTGGCATTTTAAGGTGATACATAACTTTTCAGCATATTTAATGCACATGTTGTCTCAATGCCAGATGTGCTAAAGTTGTCTTTTACTGCAATAGGAATTTCATCTAAATCCCCTAGTGAGTGACCTTTTTTATATCTTTTCTCTGATTCTTCAACTTGCTTTAAGACCACCTCTCCTGATACAGTAACTTGGTCTTCTTGATAAAGGAGAGCTATCTTTGACAGAACTCAGTTGGAGTAACCTGGCCTTGTTCTAGTGCCACAGAAACTTCTTGCAGGGTCCAACCCATCGTGGTCCTTGTGCCTTGCCTGCCACCACCAGGACCTGGTGACAAAGGAGGAAGAGGAACAGTTGTTCTTTTGAAGTCAAAGGTGGTTATCAAATTTGTAGCTTTATGGCACAATAGATAAGGGTGTCAAGGACTTGAAGGCTATTTATGAGGTTTAGGGTAGTAGCTTACTATTAACATCCATGTTCTTTTTTGAACATCATCACATGCTTGTTTCAGTTGTCCTCTGTGTTGGTTAAGATTCTGTGCCTGTAGGCCCTAGAATTATGCATGATAAAGCTACTTTTCACAGAAATAGTTTGTTTTTCAATCATGCAAGAACCCTTGTAAGGCTTTGATCTGTTTTCTGGGGCTGCCATAACCAAGTACTACAAACCAGGTGGTTAAAACAACAGAAATTTATTGTTTCCCAGTTGTGGAGGTTGGAAGTCTGAAATCAAGGTGTCAGCAGGGTCACTGATCCCTCTGAATTCTGGTCACAGGGAGAATCTTTCTTTGCCTCTTCTAGATTTTGGTGGTTGCAGGAAAACCTTGGGTTCCTTGGTTTTTAACTGCCACCACTCCAGTTTCTGTTTGCTTCAGGTGGTTGTTTTCTGCCTGTGTTTGTCTCTGGGTCCCCTTATAAGGACATCGGTCATATTGGATTCAGGGCCAGCCTAACTCCAGTACGATTGCATCTTAATCAGACCCTAATTCCAAATAAAGTCACATTTTGATGTAACTGGAGTTCCTACATAGAACTTTAGTGTATCTTTTGGGAGAGGGATATGATTTAACCTGTAACAAGCTCTGTGGCTAGCATGATCCTCCATGATGTCAAATGCATTGTGACTTTGACCAGGCTGGCAGCCTCCAAGGCTCAGGCCATGGGGTGGAGAAAGGTTCTGGTTGTTGTCACCCTCCACTGACCTGTATTTAGTCACTTGGCTGCTCCTATCTGCTCAGGAGGCAGGAGAGAGAGGACCTCTTTCCAGGTTGCCAATGCAACTAAAACCCAAGGTTTTGTTAGCACAGAAGAAAGAGAGCAGGTTTTGAGCAGATCTGAAAGAGACATGTGCACCCCAATATTCATCGCAGCACTGTTTATAATAGCCAGGACATGGAAGCAACCTAGATGCCCATCAGCAGACGAATGGATAAGGAAGCTGTGGTACATATACACCATGGAATATTACTCAGCCATTAAAAAGAATTCATTTGAATCAGTTCTAATGAGATGGATGAAACTGGAGCCCATTATACAGAGTGAAGTAAGCCAGAAAGATAAAGAACATTACAGCATACTAACACATATATATGGAATTTAGAAAGATGGTAATGATAACCCTATATGCAGAGCAGAAAAAGAGACACAGAAGTACAGAACAGACTTTTGAACTCTGTGGGAGAAAGTGAGCGTGGGAGGTTTCGAAAGAACAGCATGTATATTATCTATAGTGAAACAGATCACCAGCCCAGGTGGGATGCATGAGACAAGTGCTCAGGCCTGGTGCACTGGGAGGACCCAGAGGAATCGGGTGGAGAGGGAGGTGGGAGGGGGGATCAGGATGGGGAATACATGTAACTCCATGGCTGATTCCTGTCAATGTATGACAAAACCCACTGAAATGTTGTGAAGTAATTAGCCTCCAACTAATAAAAAACAAAAAAGAAAAGAAAAGAAAAAAAAAAAAAAAGAGAGAGAGAGAAAAGAAAGAGAACAGGTTTTGAGGACAGCCAGTAGTCTCTGCCACCTGTTCATAGTCCTTGGGGGTGGGGGTGGGAGTGGTCTCTGTTGTTCAATTTCTCTCCCACTGTGTCTTTTCTCATTGAATTATTTCTAGCATTTAAAGGGTAAGAGGGAGTTTCCTGTATATGAGTATGTTGGTTTTCTAATTATTTTCAAGACTTTATTTTATTCAGCTAAATTGCATTGACTAGTTCCTATTAATAATTGGTGTGGAAAATAGCTAGAAGTGGAAGATGTGATCATTCTGTTGAGAAGGAGAGGACTTTGACTAAGGAGCAGAGACATGTGTTTGTGAAAAGATGCTTGTGAAAAGTAAGAAAGAGATAGAGACTTAATAGAATTATCTTTTAAGAATGATGATTTTAATGATAGCTAATGACAAGCATTCTTTGGGATTGCCTTTCTTTGGGATTGGAATGACAACTGACCTTTTCCAGTCCTGTGGCCACTGCTGAGTTTTCCAAATTTGCTGGCATGATGAGTGCAGCACTTTCACAGCATCAACTTTCAGGATTTGAAATAGCTCAACTGGAATTCCATCACATCCACTAGCTTTGTTCATAGTGATGTTTTCTAAGGCCCACTTGACTTCACATTCCAGGATGTCTGGTTCTTGGTGAGTGATCACACCATTGTGATTATTTGGGTCATGAAGATCTTTTTTGTACAGTTCTTCTGTGTATTCTTGCCACACCTTCTTAATATCTTCTGCTTCTGTTAGGTCCATACCATTTCTGTCCTTTATTGAACCCATCTTTGCATTTAATGTTCCCCTGGTATCTCTAATTTTCTTGAAGAGATCTCTAGTCTTTCCCATTCTGTTGTTTTCCTCTATTTCTTTGCATTGATCACTGAGGAAGGCTTTCTTATCTCTCCTGGCTATTCTTTGGAACTCTGCATTCAAATGGGAATATCTTTCCTTTTCTCTTTTGCTTTTCACTTCTCTTTGTTTCACAGCTATTTGTAAGGCCTCCTCAGACAACCATTTTGCCTTTTTGCATTTCTTTTCCATGGGGATGGTCTTGAGCCCTGTCTCCTGTACAATGTTATGAACTTCCATCCATAGTTCATCAGGCTGTCTGTCTATCAGATCTAGTCCCTTAAATCTATTACTCACTTCCACTGTATAGTCATAAGGGATTTGATTTAGGTCATACCTGCATTTCTGCTTTATTGACTACACCAAAGCCTTCGACTATGTGGATCACAATAAACTGTGGAAAATTCTGAAAGATATTGGAATACCAGACCACCTGACCTGCCTCTTGAGAAACCTATATGCCTGTCAGGAAGCAACAGTTAGAACGGACATGGAACAACAGACTGGTTCCAAATAGGAAGAGGAGTACATCAAGGCTGTATATTGTCACCCTGCTTATTTAACTTATATGCAGAGTACATCATGAGAAATGCTGGGCTGGAAGAAGCACAAGCTGGAATCAAGATTGCCAGGAGAAATATCAATCACCTCAGATGTGCAGATGACACCACCCTTATGGCAGAAAGTGAAGAGGATCTAAAAAACCTGTTGATGAAAGTGAAAGAGGAGAGTGAAAAAGTTGGCTTAAAGCTTAACATTCAGAAAACTAAGATCATGGCATCTGGTCCCATCACCTCATCGGAAATAGATGGGAAGACAGTGGAAACAGTGTCAGACTTTATTTTTTGGGGCTCCAAAATCACTGCAGATGGTTATTGCAGCCATGAAATTAAAAGACACTTACTCCTTGGAAGGAAAGTTATGACCAAGCTAGATAGCATATTAAAAAGCAGAGACATTACTTTGTCAACAAAGGTCCGTCTGGTCAAGGCTATGGTTTTTCCAGTGGTCAAGTATGGATGTGAGAGTTGGACTGTGAAGAAAGCTGAGCACCAAAGAATTGATGCTTTTGAAATGTGGTGTTGGAGAAGACTCTTGAGAGTCCCTTGGATTGCAGGAAATCCAACCAGTCCATCCTAAAGGAGATCAGTCCTGGGTGTTCATTGGAAGGACTGATGCTGAAGCTGAAACTCCAAAACTTTGGCCTCCTCATGCGAAGAGTTGACTCGTTGGAAAAGACCCTGATGCTGGGAGGGATTGGGGGCAGGAGGAGAAGGGGCCAACAGAGGATGAGATGGCTGGATGGCATCACTCACTCAATGGGCATGAGTTTGAGTAAACTCCGGGAGTTTGTGATGGACAGGGAGGCCTGGCGTGCTGCGATTCATGGGGTCGCAAAGAGTCGGACATGGCTGAGCAACTGAACTGAACTGAACTGAATGACAAACAGTGATAGGGATTTGATACAGAGGAGGAGGAAAGCAGAGTAAGGCTTTCTCCCCCCGCCCCCCACAGGAATTAAAATTTTATTTATTTATTTTTTCATTTATTTTTATTAGTTGGAGGCTAATTACTCTACAATACTGTAGTGGGCTTTGTCATACATTGACATGAATCAGCCATGGATTTACATGTATTCCCCATGCCGATCCCCCCAGAGTAAGGCTTTCATTTGGAGTTTCTTCCATAGGTCTTATTCTCCCAGCCTGTCCTTCGCCACCTGATTGCTGAAGGCCTGGGAATGACCTTCCTCTCTGTGTTCACAGCAGTGTTGCATGGTGCTTGGAACCTGGCGGGATTCAGTAAATACTCATGAAATCATTTTCTGTCAAAACCTGTGTGTATTGTTAATGACACAATAAAAATGTCCCGGTTCTTGATGTGTTCAAATTTGGAGACATATTTGTTCTTTGAATGGGAGCCAGTATACTTGTTAAGAAAGTTACAAAGATAGTTCCATGGCCTGTAACTCTTTTTTTTTTTTGTGTGTGTGTGTACATATATACACACTATAGGCTATATGTGTATACTGTATGTACTATATTATATGCTATAATAGTTTATACTACATATTATTTAGTATTTCTAATGACCTAACATAATGAATGCTGCAGATGGTGAATGCAGCCATGAAATTAAAAGACACTTACTCCTTGGAAGGAAAGTTATGACCAACCTAGATAGCATATTAAAAAGCAGAGACATTACTTTGCCAACAATGATCCATCTAGTCAAAGCTGTGGTTTCTCCAGTGGTCATGTATGGATGTGAGAGTTGGACTGTGAAGAAAGCTGAGCATCGAAGAATTGATGCTTTTGAAATGTGGTGTTGGAGAAGACTCTTGAGAGTCCCTTGGACTGCAAGGAGATCCAACCAGTCCATCCTAAAGGAGATCAGTCCTGAATATTCATTGGAAGGACTGATGTTGAAGCTGAAACTCCAATACTTTGGCCACCTGATGCAAAGAGCTGACTCACTTGAAAAGACCCTGATGCTGGGAGGGATTGGAGGCAGGAAGAGAAGGGGACGACAGAGGATGAGATGGTTGGATGGCATCACTGACTCTGTGGACATGGCTTTGGGTGAACTCCGGGAGTTGGTGATGGACAGGGACGCCTGGCGTGCTGCGGTTCATGGGGTCACAAAGAATTGGACATGACTGAGTGACTGAACTGAACAGAATAGAACATAATGAAATACAGTGTAAAATATATTGCAAATTCCATGGAAGCAATTATTTTGCTTGTGCTTTGTTCCTATAGTTTAAACAGTCTGTGTTTTTCCTTTTTCTGTAGAACTTCCTGTTACTTGATGAGCTACCACAGTGCACTCATCAGCTGCCATCAGATGGTAAAACAGTTGTGAACATGCAAGATTTCACTGCTTTTTGGGATAAGGTAACAAATCCTTAATTTCACGATTGTGACTGCTAAAGGACAACTGTGACATAGATTTTTTGGAGGATTTTGAGATTTTACACATGATACAAAATGTGACTTGCCCATTTACCATGGAATTATGTTATAAAAATTCTGAATCAGGAATGAGTTTTGCAATTAATAGAGACTAAAAATAAAGATGGTTGTTTTGAAGCACTAGCCTGCAGTCTTCTTGATCTGCCAGCTCCCCAATTAAGGTCTTTTCCTTGCCTCAAAACCTTGTCTCTCAGATTCATTGCCTGTCATGTGGTGAGCAGAGTGAGGTTGGACACGGTAACAATTTGTCTTAGCCAGCCAGGAGCCTTGCTGATCGTGGCTAGCTGGCACCAATCAGGGAATATTGGAGCAAGACCCTAGCACCTGCTGGGATCATTTGTCCTGAGGTTCCTTCCTTCAGGATTCCCTGAGGGGGTACCAGCTTCCCTCAGAGCTTGACAATTGAGACAAGGAACTGACAGACTTCTAGAGTCAACAGACTCAATTTCGGTTGTAGGGTAAGTCTACCCAATTTGATAGCTGATTCAACCGGTTCACTTGTTTTGTGTGTCATTTTGTGTTACAAGCCGACGGGCTTGATTTTGAAGGGTAAGCTGCTCTGGTGTGCACACCGGGAACATTTTTTCCCCTCAATCTGGGCTTTTCCTTTACAGGACAAGCTAATTTGCTTGGGTACCCGTTTACAGAGGGGAGGTGTTGTTGGACTCTACCCTGAACCAGTTCATTGGGAACTAGTTCTCATGGGGCAAGCCCACCATAGCTCATATGTAGGGTAGATTTATTTACCTGGTTTGGGAACTGGTCCAGTTGGAACCGGTTCATTTGGGAGCTAGTTTTTGTGGGAGTGGGTAACCTAGACAAAATTAGTTCACTTTTTTATAAGGTAAATTTATTTACCCTATCGGTGGCCAGTTCATCTGTATGCATTGATGCTGGACTCTGTCTTGTACCATTTTTGTTGGAAATTGTCTGCATCTTTTGTGTTTTGGTGTTTTGCAAAAATGGGAAATATTTCATCTGTCCTGAAGGAAAGATCTTTGGGGTGCATATTAGATATGTTAAGATCAAAAGAGCAATCGCCTCTGTATGGTTCACAATTAAACAATCTGGCAGTCAGAAGTGCTTTACAAAGGAGAGGAATGCTCTGATAATGAACATGCCCCGGGGGCTCCCTTACACTTGAGGCGTCCAATTCTAATTTTCCCTATAGGAACTCCAGAGAAAGAAAGGGCAAACCACTGTGGTATTCTTACTTGGAGAATTTCATGGACAGAGGAACCTGGTGGGCTACAATCCATGGGATCACAAAGAGTCAGACACGACTGAGAGACTAACACTTACTAACACTAAAAATAAAGTCGGCCCAAAGCATTTGACATATTGTTATTTGTCTCATTTTCAAGAGAACTTTCAAAGGGTTATCATATTTTGAACTTGAATTAAATTCATTTATAATGTTAGAATTTGTAGGATTGGAGAGACAAAATGCTGCAGTATAGAAATGGTTAACTAACAAATACACAATCAGTTGTTAGAGACCAGAGACTTTGGATACAATCAGTGTATGTTTTTTGCCTTAATGTTATTAAATATCTTATTACATAGTGTGAGTGATTTGGATCTTTGCTGTGGGATAGGGTGGGGCTCCTCTATCCTAAGCTTCTGGATGGTTCTGGCTACTTTGGTGGCAGCCAGGGGCAGGAGGAGAGAGCAGGTGGGCATAGTGAGTACCAGTGATTCCAACTTGAAGGGCTGTACTGTGTGGCAAGCTCTAACAGGGAGAACTGGTGATATCACAAAGATTTCCCCAGCACTTGGTTTATTTCTGAAATTTAGCAAATAGGAAAAACAATAGGGACCACTCTCCAAAAGTTCTCAAGTTTTCACTCCCAGTGCAGCCCCGTTACGACAACTGAAAGTCTCCTCCGGCCTCCGGCTTTATAGTTTTTTGTGTACATCCTCCTGTATCAGTGTGGATTAATCAGGAGAACCAAACTTGCATTCAGGGGAGGGGGGATTCCATGCAGGAAATTAGTTACATAGGAGATGAAAGAACAGAAAAGGGCAAAGCAGTGGTGGATGAGGCAGCTCAGCGATTGCAAAGGCAGGAAGCTGCTCCCACCCCAGGACTGGAAGGACTCAGGGAGGAGACACCTCTACCAGAGGGTCCACCCTCCAGAGCAGAGTCCGGGAGCCTGGCTACTGTCAGAGGGGGGACCACAGAGCAAATGTCCAGGCTCTGTAGACTCCTCCTGTCTTTCATGCCAGTGACTCTGTTGTGCCACCTGCATTGCGTTCACCTACTTCTGACTCAACACCTTTCATCTCCACCAACAAGACAGTAGTATGCTCTATATAAATATATAGAACAAATAATATACAACCACATCCCTACACCTTTTGCACATGGGAACTCATACAAGGTGCCTGACCTACCCTACCTTAATAGAGTAGATTTTCCTCCTGCTTGGTATTTCTTATCATAATCCACTTGAAGCATTTATGGAAGGCACCACTAAAATTCCATTATGGTGTTAACTTTATGTGAATGTTGACACATACTTTGTATGTTGTTTTTCAGCCGCTAAGTTGTGTCTATGTGACCCCATGGACTGTAGCCCACCAGGCTCCTCTGTCTGTGGGGATTCTCCAGGCAAAAATACTGGAGTGGGTTTCCATGACCTCCTTCAGGGGATCTTCCCAACCCAGGGATCAAACCCAGGTCTCCTGCATTGCAGGTGGGTTCTTTACCTTCTGAGCCACCATATGACCAATTACCAAATTTCTCTTGTATCAAACTATGCAACATTATACACTGTTTTGTTCTTCTTCCAAGAACTTCCAAGAACATGTTCTTAGACTTCTGTACAACTTGCATAGTTGTACAGAACACCCTATTGTGTTGTCCTGGACTTGCCTATGGAAAGACGGTGCACCTTGGCAGAGTTGTTAGTAGTTAGGGGCTGTCAAGTTAGGTCATGGGGGAGAGGGCCTTTGGGAGGGAGAAAGGCAAAGACATTGAAAGTTTTAAAGAGAAACTAAGTCTTAATGAAGCCTCTGCTGGGTTGGGAGGCAGGAGATAGACATGAGCTCTAACTGGCTCCACTGGACAGCCAGGTGAACAGTTTGGGGATGGTCTCGTGGACGCAAGTCTCATCATGAAATGATGGGAATTGATCTCAATCTCTAATCTTTAAAGTATATTTGGGGGCATCTCCAAATCTCCACGGGGCAGGGGTTTCACACTGTTCTCATATATAGTGGGGGACTCAGCTGATGATCTTTGTTGAGTCAGTGGTCCCCAGAGCCTGAACCATGAGGGAACCTACCCAGTACCCACGGGCTGTCGAGTGCTGCTGCCTTCTGGTTGTGGCAGAGCAGTGCCTGATCCTGAAGCCTGACCAGGGAGGGAACTCAGTGTGTGGCCCTGATAGACTTTGAGATCTGCAGACAGGAATCTGATGTTTGTATTTTGTAGTCTTAACCAAGTGAAAAGTAGTGAAATAGGAACCCTAAGTGTCAGGCAAGAAGAAAGGAGTGGACAAGCTTAAAAATGTTTCTTATGTATTAAAATTTAGTTTCTTCTTGATCAGTTCAGTTCAGTTCCCTTCAGTGGCTCAGTCGTGTCTGACTCTTTGTGACCCCATGGACTGCAGCATGGCAGGCCTCCCTGTCCATCACCAACTCCCAGAGCTTGCTCAAACTCATGTCCATCAAGCCAGTGATGCCATCCAACCATCTCATTCTCTGTCGTCCCCTTCTCCTCCTGCCTTCCTTCTTTCCCAGCATCAGGGTCTTTTCAAATGAGTCAGCTGTTCGTATCAGAAGGTCAAAGTATTGGTGCTTCAGCTTCAGCATCAGTCCTTCCAGTGAATATTCAGGACTGATTTCCTTAGTCTGGTTGGATCTCCTTGCGGTCCAAGGGACTCTCAAGAGTCTTCTCCAACACCACAGTTCAAAAGCATCAATTCTTTGGTGCTCAGCTTTCTTTATAGTTTAACTCTCACATCCATACATGACTACTGGAGAAACCATGGCTTTGACTATATGCATCTTTGTCAACAAAGTAACGTCTCTGCTTTTTAATATGCTGTCTAGGTTTTTCATAGCTTTTCTTCCAAGGAGTAAACTCTATTCTTGATACTGTTTGTACACCTATAAAATCTGGTATAATTTGATGATTAAAAATAATTGTTATTTTAGCAAGTGACTGTCCCATAATCATTTCAGTTATTTCCAGAGGAATTTTTTACTTAGATTTTCCAAACTTTTAATCTAGATCCTGTTCCTTTAGCCTTTCAGGCATTTTGCTAATCACATGTGATCACTCTCTTAAGAAAAAGAAAAAATTAGCAGTTATTGAGTTTTCTTAATACTTAGTATATATAAATGTGTATATATATATATTTAAGGGTATATATATATATATATATGTATATATATACCCTTAAATCTCTTTACCTTAGAACTTACAGATTACTCAGCAATACAACTTGTGAGTGGCAAGATGAGTACTCTGTCATTTGCTCTTGTGTTGGATTGTACATGCAACAGCACATCTTTTTTTTTTTTAACAGAAGTACTTTGTTATCCCTGTTTAGCCAGGGCAGATAATGCATATAATAGGTGTAAAATTTAGGGCTATCACTATAACCCATGATGCCATACTTTACACCTATTCCCTTTTTTGTTTTTGTTGGTTTTGGTGTTAAGTTAGAGCTCTAGTGAGATTAAAGCCTTGACTGCATTTTACAGGAGTTTTTTATGGTTGGCTAAAAAGTTTCTTTGGTTTTTAAGTAAAAATAAAAGACACAGTTTTAATTTTTACCAAGAACTTTTCAATTTTTCACAATTTTGGGTTAAATTTTTTATCTTTTTGAGCAAAGAACTGTTCCAGATACCTTTTACAGTTTTCCAGGGAATTGAATTTTTTCCATTAAGAGAATTTCGTAAAGACTGAAATAAGTGGAAGTCCAAAAGTACAATGTCTGGTGAGTACGGGGGATCAGTAAGAACTTCCCAGCGAATCTGTAACAGTTTTTTGCCTGGTCATCAATGAAACATGCGGTCTTGCATTATCCTGATGGAAGATTATGCATTTTCTGTTGAGTAATTCTGGATGCTTTTCGTAGAGAGCTGCTTTTGGTTGGTCTAATGGGGGCATTATTTGTTGAAATTAATCATTTGGTTTTCCTGAAGGAGCTCATAATAGAGGATTCCATTGCAATTCCACCATATACACAACATCACCTTCTTTGGAAGAGGACTGGCTCTTGGTGTGGTTGGTGGTGGTGCATTTCACTTGCCTGCAATCTATTCTGTTCCACAATATTGTACGGTATCCATTCTGTTACGTTTAAGTGGAGAACTGCTTGCAGAAATATGGTCAAGAAGGGTTTTTTTTGCTTAACTTCTGTGAAACTCAAATATCAAGGTGATTAACATAACCAAGCTGGTGCAGACGATTTCCATTCAATACTTTGAATGAAATATTTGAATATTTTGAGTGTGTCAGCTGTCTCCTGCATGGTATAGCATTATTTGTTCTCAATGTCTTAATGTGATCTCTATCAACTTCAACTGGCATACCTAACAGTAGAGCATCATCCAACAAGAAATATCCAGCACAAAACTTTGCAAGCCACTTTTGACACAGTTGATCAGTCACAGCACATTCTCCATACACTGCACAAATCTTTTTCTGCATTTAAGTGGCATTTTTACCTCTCTTGAAATAGTAAAGCAAAAAAAAAAAAAAAAAAGAAATAGTAAAACATAATGTGCCAAAAATTTTGCTTTTTTATTTTAATATTAAAATGGCTACACAAAAATTCACCAATTAAAAAAAAATTTTTTAATACATGCTGATATAACAGCTGTCATAATACAATCTTAACAACATTGTTTTGAATAAAGTTAAAGACAATTTAGTGCTACTAGAGCCATCTTACAGAAAAAACTGAACAGACTTTTTGACCAACCCATATTGAGAATGACTTCTTTGTATAAAGTGCTACTTTGCTTGCTGAGCATTACGGAGATTCTTTCTTCATCAAGTGAAAATGGAGAGATTAGTGGAGATTCAAATTATTTAAAGGGCCAGGTCTGCCATATACCTATGTAGCTCCCTTGTGGAGGTTAATGAGACATAGTCAATTAAAGCCAAGGGTCATAGTGAAAACTTATAAATGATTAAAAAACTTCCCATACTGGATATTCTATAGAGTATGTTATTTTAATAAGTTAATATGCATCATGAAGTTTTTACTTCATGCAGGTGCCTTATCATTTCACCTACTTAAAATCTGTGGGTGTCTAAATGTAACTAAAGCTGCTTGAAACTCCCAAAGAGATATGATTGGATGAAAAGGCCTCCAGGACAGGATGTCTTAAAATAGGCAGGAGAAAAATATGGGTTAATTGGCATATCAATGAATATTATATTATTTTCTCCATTTTCTGTAGCATTTGGCTTTATTTTATTGAAATGGATGTGTTTTTATAAACTTTAATTTGCAGGAATTAAGAACCCCAACCCTACAAGGCCTTTCCTTTACTGTCAGACCTGGTGAACTGTTAGCTGTGGTTGGACCTGTGGGCGCAGGAAAAGTAAGTTGTGGTGCCTTTTGGCAGCTTGATGCAACACTACAGTCCCTATTAAATTCTCAGTGTTGAGCCCAAAGCTGTGTGTACAATGTTTGTTTATTTGTTTTTTTAAACAGGATAGTTTATTGAAATTGAATAATAGTAAAATAATTACAGTGA
The DNA here is from genome assembly GCF_019320065.1 of Cervus canadensis. Taxonomy (NCBI): domain Eukaryota; kingdom Metazoa; phylum Chordata; class Mammalia; order Artiodactyla; family Cervidae; genus Cervus; species Cervus canadensis. Next base: position 18,350,631 of record NC_057394.1, on the reverse strand, counting down.
AACCCACGTCTGCATTGCCTCAGTTTTGGTCCCACACATCCATCCTGATTCTCAGAAAGTTTTACATGTACACAGTGTATTGATTCCTTATAATTTATAATGTCATATAAGAGATATTTGGTAAGGATTGCAGTGATTGCCATGAAACTTGCTGAGAAGAGTATGGAGAGGCCTGGCATAGTTTTCCTATGGGCACAGGAGTCCGGGACAGTCATTGGAGGACCCAGGGACCTTCTGAGCCAAAGTGTAAGTTCATTCCACAGAGGGATCTATAAAGATTTACCCTCTTGAGAAGTTTTTGTTGATCGTCACACTTGTGAAATCTCCATGGTGATTATAGTCCATATCTTTCAGCTCTTTAAAAATGCTATTCTATTGTCCTAGATTTACATTGTTTTAATAAGTCATCCATGGTCATTCTTTTTTTAAATTTATTTTTCAACTGGAACCATAATTGCTTCACAATGTTGTGTTAGTTTCTGCTGTACAACAGCATGACTCAGCTGTAAGTATGTGTATATATATATATCCCCTCCCTCTTGAGCCTCCCTCCCACCCTCCCCCACCCCACCCCCCAGGTCATCACAGAGCACTGAGTTGAGCTCCCTGTGCTATATAAGCAGCTTCCTGTGCTGAGCTGTGTTTAGTCACTCAGTCGTGTCCAACTCTTTGCTACCACATGGACTGTAGCCTGCCAGGCTCCTCTGTCCATGGGGATTCTCCAGCAGGAATACTGGAGTGGGTTGCCATGCTCTCCTCCAGGGGATCGAACCTACATCTCCCTCCTAAAACAAGAACAATATGATGTTAGGAAGTGTTCTAATTTCATTATTTTACATGTAGCTGTCCAGTTTTCTCAGCACCACTTATTGAAGAGGCAATATGTTCTCTAATGTATATTCTTGCCTTGTTTATCAAAGATAAGGTGTCTATAGGTGCATGGGTTTATGTCTGGGCCTGCCATATTGTTCCATTGATCTGTATTTCTGTTTTTTTTTGTGCCAGCCCCATACTGTCTTGATTACTATAGCTTTGTACTATAGTCTGAAGTCAGAGAGCTTGATTCTCCCAACTCTGTTTTGTTTTGTTTCTTTCTTCTCAAGATTACTTTGGCTATTTGGGGTCTTTTGTGTTTCCAAACAAATTGCAGAAATTTTTGTTCTAGTTCTGTGAAAAATGCTATGGGTAATTTGACAGGGATTGCATTGAATCTGTATATTGCTTTGGGTAGTATAGTCCTTTTCACAATATTGATTCCTACAGTCCAAGAACACAGTGTATCTGTTCATGTCATCTTTGATTTCTTTCATCAGTGTCTTACAGTTTTCTTCATTTTGGTCTTTTGTCTCCTTAGGTAATTTTTTTCCCTAAGCATTTTATTCTTTTTGATACAATGATGAATGGGATTATTTCCTTAATTTCTCCTTCTGACTTTTTGTTGCTAGTAACACAATTTTTTTTTCCTTTGAGAAAGATCTTTATTAGTTTTATTGGCAAGAAGACAGAACTTTCCTTCAGCATCCATTGCAAGAATGTCTGCCTCTGGTTTACTTTTTTAAAAATTTTTTTGCTGCACCTGTGAGGTATGTGGGCTCTTAGTTCCCCAACCAGGAATCAAAACCATGCACCCTGCAGTGGAAACACAGAGTGTTAACCACTGTACCACCAGGGAAGTCCTGCCAGTATTTTCTTATTGGGGAAGGACTTTTCTTTGACTTTTCATGCTGCTATAAGGAAAACAGTTTTAATTAGATGTATCTAAAACAGCATTTCTCTAGGTGTGTTCCATGGAACTTCTATTTTACAAGAAGGTTTCATGGCCACATAAATCTGGGTAAATGTGCATCGTTTTCCTTCTTGGTGCTTCATGTTGTACAGTTGGAAACAGTTTGTTGGGAATTTGGACATCTCATTAAAGGAAATTATTTGTGTGACAGCTGTTCAGGATGGTCAGAGACATGGGGACTTCCTTTTCATTACGGTGGCCCCTCCATGAAGTCTGGAGGTTGCAAAGGCTCTTCTGGGAAGCTCTGAGCATTTCCTCATGTGACTTGATTTGTTCCCATCAGTGCACGTGTAGTAAAGTTGCAGTCATGTGCTGGAGCAAAAGATTCAGACGTGAGCAAGACCCTGATGCCTCTGCCCTCCAGAGGAAACCAGGTTACTGGGTGAGACTGATACACAGGCAGATTATTTCAGTTTAGTGTGATGTGGACACACACATACCACATCTATGTGTTGTTAAAGATTTGAAGTAAACATGCAGCTGTCAGTTCAGTTCAATTCAGTTGTGTCTGACTCTTTGCAACCCCATGGACTGCAGCATGCCAGGCCTCCCTGTCCATCACCAACTCCCAGAGTCCACTCAAACTCATGTCCATTGAGTCGGTGATGCCATCCAACCATTTCATCCTCTGTCGTCCCCTTCTCCTCCTGCCTTCAATCTTTCCCAGCATCAGGGTCTTTTCCAAAGAGTCAGTTCTTCGCATCATGTGGCCAAAGTATTGGAGCTTCAGCTTCAGCATCAGTCCTTCCAATAAATATTCAGGACTGATTTCCTTTAGATAGACTGGTTGGATCTCCTTGCAGTCCAAGAGATTCTCAAGAGTCTTCTCCAGCACCACAGTTCAAAAGCATCAATTCTTTGATGCTCAGCTTTCTTTATAGTCCAACTCTCACTAGATGACTACTGGAAAAACCATAGCTTTAACTAGATGGACCTTTGTTGGCAAAGTAATATCTCTGTTTTTAATAAGCTTTTTAGGTTGGTCATAACTTTTATTCCAAGGAGCAAGTGTCTTTTAATTTCATGGCTGCAGTCACCTTGTGCAGTGATTTGGGAGCCCCCAAAAATAGTCTGTCACTGTTCCCACTGTTTCCCCATATATTTGCCTTGAAGTGATGGGACCAGATGCCATGATCTTTGGTTTCTGAATGTTGAGTTTTAAGCCAACTTTTTCACTCTCCTTTTTCATTTTCATTAAGAGGCTCTTTAGTTCTTCTTCACTTTCTGCCATAAAGGTGGTGTCATCTGCATATCTGAGGTTATTGCTATTTCTCCTGGCAATCTTGATTGCAGCTTGTGCTTCATCCAGTCCAGCATTTCTCATGATGCACTATGCATATAGGTTAAATAAGCAGGATGACAATATACAGCCTTGACATACTCCTTTCGCTATTTGGAACCAGAGCTGTACTTGGTCTGAAACAACAAAATGTGAAAATCTAGATGTGATGTGTACACAAGAGAGTCATGATTTCCTCTAGGATGGACTTTTGCTCTTTGAACACAACTCACTTCAGAGTTCTTTTAATAATAATCTTTGGATATATTCTTCTCATGTAGCTTTTTAATAGTAAGTGTTTGTCAACTAAAGGATACTTGGATGCAGAAACAACTACATGAAACATTGGATACATGAAATACTCATCCTGCTGCACTGCTGTGCTAGTTAAGAATGTTTAGCTTTCTTAGCTAGTCTTTTCTGAGTATAATTTTTCATTTGGGGGAAATTCTGAGCAGTTTAGATTGTTATAGTATTATATTAATGTTTCTTATCAACTACTAGTAGTACGTGGACCAATAGGGTTCTTTTCTTTCTTTCTTTCTTTTTTTTTTTTTTTAGCAATTGCCAGGGCTCTACTGCATCCTGTTCTAAATGAAAGGGTTCTATAGTGTATCAAGTGCAACAGTGGGGTGTGCTGTGCTATGGGTCTTGTTCTATCCTGAGTGCTGCCTATTCACGTGTGTGTGTTGCCATCTGTTTCAGTCGTCACTGTTAAGCGCTGTGCTGGGGGAGCTGCCCCCGAGCCAGGGACAGGTCAGCGTGCACGGGAGGATCGCGTATGTGTCTCAGCAGCCCTGGGTGTTCTCAGGAACTGTGAGGAGTAACATTTTATTTGGGAAGAAATATGAAAAGGAACGATATATAAAAGTAATAAAGGCTTGTGCTTTGGAAGAGGTGAGTAATGACTTTGAGTTGCATATACTTAAATTTCAAATAATGATAGTGTTGGTTTAAACTACAGGGTTTACTAAAGTTTTGTTTCAAATTTTGAAAGACTTCTGGATAAATATACATGTGTAACCCAGCTGTTTCAATGCCAATGTGATAGCAGCACTTACAGATATGCCTTTAGAAAGTAGTGGATGGTTGTTTAATTTTATAAGGTTTTATTCACTTTTTAATTTCTTTCTTTAATGAATGATTACCAAAATTTACAGAAATAGTGTAGTGTAATGAACTCTCGTGTACCACCCCCAGCTTTAGCCAAGATCAGCTGGTGGCCAGTCTTGCTGCATCTCTACCCCTGCCCCCTGCCAGCCCCACCTCCACACTGGAGTATTCTGAAGCAGGTCCTAGACCTCAGATTAGTTCATCTGTAAACATATCATTAGTTTTCTCTACAAGATAGGATAGCCTTTGGGAAAAAAAATCACCACATTATTTCCCCTGAAAAATAGCTCAAATTCTTGAATATCATCAAGCTAGTCGGTGTGGTTTTTTAATTAATTAATTTATTTTAATTGGAGGCTAATTATTTTAAAATAGTGTAGTGTTTTTTGCCATACATTGACATGAATCAGCCATGGGTGTACATGTGTTTCCCATCCTAACCCTCCCTCCCAACTCCCTCCCAATCCCATCCCTCAGGGTCATCCCAGTGCACCAGCCCTGAGCACCCTGTCTCATGCATTGAACCTGGACTGGTGATCTATTTCACATATGATAATATACATGCTTCATTGCTATTCTCTCAAACCATCCCACCCTCGTCTTCTCACACAGAGTCCAAAAGACTATTCTTTACATCTGTGTCTCTTTTGCTGTCTTGCATTTAGGGTCATTGTTACTATCTTTCTAAATTCCATATATATGTGTTAGTATACTGTGTTGGTGTTTTTCTTTCTGACTTACTTTGCTCTGTATAATAGGCTCCAGTTTCATCCACCTCATTAGAACTGATTCAAATGTATTCTTTTTAATGGCAGAGTAATATTCCATTGTGTATATGTACCACAGCTTTCTTATCCATTCATCTGTCGGTAGACATCTAGGATGCTTCCATGTCCCGGCTATTGAAAACAGTGCTGTGATGAACATTGGGGTACATGTATCTCTTTCAATTCTGGTTTCCTTGGTGTGTATGTCCAGCAGTGGGATTGCTAGGTCATATGGCAGTTCTATTTCCAGTTTTTTAAGGAATCTCCACACTGTTCTCCATAGTGGCTGTACTAGTTTGCATTCCCACTGACAGTGTAGGAGGGCTCCCATTTTTCCTTATCCTCTCCAGAGGATTGTTTGTAGACTTCTTGATAACAGTTATTCTGACTGGCATGAGATGGTACCTCATTGTGGTTTTGATTTGCATTTCTCTGATAATAAGTGATGTTGAGCATCTTTTCATGTGTTTGTTAGCCATCTGTATGTCTTCTATGGAGAAATGTCTGTTTAGTTATTTGGCCCATTTTTTGATTGAATTGTTAATTTTTCTGGTATTGAGCTGCATCAGCTGCTTGCATATTTTTGAGATTAATTCTTTGTCAGTTGCTTCATTTGCTATTATTTTCTCCTAATCTGTGTTTACATGTTGTTAATCATATCACCGAGAAATCTCCTTCACCATTGTTGAAATCAGACTCTATATGAGGTCTGTCCATTGCACTTGGTTGATGCCTTCTTGCTCCATTTCAGTCTCTAGGTTTCCCTCTCCACTTCATTTTTGACTTGTAGTTTATTCTTGAAAGAAAATGGAATGCTTTAACATTTCTTTTTAATACTGCATCTTTTACTATGGAGAGGTTGTTTTCAGAAATGGCACTGCATTTCACAGGAAATGGCAAGATGAAATGTTTAACTGTACATTGGGATATAAATTAGTGAATAATGAAAACTAAACTTAACTGATAGGAGAATATAATTTGGCAAAAAGAAAGAAAAATTTAAATACTGATAAATACTATGTTACTCTCTTGGGTTAGAAAAATCCGTGAATAACAGTGTTAAAGGGCTTCCCCTGGGGTCTGTTCAATGCAGTCTGGACATATGACTTCTTTTATCCTGTGAAGAAAAGGCTGGGACAGACTTTCAAAGGTGTGGGATTGAAGGCTCCAGACCCTCTTTCTGAGGAAATAGTAATTTTGCTTGAACAATGGCTTGAATTTCATAGATTGTTTCAGGTGAGTACCATTTTATGATGATGTGGGCAAATAAAATTGCTTATTTAACCATCTTGTTTCTTTCTCCTGGGTTATTGTTAATAGATGATTGTGCTTTTGCAGAAATGATGTCATTAGCAGTAATGAACTAGATTTTTATTAAACGACATATATACTGTGTAAGAAAATAAAAGGGAAAGCAAATGTAAGACAGTGAGACAATACCTGTCATTTATTGAGCCCTCGTGCCAATGTGTTTTCTGTGTATCACTCACATGTGCACACATGTACACACATAAAAATAAATACGAGTTATGAATCTTTTACCAGTGTTTTTGATGTTACCACCTCATTTTATAGTTGGTAAAATGGAGGCTTGGTGAGAAGAAATGACTCACCTCAATACTGGCAGCTCAGGTTCAGAGCTGTTTCAGCAGGACTCTAGACTCCACAGTGCCATGCTGTCTTTCAATTGAGGAAGTTTATAAGGAACAACTTATTAAAAAATTGGGTGATTTATGAAAGTGGGATGGGAAATAAATAGATTTCAGGCATTTCATAAGAAATGGGTTAATAATTATCTTAATCAAGTTGAATTTTTGATGTCCAGATCAGGCTCCAAAGACCCAGACCACTGTGTGGCTATTTCTTTTATGACCTTGCCTTTCTGGAAAGCTCAGCCTTATCTTTTTCCCCACACTTGAGCATCTTTGGGGAAGAACAGGTACTGGGACAGTGGCTCTCATTCAGTATTTTCCATGGGAGCCGATGCTTTGCTGCAGCCATGTGGGGTGACTGGACTGGTAATGCGGGCGGTGTCCTGGGGCTTCACCCAGCCTAGGGCATGTGTGCAGCACAGACCCTGGTGGGAAGGGGACCTGCAGGACTGGCCTGCACAGTGATTCTTCTGTATGTGCTGTGATGTTTATAAACATGGACCACTTTCCTGTTTTCTGCATGTTTGGGACATGAAGTTGGGGCCCCTTGTGTCCATTTCCTCCTTGGCAGGAAGGGAGGGATCAGAGAGCAGAGTCCTGACCCCAGCTTTGTCACTTGCTCACTGTCACTCTGGACATGTCCTGTTACCTGCCTGGACCTCTGATGTATCTGCAGCAAAACAAGGACTCTGGATCAGAGGGTATCCAGGAGGTTTTATTGCTGCTCTGAAATGTCATCTGTGACTATGATTAGCAAGAGGTCAGCAAGGTTTTTACACCTGGGAACCACCTAATGAGGTTCTTTGCTTATCTTTTTTGGAATCCCTGTATCAGTGGATGGGCATAATACTTTCATAGATAATACGGGTGTCCTAGAACCATCTGCAGTGATTTTGGAGCCCCCAAAATAAAGTCTGACACTATTTCTCCTGTTTCCCTGTCTATTTGCCATGAAGTGATAGGACCGGATGCCATGATCTTAGTTTTCTGAATGTTAAGCTTTAAGTCAACTTTTTCACTCTCCTCTTTCACTTTCATCAAGAGGTTTTTTAGTTCCTCTTCACTTTCTGCCATAATGGTGGTGTCATCTGCATATCCGAGGTGACTGATATTTCTCCCGGCAATCTTGATTCCAGCTTGTGCTTCTTCCAGCCCAGCGTTTCTCATGATGTACTCTGCATATAAGTTAAATAAGCAGGGTGACAATATACAGCCTTGACATATTTGGAACCAGTCCTTTTGGAACCACTCCTTTTCCTGTTTGGAAGCAGTCTGTTGTTCCATGTCCAGTTCTAACTGTTGCTTCATAACCTGCATATAGGTTTCTCAAGAGGCAGGTCAGGTAGTCTGGTATTCCCATCTCTTTCAGAATTTCCCAGTTTATTGTGATCCAAACAGTCAAAGGTTTTGGCATAGTCTTGGAACTACCCCACGCCCAAGGTCAGGGGTGGCGGCCGAGGGGAGCTACCACACATCCAAGGAGCAGCGGCTGCCCAGGCACAGGAGGGCTGAGAGGAGCTACTCCACGTTCAACTTCAGGAGGGGCAGACGTGAGGAGATACCCCTCGTCCAAGGTAAGGAGCAGCGGCTGAGCTTTGCTGGAGCAGCCATAAAAAGATACCCCAGGTCCAAGGTAAGAGAAACCCAAGTAAGATGGTAGGTGTTGCGAGAGGACATCAGAGGGCAGATGCAGTGAAACCATAATCACAGAAAACTAGCCAATCTGATCACAAGATCACAGCCTTGTCTAACTCAATGAAACTAAGCCATGCCGTGTGGGAACACCCAAGACGGATGGGTCACAGCAGAGAGGTCTGACAGAATGTGATCCACGGGAGAAGGGAATGGCAAGCCACTTCAGTATTCCTGCCTTGAGAACCCATGAACAGTATGAAAAGGCAAAATGATAGGATACTGAAAGAGGAACTCCCCGGGTCGGTATGTGCCCAATATGCTACTGGAGATCAGTGGAGAAATAACTCCAGAAAGAATTAAGGAATGGAACCAAAGCAAAAACAATACCCAATTGTGGATGTGATTGGTGATAGAAGCAAGATCCGATGCTGCAAAGAGCAATATTGCATAGGAACCTGGAATGTTAGGCCTATGAATTGGAAGTGGCCAAACAGGAGATGACAAGAGTGAGAGTTGACATTCTAGGAATCAGCAAACTAAAATGGACTGGAATGGGTGAATTTAATTCAGATGACCATTATATCTACTACTGTGGGCAGGAATCCCTTAGACGAAATAGAGTAGCCATCATGGTCAACAAAAGAGTCTGAAATGCAGTACTTGCATGCAATCTCAAAAATGACAGAATGATCTCTGTTAATTTCCAAGGCAAATCATTTAATATCATGATAATTCCAAGCCTATACCCCAACCAGTAACACTGAAGAAACTGAAGTTGAATGGTTCTATGAAGACCTACAGGACCTTTTAGAACTAACATCCAAAAAAGACATCCTTTTCATTATAGGGGACTGGAATGCAAAAGTAGGAAGGCAAGAAACACCTGGAGTAACAGGCAAATTTGGCCTTGGAGTATGGAATGAAGCCAGGCAAAGGTTAACAGAGTTTTGGAAAGAGAACGCACTGGTCATAGCAAACAGCCTCTTCCAACAACACAAGAGAAGACTCTACACACGGACATCACCAGATGGTCAAAACCGAAATCAGGTTGATTATATTCTTTGCAGCCAAAGATGGAGAAGCTCTATAAATTCAGCAAAAACAAGACCAGGAGCTGACTGTGGCTCAGATCATGAACTCTTTATTGCCAAATTCAGACTTAAATCAGAGAAAGTAAGGAAAACCACTAGACCATTCAGGTATGACCTAAATCAAATGACTTCTGATTATATAGTGGAAGTGAGAAATAGATTTAAGGGACTAGATCTGATAGACAGAGTGCATGATGAACTATGGATGGAGGTTCATGACATTGTACAGGAGACAGGTATCAAGACCATCCCCATGGAAAAGAAATGCAAAAGGGCAAAATGGCTGTCTGAGCAGGCCTTACAAATAGTAGTGAAAAGAAGAAAAGTGTAAAGCAAAGGAGAAAAGGAAAGGCATTCCCATTTGAATGCAGAGCTCCAAAGAATCGCAAGGAGAGATTAGAAAGCCTTCCTCAGTAATCAGTGCAAAGAAATAGAGGAAAACAACAGAATGGGAAAGACTAGAGATCTCTTCAAGAAAATTAGAGATACTAAGGGAACATTTCATGAAAAGATGGGCTCGATAAAGGACAGAAATGGTATGGACCTAACAGAAGCAGAAGATATTAAGAAGAGGTGGCAAGAATAACAGAAGAACTGTACAAAAAAGATCTTCAAAACCCAGATAATCACGATGGTGTGATCACTCACCTAGAGCCAGACATCCTGGAATGTGAAGTCAAGTGGGCCTTAGGAAGCAGCACTATGAACAAAGCTAGTGGAGGTAATAGAATTCCAGTTGAGCTATTTCAAATCCTGAAAGATGATGCTGTGAATTTGCTGCACTCAGTATGTCAGCAAATTTGGAAAACTCAGCAGTGGCCACAGGACTGGAAAAGGTCAGTTTTCATTCCAATCTCAACTAAAGACAATGCCAAAGAATGCTCAATCTACCGCACAATTGCAATCATCTCACACGCTAGTAAAGTAATGCTCAACATTCTCCAAGCCAGGCTTCAGCAATATGTGAACTGTGAACTTCCAGATGTTCAAACTAGTTTTAGAAAAGGCAGAGGAACCAGAGATCAAATTGCCAATATCTGCTGGGTCATCAAAAAAGCAAGAGAGTTCCAGAAAAACATCTATTTCTGCTTTATTGACTATGCCAAAGCCTTTGACTGTTTGGATCACAATAAACTGTGGAAAATTTTGAAAGAGATGGGAATACCAGACCACCTGACCTGCCTCTTGAGAAACTTATATGCATGTCAGGAAGCAACAGTTAGAACTGGACATGGAACAATAGCCTGTTTCCAAATAGGAAAAGGAGTGCATCAAAGCTGTATATTGTCACCCTGCTTATTTAACTTATATGCAGAGTACATCATGAGAAACGCTGGGCTGGAAGAAGCACAAGCTGGAATCAAGATTGCTGGGAGAAATATCAATAACCTCAGATATGCAGATGACACCACCCTTATGGCAGAAAGTGAAGAGGAACTAAAAAACCTCTTGATTAAAGTGAAAAAGGATAGCGAAAAAGTTGGCTTAAAGCTCAACATTTAGAAAACTAAGATTATGGCATCTGGTCCCAACTCTTCATGGGAAATAGATGAGGAAACAGTGGAAACACTATCAGACTTCATTTTTTTGGGCTCCAAAATCACTGCAGATGGTGATTGCAGCCATGAAATTAAAAGACGCTTACTTCTTGAAAGGAAAGTTATGACCATCTTAGACAGCACATTAAAAAGCCGAGACAGTACTTTGCCAACAAAGGTCCATCTAGTCAAGATTATGGTTTTTCCAGTGGTCATGTATAGATGTGAGAGTTGGACTGTGAAGAAAGCTGAGCGCTGAAGAATTCATGCTTTTGGACTGTGGTGTTGAAGACTCTTGAGAGTCCCTTGGACTGCAAGGAGATCCAACCAGTCCATTCTAAAGGACATCAGTCCTGGGTGTTCATTGGAAGGACTGATGCTGAAGCTGAAACTCCAATACTTTGGCCACCTGAGGCGAAGAGCTGACTCCTTAGAAAAGACCCTGATGCTGTGAGGGATTCAGGCAGCAGGAGAAGGTGCCGAGAGTGGATAAGATGGCTGGATCGCATCACCGATTCGATGGACATGAGTTTGAGTAAACTCCAGGAGTTGGTGATGGACAGGGAGGCCTGGTTGTGTGATTCATGGGGTTGCAAAGAGTTGGATACACTGAGCGACTGAACTGAACTGAGAACTATTTTGACCTGTAGTTACAGAAACTGTATGTGTAGTAGAAAAGGCTTGGCTTTTGGAGAGAAACAATCTTAGTTATTAACTCTGGGTGTTTATCTCAATTTCTTTTCTTATTGAATGCAAGGAGAGATGGGATTATTGTAAAGGCTACAGGCCTTGCATGTGGAATGCAAACATGCCAGTGTTTCAGTAAATGGTAGCTATTTTTACTATTATAGCCCTTTTCTCTACAAATACACTTACATATTAATGAAGATTTCTCCTCACTGTTTTCCCTAACCCCACTGTCCCCAAATCCTGGATGAAAAAACAGTAAAAAGAGCAAATTTTCTTGTATTACATATGTTAATTACAACATGATATATTATACTAGATTTAATTGAAGTAAACATTTAAGTTCACTGAGCTTAAAACATTTCTATTAATTTAATGAAGTAATCACAGTGACAACATCAATTCAGACTGATGACATCAACCTCAAAGCCCAGGAGTCAGAGGCTTAGGAGTTGAGTCTGTTTCTCTGTTCTCTAGGTGCATGATTCTTCATTTGTAAAATAGAGATAATAATACTATCAACCTCATAATGTTGTTTTGAGGATGAAATGCAGGAGTGATTTTAAAGCACCTGATTGCTAGGGACATAACAGTCAGTTTATAAATGTTCAATAATTTTGAAAAAAATTAGCTCTTAATTTTAAGCTCAGTCAGATTTGGTAAAACATGTCCATAAAATATGACATGTAAGAAAGAAGGTATTGAATATTTAACTTTAATTATTTAAGTTTATATTTATGTAGGTACTCCATACATAGTACATTATGTAAAGGCATTCCTCAGAGCAGTGATGTGACCTCAGTTAGTCTCAATTTCCTCATCTGTGAAATGGAGCCAGTACTTCCTGTGCACCTTGTTGTGAGGATTAGAGATACACAGCATCGGGGTCCACCACAGATCTTACCCTCCAGGAGCTGAGAGACTCCATGTGCTTGTGTACAAATGATGGACCAGAATAAGACAGTCCTTCATGAGAGATGAGAGATGTAAACAGAACATTAGGAAACCAGCAGGAAGAGATGAGTCCAGGATGGGTTTATGGGAGAGTGTGTTTTGGCTGAACCTGGAAATATGGGCAGGATATTGACAGGACATGAGAGGGAGGGCGATTCCACATGGAAGAAAAGCTGTAACAAAGGCAAGACGTCCGCTGTTTGACTCTGAAACCCAGCCTTCCTCTGTCAGGGCCTCATTAACTGTTTCAACAATCTTCTGGGTGGTGTTTCTACACTAAGTCTCCGCCATCAGTGAAGGGCTCTTCATGTTCTCTGAATGGATGGCATCAAGAATCAGCAGCACCATTTCCTAGTTTGCCTCTAGTTTGTGTGTCTGCTGTTAAGTGAGAACTGCTTAAATTTAACTTAGAGGAAAATAACATGAATAAGAATACCTTCCTGTCAGGGGAAGGAACTGTAATATATGCTCAACTCAGGCTTTTCCCTTTAACCTAATCAGAAAATGGTGGCTGGGCATTAACCTGACTTGGATTTTACTTTAAATCCTTTGAAATGGTTTTCTCATCTGTGGTTTGTCCGTGAATAATTGTCAGAGTAACTGTCATGCTAGCAAAGTAATGCTCAAAATTCTCCAAGCCAGGCTTCAACAGTATGTGAGCCGTGAACTTCCAGATGTTCAAACTTGACTTAGAAATGGTAGAGGAACCAAAAATCAAATGGCCAACATCCACTGGATCATCAAAAAAGCAAGAGTTCCAGAAAAACACTGACTTCTGCTTTATTGACTACGTCAAAGCCTTAGATTGTGTGGTACACAACAAACTGGAAAATTCTTCAAGAGATTTGGGAATACCAGACCACTTTACCTGCCTCCTGAGAAATCTGTATGCAGGTCAAGAAGCAACAGTTAGAACTGGACATGGAACAATAGACTGGTTCCAAATTTGGAAAAGAGTACATCAAGGCTGCATATTGTCACCCTGCTTATTTAACTTATATGCAGAGTATATCATGAGAAACCCTGGACTGGATGAAGCACAAGCTGGAATCAAGATTGCAGGGAGAAATATCAATAATCTCAGATATGCAGATGACATCACCCTTATGGCAGAAAGCCCAGAGGAACCAAAGAGCCTCTTGACAAAAGTGAAAGAGGAGAATGAAAAAGTTGGCTTAAAACTCAACATTCAAAAAAAGAAGATCATGGCATTTGGCCCCATCACTTCATGGCAAATAGATGGGGAAACAGTGAGTGACTTTATTTTTGGGGGGCTCCAAAATCATTGCAGATAGTGACTGCAGCCATGAAATTAAAAGATGCTTGCTCCTTGGAAGAAAAGCTATGACCAACCTAGATAGCATATTAAAAAGCAGAGACATTACTTTGCCGACAAAGGTCCATCTAGTCAAAGCTATGGTTTTTCCAGTGGTCATGTATGGATGTGAGATTTGGACCATAAAGAAAGATGAGTGCCAAAGGATTTATGCTTTTGAACTGTGGTGTTGGAGAAGATTCTTGAGAGTCCCTTGGACTGCAAGGAGATCCAACCAGTCCATCCTAAAGGAGATGAGTCCTGGGTGTTCATTGGAAGGGCTGATACTGAAGCTGAAACTCCAATAATTTGGCCACCTGATGCAAAGAGCTGACTCATTTGAAAAGACCCTGATGCTGGGAAAAATTGAAGGCAGGAGGAAAAGGGGATGACAGAGGATGAGATAGTTGGATGGCATCACCAACTCAATGGATATGAGTTTGAGCAAGTTCTGGGAGTTGGTGATGGACAGGGAGGCCTGGTGTGCTGCAGTCCATGAGGTCGCATAGAGTTGGACACAACTGAGTGACTGAACCGAACTGAACTGAATTGTCAGAGTCAAAGAGGCACTCGAAGTCCTCCCACCAGACCTGGAGAGACAGTGCTTGCATCTTATACTCTGACTGTGCTAAATGAAGGAGTGGATTCAGGTGTCTTTTATAGAGCATGGTTGAGATTGCTGTGCTACAATGTGGTGCTGTTTTGAGAAAGAAATGAAAACAACATAAAATCAAAACATAAAATCCAAGTGGAACAGTTTGTGAAAACTGTCAACAGTGAAACAGAGGCCAAGTAAACAGTGTGTGTGTGTGTGTGTGTGTGTGTGTGTGTGTGTCTAAAGCCAAAAGCATGAGATGATCATTTCTGAGCTCCAGAAAGAAAGAAGGTGAAATAATGAATTTCCACAATAGAGCTATTGCTGCCTTTCATTGAATGCACTCCAGTTTAAGCTTTGAATGAGCAGGGAACCTGTGTGCCTGTATGTCTTTGTGGCTGTCAGGGAGGGTTATAATGGAGACGATCTCTTTCCTTTTCTTGTGGTCACATGCTTTGCATATTGTGATCCAAACTATGAGCAGGGTCCCATTGTTGGCTTGATGTGAAAGTAGGCCTTAGTCAGCAATAGCAAGTTACAATCAATTTGTGTCCTTTTTTTTAATTTATGAAGGGTGTTCATATGTGTGTTTTGATTCTCACAGCATCATTGAGTTTAGTGACTCTTGTTTCTGCAGCACATTCTGTAGAAGAGGAAAGTGAGACTCAGGGAGATCAGAAAACTTCTTATCCTGGAGACCCTACTGCGCCACTTGCTTTCTCTTCAAATTTGCTAAAGTAGAGACAAAAGAGGGCTTTATCTGCAGAAGGGTACTGCTGGGCATCATAGATTGATGCCTGATGTGTTTAGTAGATAACAAACTCCCCCAAACTCTGTTTGTCTGTGCCAGGATCTATTTAGTGGTAATTACAGGCAATCTAAGATTTGTAATATAATGCTGTGTAACATAAACTTTGGTTGTTATCTTGTCACCCCCATCACGTACTCTGATTTGTCTATTTAGTTCTTAAATAATGGTAAATTATAACTTTTGATAGATTCCCAGATTCTCAAGTTGAAACTTCATATCCTTCTTAGCTTTCAGTTTTTCCTGCTTCCATGGACAAGAATCTACTTAGTCCAGCAGGTTTTCTTCGTGTCCCTTGAGCACACTGTTTCCTTCCCTTTGATTTTTCATGCCCAGACTGTTCCATCTTTTTTTTTTATGCTTCATTTTATAGCAGTTTTAGGTTTATAGAAAAATTGAGCAGGCACTGAAGAGTTCCCATACACTCCATCTTCTGATTACCCCTCCCCTCAGTTTTCGCTATTATCATCTGCATTAGTGTGGTACATTTGTTACAATAGATGAACCCCAAACAATACATTATTATTAACTAAAATCCACACTTTACATTAAAGTTCATTTTTTATTGTACATTTCTATGGGTTTTGACAAATACATATGTCATACATTCACTAGTACATTATCATACAGAGGTTTTACTGCCCTAAAAATCTGTGCTCTGCATCTTCATCTTTCCTCCTCACTCAACCATTAGTGGTCACTGATCTTTTTCATGTATTTATAGTTTGCCTTTTTCATAGTGTTTTAGAGTTAGATCATACAAAATGAAGCATTTTCAGACTGGTTTCTTTAATTTAGTCAAATGCATTTAAGATTTCTCCACATCTTTGCATGGCCTGATAACTCATTTATTTTTATTGCTAAATAATATCCCATGGTATGGTTGCACCTCAGTTTGTTTCTAAATGGAGCTAGTGAAGGCCATCTTTCTTGCTTCTAGTTCTTGGAAATTATAAAAGAAATTAATATGAGTATTGAGGTACAGGTTCCTATGTGGACATAAATTTTCAATTCATATGGGCAAATATCTAGGAGAATGATTACTAGATCATGTAGTAAGCCCCATGTTACACGTTGTAAAAAAAGTGCCAAAATATCTTCCACAATGGCTGTGCCATTTCACATCCCATTAGTAATGAATTATAGTTCCTGTTGCTCCATATTCTCTTCAACATTTGGTGTTTTCAGTGTTTTGAATTTTATCCAGTCTAATAGGTATATAGTAGTGTCTTGTTTTTTAATTTGTAATTTCCTAATGACATTTCTGTCGAATATCTTTTCACATGCTTATTTTTTCTGCTTCCATTTCTTGTACTGATCTTGTCAGTCTACCACTTGCCTTAAGTATCACTGTGGAAGACACAGGTCGGGTATTATCTCTTCAGAGAGAGTGGGAAACTGAGGCTGAGATCAGTAAAATGTTTCGTGTATGACACCTTTACTCCTTGATTAAGTAAGACCTGTGCCTTCACCTCCTGGGCCACCAGCTCTCACACCTGTGCCTCTAGCACACACCTTCACACCTGCATGCCCAGATGCACTGTGACACCACTGGGAGGTCATCTCGGCTTGTCCACAAGAGAAGTCTCCTAAACCTGCCTCCACCATCTTCCCCAACTCAGTAAATGGAGACCCTGTCCTTCCCCTTCCTAACCCCAGACGCCATAGTCCTCTTCTCTTAGAGCCCACACCTGTCCCGTCAGCAGGTCTTACAGACTCCACCTTCCTAATGTGTCTGGAGCGTGAGCTCATCTCTCCACTCCTGCTGCTTCCACTCTGGTCCTGGCCACTGTCATCTCTCACCTAGATTATTCCGGTAGCCTCCTCGCTTGTATCTGCCCTCACCTTTCTCCCATTATTGTCTGTTTTCCACAAAGTGCAGGACTGATTTCTTAAAAACCTCAGACCATGTCAATACTCCCCTTACTCCTTTATTGGAGGGCCCCCAGGCTCCTCCTGCTCTGTCTCCGCCCTCACTCCCCTGGTTCTCACTCTGCTCTCCTGCCTCCTTGTCTTGAACCCCTTGGGCATCTCCCCGTGGCCCCTGCACTCGCCCCTCCCTCTGTGAGGAGCAGCCTCTCCAGGTCTGCCGGAGCCCTTCCCCCTCCCCCAGATCTGCTCACACCCGGTCTGAGCAGAGCCCTCCCACCCCAGTGTGGACTCACTTCCTTCTTTACCCTCCATTTGACTTCCTTTTCCTTCTCGTCCTTAGTTCCTGGGCTCAGGTTAATTTTCCCTATCTCCGTCTCCCACCATGGAAAGAAATTCTGAGACTTTGTTTCCTCATGGCCGAATTCTTGTGCCCAGAATGATGCCTGCTGTATAGTTGATGCTCAATAAATACCTGTTATAATGGTTAAATGCATAAATGGTGTGAAAAAAAAATGGAATGAAAACACATTAAAATCCCTGAGAAGTTTTTTATTTTTTTTCTTTTAATGTTCAAAGTTACAATTTAGTTGCTATGAAAAGAAGCACACTACTGCTGATCAAACACTTGTATGAAGTACTGACGCTAAAGGGTTAAGATGGCAGGAGGAAAACACATTTAAAATTTTTGTTTTTTTTTCCCCTTTTTTCTCTTCATGTAGGATTTACAGTTTCTGGAGAATGGAGATCTAACTGTCGTAGGAGACCGAGGAACCACACTGAGTGAAGGGCAGAAAGCCCGGGTCAGCCTTGCAAGGTAAATGGCATTTCAGTTGTCATCCTGCCCCTCCTCCTCCACGGCTCCTAGTGGATGTGAGCACACAGACCCTGCTCACTGGGTGGGCCTATGTGAAGCAGGGTCTTGGCTCTTTCCCTAGGCTCTTGGAATGAACATAGAGTTTTCGAACACAGTCATGATTCGGAGATGAGACTCAAAGAGTGTGAAGTGTCCTCTCCTGATGTCTCTACATTTTCTAGAGCCGTCTATCAGGATGCAGACATCTACCTCCTGGACGATCCGCTCAGCGCAGTGGATGCAGAAGTCAGCAGGCACTTGTTCGAACAGTGAGTTTGCCCCTGCTTTCTATCATCTCTGCTTTCCAGGAACTCTGTAGGGATCAGGGAAGAGAGCTCAGGAAAGCCTTTGTACTTTGGGAGACTCAGTTTGCTCTGCCTGGTGTCTCTCTCTCTCCTCCCTTCCCCTCACAGAAGATTCATCATAGAGAAATTTTGCATCATGTTGAGGTCAGGACAGGGAAATGCAGCAGATGCTTCCAGTGTGTGGAGGACAGTGGGGTCTGTGCTTTAGGGAGTGAGGGATAGATGGCAGATTTCCCCCTGCTCCTTGTAGTTGCTGAAACCAGTACAATGAATAGGGTGGTCTGGTGGTCTAGTGGTTAAGAATCTGCCTTGCAATACAGTGGACATGGGTTTTATCCCTGTTGGAGAACTAAGATCTCTTATGCCCTGGAGTAACTAAGCCCATGGGTCACAACTGTTGAGCCTGCGTGCTCCATAGCCTGCATACCACAGCTTGAGAGTCTGTGCATCGCAACAAAAGATGCTGCATGAAACGACTAAGACCTGACGCAGCTAAATAAATAAACAAATATTTAAAAAGAAGAAAGATGATGCATGCTTTTTATTTTCCTCTTCCTCTTTTTTTTGTTTATGTGTCGGGGGGAAATGTTCAGCATAATCTTGAGTCTAGAGTGACCTTGTGAAATTACAGGAGGCTCACCCTGCCTCTGGCATCACATGTTCTATGCGCACAGCCCGGTGGTTTAGACATAGCCTTCTCTTAAAGTTGTCCAGGGCACAAGACCTCAGACTTCCCCGAGTCATCCATGTTGGTCCCAAACTCACCTCCAGTGCTTGGCTCATGCTGTCCCCTCTGCCTGACGTATCTTTTCTCCTCTCCTCACCTTCTAGTTCTTTTTTTTTCCCCCCTTTGTGTAACACTTTAGAAGTATTTTTTTTTAACTTTAAAAAAAATTTTACTTGGAAGCTAATTACTTTACAATATTGTAATTGTTTTGCCATACATTGCCATGAATCCGCCATAGGTGTTACATGTTCCCCATCCTGAACCCCCCTCACACCTACCTCCTTCTCCATCACATCCCTCACTGGGATGACCCAGAGGGATGCATGCTTTTTAAATTGGAGAATGGGACTAGGTGACCTGCTACTTGGCTGCCAGTTCTTTTACTCCATCATTTGTTTAAGGCATGTTAGAAGCCAAGATTTTAGTACTGGCATACGACTTCTGTGGAAAGGCCTTGTTGGTTTATTTTGCTTGTCATTCTGTTGGTTTGAAATTCTTACTAAAGTCTAGAATTTCAAAGTGATTTATCCCTCACCAGCATATGGCCTCAAACATTAACATTGCTTCATCAATGCTTAGTAGAATGAATACTTAGACCCACATGTGGGGTTAACTTGAATTTGAAACTAGGTATTTAGAATCTGGTTTAAGTCCTGACTCTCACTTTGTGTTTCTGGAATTTGTTGTTAGTAGTTCTTGTTTGACCACTGAATCCCTGAGATAGAAAGACTCTGATGTTTTTCTGTGTATAATGTGTCCTAATATACACTGACCGAGACCTCTGGTGGAGTCTAGATGTGTCTTTTTGAAAGTCTCACAAACTTGCTTTTTCTGAAGAAGCATCCACATCTGCTCCATCTTGCTGTTGCTCGATCTTGCTTGGTTAAGCCAACGAGTCCTTCCAGCTGCACTTATTAAAGCCCTGCTGTGTGCCCTGAGATCGACGCCCTTAGAGATGTCACTGCACAAAACCTCTTAGTTTACAAAGCAAGACGGTCAGCCAGGAGAGGGGAAGGACCCACACTGGGTAGAATTAAGGGAGATTAGGATGCTCAGCTCTCATTCCTGCCTGTAAGGAACCTGTCTCTACTTGGAACTTGTTAAGACAGAGGGCTGGGAAAAGGTCAGCAGTTCAGTTCAGTCCAGTCCAGTCACTGAGTCATGTTCAACTCTTTGTGACACCATGGACTGCAGCATGCCAGGCTTCCCTGTCTATCACCAAATCCCAGAGTTGACTCAAACTCATGTCCATTGAGTTGGTGATGCCATCCAACCATCTCATGCTCTGTCGTCCCCTCCTCCTCCTGCCGTCAATCTTTCCCAGCATCAGGGTCTTTTCAGATGTGTCAGTTCTTCACGTCAGGTGGCCAAAGTGTTGGAGTTTCAGCTACAGCATCAGTCCTTCCAGTGAATATTCAGGACTGATTTCCTTTACAATGGACTGGTTGGATCTCCTTGCAGTCCAAGGGACTCTCAAGAGTCTTCTCCAGAAAAGCATCAATTCTTCAGCACTCAGCTTTCTTTATAGTCCAACTCTCACATCCATACATGACCACTGGAAAAAGCATAGCTTTGACTAGATGGATGTTTGTTGGCAAAGTAATGTCTCTGGTTTTTAATAAGCTGTCTAGGTTGGTCATAAATTTCCTTCCAAGGAGTAAGCGGCTTTTAATTTCATGGCTGCAATCACCATCTGCAGTGATTTTGGAGCCCCGCAAAATAAAGTCTGACACTGTTTCCACTGTTTCCCCATCTATTTCCCATGAAGTGATGGGACCAGATACTATGATCTTAGTTTTCTGAATGTTGAGCTTTAAGCCAACTTTTCACTCTCTTCTTTCACTTTCATCAAGAGGCTTTTAGATCCTCTTCACTTTCTGCCATAAGGGTGGTGTCATCTGCATATCTGAGATTATTGATATTTCTCCCGGCAATCTTATTTCCAGCTTGTGCTTCCTTCAGCGCAGCGTTTCTCATGATATACTCTGCATATAAGTTAAATAAGCAGGGTGACAATATACAGCCTTGACATACTCCTTTTCCTATTTGGAACAAGTCTGTTGTTCCATGTCCCATTCTAACTGTTGCTTCCTAACCTGCATATAGGTTTCTCAAGAGGCGGGTCAGGTGGTCTGGTATTCCCATCTCCTTCAGAATTTTCCACAGTTTATTGTGATCCAAACAGTCAAAGGCTTTGGCACAGTCAATAAAGCAGAAATGGATGTTTTTCTGGAACTCTCTTGCTTTTTTGATGATCCAGTGATGTTGGCAATTTGATCTCTGGTTCCTCTGCCTTTTCTAAGACCAGCTTGAACATCTGGAAGTTCATGGTTCACGTGTTGCTGAAGCCTGGCTTGGAGAATTTTGAGCACTACTTTACTAGCGTGTGAGATGAGTGCAATTGTGTGGTAGTTTGAGCATTATTTGGGATTGCCTTTCTTTGGGATTGGAATGAAAACTACCTTCTCCAGTCCTGTGGCCACTGCTGAGTTTTCCAAATTTGCTAACATATGACTGCAGCACTTTCATAGCATCATCTTTCAGGATTTGAAATAGCTCAACTGGAATTCCATCGCCTCCACTAGCTTTGTTCATAGTAATGCTTTCTAAGGCCCATCTGACTTCACATTCCAGGATGTCTGGCTCTACGTGAGTGATCACACCATTGTGATTATCTGAGTTTTGAAGATCTTTTTTGTACAGTTCTTCTGTGTATTCTTGCCACCTCTTCTTATATCCTCTGCTTCTGTTAGGTCCAAAGCATTTCTGTCCTTTATTGAGCCCATTTTTGCATGAAATGTTCCCTTGGTAGCTCTAATTTTCTTGAAGAGATCTCTAGTCTTTCCCATTCTGTTGTTTTCCTCTATTTCTTTGCACTGATCACTGAGGAAGGCTTTCTTATCTCTCCTGGCTATTCTTTGGAACTCTGCATTCAAATGGGAATATCTTTCCCTTTCTCCTTTGCTTTTCATTTTTTCTTCTTTTCACAGCTATTTGTAAGGCCTCCTCAGACAACCATTTTGCCTTTTTGCATTTCTTTTCCATGGGGATGGTCTTGATCCCTGTCTCCTGTACAATGTCATGAACTTCCATCCATAGTTCATCATGCACCCTGTCTATCAGATCTAGTCACTTAAATCTATTTCTCTTTTCCATTGCATAGTCATAAGGGATTTGATATAGGTCATACCTGAATAGTCTAGTGGTTTTCCCTACTTTCTTCAATTTAAGTCTGAATTTGGCAATAAGACTTTTGGCAGTGTCTTAGGTTAGGGCTTTTTGCAGGATAGCTGTCCCACAGTCTGGGTTGCTATCTCAAGCTAGTTCCCTCAGGCATTCAGGCCTGGTCCTTACCCTAAGCAATGCAGCCTGCTCCTCCCTGTCCTTCCCCTGCTTGCTAGTGGATGTGAGTGTCTGGGCTGCTGCTCTGCTGGGAGTTGCTGTTAGGCAGGTAATCTATTAGTTTTAATTATTTATTTAATTTTCCTCCCAGTTATTTTGCCCTCTGAGATTCCAAGGCTTGCCACAGACCCGCTGGAGAGAGTGTTTCCTGGTGTTTGGAAACTTCTCTTTTTTTAAAGACTCCGTTCCTGGGACAGATCTCCATCTCTACCTCTTTTGTCTCTCTTTTTATATTTTATATTTTATCCTACCTCCTTTCGAAGACAATGGGCTGCCTTTCTGGGTGCCTGATGTCCTCTGCCAGCATTCAGAAGTTGTTCTGTGGAATTTTCTTGGCGTTCATATGTTCTTTCAATGAATTTGTGGGGGAGAAAGTGGTCTCCCTACCCTATTCCTCTGCCATCTTAGGACCGCCTCTGAGGACCCAGTTCTTTTGCTGAAGGATGAGTAGAAGCTCAGGTGTGGAGGGAGGAGGAAACAGGGTTGTGAGGAGAACAGCAGGCATGCCCTCACCTGGAGGAGGTGGGGTGTTTGGCAGAGAGAAGCTATTTAGAAATTCTTGCTTTCAGGTCCCATGTTAGTTTGCTAGGGCTGTGTCCATCCAGGCTGCTCTCACAGGAGACCAGAGCCTGGGAAGTTTGAAATAACAGAAGTTTATCTCTCATAGTTTTGGAAGCTGGGAAAGTCTAAGATCAAGGTGTGGGCAGTTTGGTTTCTCCTTAGACCTCTCTACTTGGCTTCTGATGGCATTCTTCTTGCATGGTCCTCAATGGTCCTCCCTCTGTCCACGTGCACCCCTGTGTCTCTGTCCTTATGTTTTAGTCTCCTCTTCTAAGGACACCAGTCAGATTATATCTGGCCCACCCTAATGGCCTCATCTAACTCAAATACCTCTTTGAAGGTCCTGTCACCAAATTCTAAAGTACTAGGGGTTAAGACACCAGCATGTACATTTGTAGGGGAAATAATTCATTCTCAACTCACAATTCATGCTACTCAGCAAAGTAAAAAGATTTCAGCAGTTAGCAGTGTGTGTGTGTATGAGAGAGAGAGAGACATGTGGGGGCAGCTTTGAGCTCTGGATACAAGGAGCTGGTGTTCCACATTCACTAGCAGGGTCATTGTACGAGTTCTACCAAAGTTTGTGTGTAACTTGTGCTTAGTGCTGGGCTGATGAAAGAGCTCTGGAGATGAGTGGTGATGATGGTTACACAACAATGTAAATGTACTTAACGTTACAGAGCTGTATACTTAAAAGTGGTTAAAATGGTAGATTTCATATTCTGTGTATTTTGCCACACAAAGAATGCACAGTAGTACTGACTCTTTCAAAGTAAGAGAACAGTACAGCTGACACTTGGCATGGCCTCCAGCTCTCTGGTCTGACCCTCTTTCCCAGCCTCTCCTGATCATGGCTTGACGAATTTTCCCTTAGAGAAATGCCTTGTGTCTTGTCATGAGTTCAGTGATGGCTCTAGTGCTGTGACAGAGATTCCCCAACCTGCCCTTCTGGCATCATGAGTAGTTCAGCCTCCCTGTTCTCAATACCCCACCCTGAACTCACAAATGTCTGTCACTCTGTTCAAGAGATTCTACTGACTCTTATATTTGCATCACTGGGAGGGGAGAAGACAGAGTTCTGATTGTCAAGTGTCACTGCGCTCATCACAAAAGCTCTCCCAAGTTCTTTTCTGAACCCAGGATGTGTTTATAAAGCCCTCTCATCATTTTGGGTGTAATGACTTTGGATGTACACTTGATAGAAGCAAGCTTGTTAATTAAGACTGTCCTTTGCTAATCAGAACCACATTCTCTGAGGAAACTTAGGGCAGGGAGCATGAATGCAATATTTAGGATATCACTTAGCAGCAACTGAGAATGTTCTCAATGAGTTAGAAAATTGGATGGAACATTATGCTATGAGAGATGGTGGTTGTGTTGAAGCTTAATAATGGGGAGTATTGTGTATTAAAAGTGAGTGAATCATATTTCTACTAGCCATTAACAGTTCTCTTCAGTCATGAATCTATATCCAAGGTTATTAAGGTCTGTAAGTTTTACACCTATATGTTGTTACACTTACTACACTGAGTGAGTTCTATCACCTACTTAAGGTGAGGGGCCTTAGGTGAACTGATGCAGTGACACCTGTGTCCAACCATGGATCGTGTCCTGGTCCAGCCCTACTTCATCAGACCCCCCACCTCCTGCATCATCTGCTCTTCAGGTCTGTCCTGATCAGATTCTGACACTGCTGTCTACACAGCTCACCCTCCTGTTCCAGCCCTTCATAGATCCCCCCTGTCCCCCCACCCAATTCAGGATGCAGTTCCAGGTCCTCAAACAGAGAACAGGCTTCTTTGCCGTCTGCCCCATCAACCTTTCTAGTTCATCCCCACACCCAATCAGTATCCGGCTGTGCTGGATTTATGGGGGGGGGCCCTTTCTCCTGTCTGTCTGTACATACTGGTCCCTCTGTCCCAGAGCCAGGGAGCAGTGCGCCAGGGCACAGAAGGAAGGTCGAAGATGGGTCCTGCCATTCCCTCCTGCTCCTCCAGGGGGCCCCCCATGCCCTCTGTCTTCCCACAGCCCTCAGTGGGTGCACTTTATTTATGAGTACCCCCCACCCCACCCCCCATGACCCTAAGCAGTGAATGCAGGAAGGCGCCTCAGCCCAGCATGTTCTGTCCCAGGACCCCAGCACCTGCTGTGTCTTCTTCCAGGACTTTCCCCCAGATAGTCTCAGGGCTCCCATGTCACCCTATCTAAGACAGCAGCACCCCCTTGCTTTTCCCTGAGAGCACACATCACAGCCCAATAGCTCATTTTTCTACACTAGTTCAGTGTATTCCCCTCTCCATTGTGCAGAGTGTTCTCTACTTTCTTGACCTGTGGGTGTATCCTCAGCACTTGGGATAGCACCTCTGCCTAACCAAAGTCTGCCAGTCGAATCAATGAAGGTGGGACTCTGTATTACTTATATCCCTTCTACAATAACCTACCATGTCCCCTCTTAACACAGCATTTATATAGGCTTATTTTGATATAGGGAATTATATGGTTAACAGCTCTTATCTAGAAATAATGTGTAAACAGCTCATTGCTGAAGCAATTATTTTTTATGCCATGACTTGGAAAACTTTATTCTTAAAAACTTGGAAAATAAAGTAGTTTTATAGAGATTTGGATAAAACTTATTATTTGGGAAAAAATTCAAAATCATCAACTGATCACTTCATTGTAATTATATTACCTCATCTATGATGGAATGTTAGGAAGAAAACATTTTAAAACTTTTCGATTGGTCCATCTTGGATAAAGCAGCCCATCATATTTGGTTAATGTCTGCCTTTGGGGACTATTGACAGGTATTTTGAACTAAGGAAAAACAATTCCATTAATTCCAAAGAATATTCCCGAGAATGTTCAAATTACTGTACAGTTGCACTCATTCCATAAGCTAGCAAGGTAATGCTCAAAATCTTCCAAGCTAGGCTTCAGCAGTGTGTGAACTGAGAACTTTCAGATGTACAAGCTGGGTTTAGAAAAGGCAGAGGAACCAGAGATCAAATTGCCATCATTCACTGAATCAGAGAGAAAACAAGGAAATCTAAAAAAAAAACCCACTTCTGCTTCATTGACTATGCTAAAGCCTTTAACTGTGAGGATCACAACAAACTGTGGAAAATTCTTCAAGAGATGGCAATACCAGACTACTTTACCTGTCTCCTGAGAAACCTGTATGTGGATCAAGAAGCAACAATTAGAACTGGACATGGAACAACTGACTGGTTCAAATTAGGAAAGGAGTATGTCAAGGCTGTATATTGTCACCCTGCTAATTTTACTTTTATGCAGAGTACATCATGCAAAATTCTGGGCTGGGTGAATTACAAGCTGGAATCAAGATTGCTGGGAGAAATATGAACAAGCTCAGATTTGCAGATAATGCTACTCTTAACGGCAGAAAGTGAAGCAGAACTAAAGAACCTCTTGATGAGGGTGAAAGTGTGTACACATGTATTCTCGGTCATGTCTGACTCTGCAACCCCATGGACTGCAGCCTGCCAATCTTCTTTGTCCAAGGAGTTTTCCAGGCAAGAATACTGGAGTGGGTTCTCATTTCTTTCTACAGGGGATATTCCCAACCCAGGGATTGAACCCATGTCTCCTGTATTGGCAGGCAAATTCTTTATCACTGTGCCACCTGAGGATGAAAGAAGAGAGTGAAAAAGCTGGCTTGAAGCTCAATGTTAAAAAAAAACAAACCTAAGATTATGACATCCAGTCCCACCACTCATGCCAAATAGAAGGAGAAAATGTAAAAACAGTGACATTTTATTTTTCTGGGCTCCAAAATCACTGTGGACAGTGACTGCAGCCATGAAATTAAAAGACACTTGCTCTTTGGAAGGAAAACTATGACAAACCTAGACAATGTATTAAAAAGCAAAGACATCACTTTATGGACAAAAGTCTGTATTGTCATAGCTATGGTTTTTTCCAGGAGTCATATACGGATGTGAGAGTTGGTTCACAAAGAAGGCTGAGTGCCAAAGAATTGATGCTTTCAAATTGTGGTCATGGAGAAGACTCTTGAGAGTCCCTTGGACTTCAAAAAGATCAAACAAGTCAGTTCTAAAGGAAATCAGTCATGAATATTCATTGGAAGATCAGATGTGGAAGCTGAAGCTCCAATCCTTTGGCTACCTGATGTGAAGAGCCAACTCATTGGAAAAGACCCTGACACTGGGAAAGATTGAAGGAAAAAGGAGAAGGGGGCAGCAGAGGATGAGATGGTTAGATAGCATCATTGACTCAATGGACATGAATTTGAGCAAACTGTGGAGACAGTGGAGGATGGGGAAGCCTGGTGTGCTGCAGTCCATGGGGTCACAGAAAGCTGGACATGACCTATGGACTGATTGACACAATTCCATGCAAAACTTTAGTACTAATTGGAGGAGGGGTTACTCAGTCAAGAAACTTAGGTACAAAAGCTGAACTAAGACATGTCAAAAGGCAAATATAAATCTGTTTGGAATTAATGAAACGATGGTGCATGTGTCTGCATCCCAGGGTCTTCTTTCTGATCACAGACCCTGTGTCCAGAGGGTCCCCTCAGAGTTTTTCTATTCTGAGTCCAAAGCATATGACCACTTGTGGTTAGGGTGGAGTGGGGAAGGGAGCTGACATTTACTGAGCAGACTGGTGGTTAGACTTCTCAGAACACGTGATTGCCATTGATGCTGAGGTGAAGAAACTGAGGTTTAGTGGCTCGTCTGATGGAACTGAGCTGCAGTCTACTGCCTCCAAGTTCTCCATCTGACTCACTCAGCAGGCTGAGCTCTGGCCCATGTTCCTGAGATTTGCTCTGTAAGGGTGCAGGACACTCAGAGTACCTGCCTGAAGCCCTGCCCATGCTCACTGGGGCCTCAGACCTGGCTACTCAATTCTCTGAAGGGGTTGTGGACCCTGTAGGAAGAGACTGGGACTGAGTTCCCTGGGGTCTGCATTTAAAATGTAGGGGCAGTTTGAAGGGGTTGCTGTGACAAAAAAACACTTAAGTTTGGATAGTTTGGGGGGGAGTCTTGGCTAAGAGAATTGTGTGTCTTGAACTGTTGGATAATTTCCTCTGATTTGGGCCATTTGGACTCTCATTTTTCATTTTCATATTCAGGAAGTTTGCAGCTCAAATGAAAAGTTTAATTCCTGGTTGGGATGGAATATTGCAGAGATGTATGGAGGTCACACTAGCATTCATTTTCTATCTAATGCTATTTGGGAAGAAGTGTCTAGAAAATGTACTCTGGCAAAGGTTATCAAGAGTCTATTAATTTTTTGTTGTTACTATGTACCTTATAAATCATAAACAATCACTTAGAAAACTGCCTGAGAAAAATGTACAGAGTTTTAAATGACATAGATTCCTCTTCTCCCATTCCTATATAGTGATGAAATAGTGTTTTAGTTCAGTCAGGTTTTGGAATTTCAGTTTTGGTCAGTTGTTTATCATCATGAAACATGTAAAAAATTGATGAGTTTTTTGAGGAAAAAAAAACCTAGCTGTTGATACCTCCTTCACTGGACTGGTTTTTAGAATTTTTTAGCAGAGCTGGATTCATGTTTGCTGCTGATGAATTTGAGGACCTAGTCAGATTTATTGATTTATATTGGTACTTAGCTTGTATTGGCCAATCTGATCACAGGACCACAGCCTTGTCTAACTCAATGAAACTAAGCCATACCATGTGGGGCCACCCAAGACAGTTGGGTCATGGTGGTGAGGACTGACAGATGAGGTCTACTGGAGAAGGGAATGGCAAACCACTTCAGTATTCTTGCCTTGAGAGCCCATGAACAGTATGAAAAGGCAAAATGATAGGATACTGAAAGAGGAACTCCCCAGGTCGGTAGGTGCCCAATATGCTACTGGAGATCAGTGGAGAAATAACTCCAGAAAGAATGAAGGGATGGCACCAAAGCAAAAACAATATCCAGTTGTGGGTGGGACTAGTGATAGAAGCAAGGTCCGATGCTGTAAAGAGCAATGTTGCATAGGAATCTGGAATGTTAGGTCCATGAATCAAGGAAAATTGGAAGTGGTCAAACAGGAGATGGCAAGAGTGAATGTCAACATTCTAGGAATCAGCGAACTAAAATGGACTGGAATAGGTGACTTTAATTCAGATGACCATTATATCTACTACTGTGGGCAGGAATCCCATAGAAGAAATGGAGTAGCCATCATAGTCAACAAAAGAGTTTGAAATGCAGTACTTGGATGCAATCTCAAAAATGACAGAATGATCTCTGTTTGTTTCCAAGGCAAACCATTCAATATCATGGTAATCCAAGCCTATGCCCCAATGCTCCTATGCCCCAGTTTCTTCAGTAAGGCTGAAGAAACTGAAGTTGAATGGTTCTATTAAGACCTACAAGACCTTTTAGAACATCCAAAAAAGACGTCCTTTTCATTATAGGGGACTGGAATGCAAAAGTAGGAAGTCAAGAAATACCTGGAGTAACAGGCAAATTTGGCCTTGGAGTACAGAATGAAGCAGGGCAAAGACTAATAGAGTTTTGCCAAGAGAACGCACTGGTCATAGCAAACACCCTCTTCCAACAACGCAAGAGAAGACTCTACACATGGACATCACCAGATGGTCAACACCGAAATCAGATTGATTATATTCTTTGCAGCCAAAGATGGAGAAGCTCTATACAGTCAGCAAAAACAAGACCGGGAGCTGACTGTGGCTCAGATCATGAACTCCTTACTGCCAAATTCAGACTTAAACTGAAGAAAATAGGGATAACCACTAGACCATTCAGGTATGACCTAAATCAAATCCCTTATGACTATGCAGCGGAAAAGAGAAATAGATTTAAGGGACTAGATCTGATAGACAGAGTGCCTGATGAACTATGGACAGAGATTCGTGACATTGTACAGGAGACAGGATTCAAGACCATCCATCCCCATGGAAAAGAAGTGCAAAAAGGCAAAATGGTTGTCTGAGGAGGCCTTACAAATAGTTGTGAAATGAAGAGAAGCTAAAAGCAAAGGAGAAAAGGAAAGATATTCCCATTTGAATGCAGAGTTCCAAAGAATAGCCAGGAGAGATAAGAAAGTCTTCCTCAGTAATCAGTGCCAAGAAATAGAGGAAAACAACAGAATGGGAAAGACTAGAGATCTCTTCAAGAAAATTAGAGATACCAAGGGAACATTTCATGCAAAAGTGGGCTCAATAAAGGACAGAAACGGTATGGACCTAACAGAAGCAGAAGATATTAAGAAGAGATGGCAAGAATACCCAGAAGAGCTGTACAAAAAAGATCTTCATGACCCAGATAATCACAATGGTGTGATCATTCACCTAGAGCCAGACATCCTGGAACGTGAAGTCAAGTAGACCTTAGAAAGCATCACTATGAACAAAGCTAGTGGAGGTGATGGAATCCCAGCTGAGCTACTTCAAATCCTGAAAGATGATGCTGTGAAAGTGCTGCACTCAATATGCCAGCAAATTTGGAAAACTCAGCAGTGGTCACAGGGCTGGAAAAGGCCCATTTTCATTCCAATCCCTAAAAAGGCAGTCCGAAAGAATGCTCAAACTACTGCACAATTGCACTCATCTCACACACCAGTAAAGTAATGCTCAAAATTCTCTAAGCCAGGCTTCAGCAATACGTGAACTGAGAACTTGCAGATGTTCAAGCTGGTTTTAGAAAAACCAGAGGAACCAGAGATCAAATTGCCAATATCCGCTGGATCATCAAAAAAGCAAGAGAGTTCCAGAAAAACATCCATTTCTGCTTTATTGACTATGCCAAAGCCTTTGACTGTGTGGATACAACAAACTGTGGAAAATTCTGAAAGAGATGGGAATACCAGACCACCTGACCCGCCTCTTGAGAAACCTATATGCAGGTCAGGAAACAACAGTTAGAACTGGACATGGAACAACAGCCTGCTTCCAAATAGGAAAAGGAGTACATCAAGGCTGTATATTGTCACCCTGCTTATTTAACTTACATGCAGAGTACATCATGAGAAACGCTGGGCTGGAAGAAGCACAAGCTGGAATCAAGATTGCTGGGAGAAATATCAATCACCTCAGATATGCAGATGACACCACCCTTATGGCAGAAAGTGAAGAGGAACTAAAAAGCCTCTTGAAGAAAGTGAAAGAGGAGAGTGGAAAAGTTGGTTTAAAGCTTAACATTCAAAAAACTAAAATCATGGCATCTGGTCCCATCACCTCATGGGAAATAGATGGGCAGACAGTGGAAACAGTGTCAGACTTTATTTTTTGGGGCTCCAAAATCACTGCGGATGGTGATTGCAGCCATGAAATTAAAAGATGCTTACTCCTTGGAATAAAAGTTATGACCAACCTAGATAGCATATTAAAAAGCAGAGACATTACTTTGTCAACAAAGGTCCGTCTGTTCAAGGCTATGGTTTTTCCAGTGGTCATGTATGGATGTGAGAGTTGGACTGTGAAGAAAGCTGAGCACCGAAAAGTTGATGCTTTTGAACTATGGTGTTGTAGAAGACTCTTGAGAGTCCCTTGGACTGCAAAGAGATCAAACCAGTCCATCCTAAAGGAGATCAGTCCTGGGTGTTCATTGGAAGAACTGATGCTGAAGCTGAAACTCCAATACTTTGGCCACGTCGTGCGAAGAGTTGACTCGTTGGAAAAGACCCTGATGCTCGGAGGCATTGGGGGCAGGAGGAGAAGGGGACGACAGAGGGTGAGATGGCTGGATGGCATCACTGACTCAATGGGCATGAGTTTGAGTAAACTCCGGGAGTTGGTGATGGACAGGGAAGCCTGGTGCACTGCGAGACATGGGGTCGCAAAGAGTCGGACACGACTGAGTGACTGAACTGAACTGAACTAGTTTGTATTATTTATTTGGTGTTTAAACCATGGATCTTCAACTCCTGTGTTGTGTTTGTCTCATTATGTTTTCAAAATATGTGTTTTCAATTGGAAGCACCCCCATTCATGTTTTTACACACTGTACCTTTTACATTTGTAGGTGTATTCACCAAGTCTTGCATGAGAAGATCACAATCTTAGTGACTCATCAGTGGCAGTACCTAAAAGATGCAAGTCAGATTCTGCTATTGGAAAAGGTAAGTAATTTCTAGAAGTCTGTGGAACTTGCTGACTCTCAGGTGTGTTGAAAGCCAGGCCTCCCAACAGGTCACTCTCCTTGGATTAATGGTAAGTGCCCTCTTTTCCCTCAGCTGTACACTCCCTTCTTCTCAGAGCTGGTGGTATTCTTACATTTGAGGACAAATCCAAAGGCCTGTAGAAATATCAATATTACACTCTAAGCCACATAAAGCCTAAAGTGTGTAGAAGTGCAAGGCTACTGAATCATCACTGTTCTAGTGAAATTGTTAAGGATAATGATGCAATGTTATTTAGAACATTTTGTTTTCCTTTTCCAGGATTTAAGTCAAATTGTATTATTTGGAAATTAGAGATACTAAGACCTGTTTGTATCCACATGATTGTCATGCACAGTTTGCCTGAAGAGCATCTTCCATTAGTACAGGAAGCAAGGTTGGGTAGCCAAGCACCTGGGTCAGAGACACCCACTCTGCTGGTGTCCCCAGTTGCTGGTCTCCCTGCCCAGGTCTCTATGTTCCCAATACATGTGGGAGACTGTGCAGCAGGACAAGGCCCTGCCTACACTGGGCTCCTGTTCTTATGGGGACAGATATAACAAAGAAGGTGACATCCTGGCTGTTTCCCTGAGGAGCTGGTGCCTCACGGGGTCTGAGCGACATGAAGGTGGGGACTGTGCTGTCACCTGGGAGAGGGAATCTGAGGCAGGGGGTCTTAAGGAAGGAGCTGACCTGGCAGGTTGGAGGAACAGCAGGAAGACCAGGTGTCTGAGGAGAGTGAGCGGGCGGACGTGGAGGGAGCTGGTCTCTGAGCAGTGGGCAGTGAGCCCAGAAATGGGATGGAAGCCTTGGATGGTCCAGAGTAGAGGAGGATGTGGTCTTATGTGGGATTTAAAAGATTCCTCTAACGGTCACCGGAGAGGTGACAGCAGAAACAGTTAGAAGTCTTAGTAAAGCTGAGGAGACAGAAGTGTGGACTCAGGCTAGAGTATCAGTTTCTAGAGCTGCTATAACAAAGTACTGCAAACTGGGTGACTTAAAACAACAGGAATTTATTTTATTTTATTGAAATATAGTTGATTTACAATATTTTATTAATTTCTGCTATACAGTGAAGTGATTCAGTTATACATATACATATATCTATTTTTAAATATTCTTTTCCATTATGGTTTATTATAAGATACTGAATATAATTCTTTGTGTGCTACACAGTAGGACCTTGTTGTTTATCCATTCCATATATAATGCTTACATCTGCTAATGCAAAACCTCTCACTAGAAGTCTCCCCAGCTCCCTCCCTGTTGGGAACTACAGGTCTGTTCTCTATGTCCTTAAAACAACATAAATTTATTGTCTCCCTGCTCTGGAGGCTACAAGTCCCCAGTCCAGGTGCTGGAAGGGTTATGCTCTCCCTGAAGGCTGCAGGGGAGAATCCATCCTTCCTGCCACTGGTGTGCACCTGCCTTCCTTGTGTTCCCTGGCTTCCAGCTCAGTATTGTGGTCTCTGCTTCTGATACCACGTGGCCATTATCCCTTGTTTGTCTGAGTCCCTTCTGTTCTCATAAGGACATCAGTCATATTGGATTTAGGGTCACCCTGCTCCAATGTGGCCTCATCTTAGCTTGATTGCATCTGCAAAGACCCTGCTTCCAAATAAGGTCAGTTCACAAGTATCATGTTTAGGGCTTGAACACACCTTTTTAAGGGGCTAGCATTCAGTGCACAACACCACACATGATTGGGAGTGGGTTGGAGATTAGGGAGAATTTTTCAGACTTGGTAATTGCTTGATATTTTACCCCTTGGTTTGTCTGTGTCTGTGCCTCAGCATCTCTGTTGTTAACCCTTGTCTCTTTCAACAGACCTGTGGCCAAATCTCTCACTTATCAAATGAATTTCTGCTCTAAGAAAGATTATTAAAATACAGCATCTCTACCTCTTGAAGCAATGCCATGTGTAGACTGTTCTCCACCCCTCCAGGAATGTGAAGCTCAGATTTCTTAAGCTTGAGACCAGTTACCCTCATGTGCAGAGCAGATGATGTGCTGTGCTTATTCACTCAGTCATGTCCAACTCTTTGTGACCCCAGACTCCTCTGTCCATGGGGATTCTCCAGGCAAGAATACTGGAATGGGTTGCCATTCCCTCCTCCAGGGGATCTTCCCATCCTAGGGATCGAACCCAGGTCTTTTGCATTGCAGGCAAATTCTTCACCATCTGTGCCACCAGAGAAGTCCAAGAATACCGGCGTGGGTAGCCCATCCCTTCTCCAGGGGGTACTCCCAACCCAGGGGTTGAACCAGGGTCTCCTGCATTGCAGGCAGATTCTTTATCTGCTGAGGTACCAGGGAAGCCCCCAGAGCAGGTGATACTAGTATGTAAAACCCTGCATTGGCAGTACTGAGTACAGAATAGTGAGAGGCACAATAACATATTTAGCCAGTCCCTAGATGTTTTGGGGCCCCCTTATTGCTTCTTTTGAGAATACATCCTCGATTTTAGAACAACAATTTGTCCACTAGAGAGCACCCCTGGATGAGTTGGGGTCCATCCTATTTGTTTGATCCCTCTCTCACATCAGAGGAGGGATGGCTGCCCCCTTGTCCCCTTGGAATTGTCAGGGCTTGGCTGCTAAGTAAAATTGCTGTCTTTGTACCACTAGTAATTTCCTTGTGCAGCTTACAGATGCTAAGTAGAAAGTAGTAATTTCATTAAATAAAGTGTATGCATTTTGTCTCTCAAGTGGCACAAGACACAATATATCTTGAATAAAATTCTAATTCTTCAGTATCAGATGGTTCCCAAAGGTTTCATAGTGTTTCTTCCAGGGGACCACCTCAGGGGATAGGATGAGAGGGGTCAAAGTTAGGGCCCTAGGGCACTATCTTCTACTTGATCTGCCTTAACAAGAAGCCCTCTTTTGATTGGTTTTGCATCCTGAAATTTTGGCCTCATATTTTGTTTGCCACTGAGCAAATTAGCTGTGTCTTGTTTCATGGGGTTAGAAAATAGCGAAAGCATCTGCATATGAGAGTTCCAAAGAATAGCAAGGAGAGATAAGAAAGCCTTCCTCAGTGATCAGTGCAAAGAAACAGAGGAAAACAATGGGGAAGACTAGGGATCTCTTCAAGAAAATTAGAGATACCAAGGGAACATTTCATGCAGAGATGGGCACAATACAAGACAGAAATGGCATGTACCTAACAGAAGCAGAAGATATTAAGAAGAGGTGGCAAGAGTACACAGAAGAACTGTAGAAAAATGATCTTAATAACTCAGATAACCACGATGGTATGATCACTCACCTAAAGCCAGACAGCGAGGAGTGTGAGGTCAAGTGGGTCTTAGAAAGCCTCATGATGAACAAAGCTAGTGGCGGTGATGGGATTCCAGGTGAGCACTTTTAAATCCTAAAAGGTGGTGCTGTGAAAGTGCTGCACTCAATATGCCAGCAAATTTGTAAAGCTCAGCAGTGGCCACAAGACTGGAAAGGGTCAGTTATCATTCCAATCCAAAGAAAGGCAATGCAAAGAATATTCAAACTACCACACAATTGCACTTATCTCACACTCTAGCAAAGTAATGCTCCAATTCTCTAAGCTAGGCTTCAACAGTACATGAACTGAGAATTTTCAGATGTTCATGCTGTGTTTAGAAAAGGCAGAAGAACCAGAGATCAAATTGCCAACATCCGTTGGATCATAGAAAAAGCAAGAGAGTTCCAGAAAAACATTTACTTCTGCTTTATTGACTATGCTAAAGCCTTTGTCTGTGTAGATCACAACAAACTGTGGAAAATTCTTCAGGAGGTGGAAATACCAGATCACCTGACCTGCCTCCTGAGAAATCTGTATGCAGATCAAGAAGAAACAGTTAGAACCGGACATGGAACAGCAGACTGGTTCCAAATGAGGAATGGAATACGTCAAGACTTTATATTGTCACCTTATATATTTAACTTCTCTGCAGAGTACATCATGTGAAATACTAGGCTGGGTGAAGCACAAGCTGGAATCAAGATTGCCAGCAGATTTATCAATAACTTCAGATATGCAGATAACACCACCCATATGGCAGAAAACAAAGAAGAATTAAAGAGTCAGTCTCTTGATGAAAGTGAAAGAGGAGAGTGAAAAAGCTGGCTTAAAACTCAACTTTCAAAA
The DNA here is from genome assembly GCF_019320065.1 of Cervus canadensis. Taxonomy (NCBI): domain Eukaryota; kingdom Metazoa; phylum Chordata; class Mammalia; order Artiodactyla; family Cervidae; genus Cervus; species Cervus canadensis. The sequence continues at coordinate 18,314,436 of NC_057394.1, read as the reverse complement.
AATGAAGATCATGGCCTCCAGTCCCATCACTTTATGGCAAATAGATGGGGAAACAAATGAAACAGAGACAGACTTTATTTATTTATTTATTTGGCTCCAAAATCACTGCAGATGGTGATTGCAGCCATGAAATTAAAAGACGCTTGCTCTTTGGAAGAAAAGCTATGACCAACCTAGATAGCGTTTGAAAAAGCAGAGGCATTACTTTGCCAACAAACGTTCATCTAGTCAAAGCTATGGTTTTTCTAGTAGTCATGTATGGTTGTGAGAGTTGGACTATAAAGAAAGCCGAGCACCAAAGAATTGATGCTTTTGAACTGTGGTGTTAGAGAAGATTCTTGAGAGTCCCTTGAACTACAAGGAGATCCAACCAGTCAATCCTCAAGGAAATAAGTCCTCAATGTTCATTGGAAGGAATGATGCTGAAGCTGAAACTCTGATACTTCAGCCTCCTGATATGAAGAACTGACTCATTGGAAAGGCCCTGATTCTGGTAAAGATTGAAAGTGGGAAGAGAAGGTGACGACAGAGGATGTGATGGTTGGATGGCATCACTGACTCAATGGACATGCGTTTGGGTAATCTCTGGGAGTTGGTGATGGACAGGGAGGCCTGGAGTGCTGCAGTCCATGGGATTGCAGAGAGTCAGACACTACATGAGCGACTGAACTGAATTGAACTGGAGGGAGGGAAACTGAAGTAAAAAAATCATGTATTTTTAAAGAACTTGATTAGATTGGCAGTTTAAGCTTAAGCAGTTGCCTGATCTGAGGAGGCCTGGTTATCTGCTTGTGATTGGCTGTTTTTAAGTTCTCCTCTCAAATTTGAGCTCACTGATTCTGGGTTAGGTTTTGGTTTGCTGCCAAGGCTTTAGAACTACTCCAGTGTCATGGCCTTCTTGTTTAATGACTTGAATGGAAAGAATATTGAATTTGCAGTTAGGAACTTTCTGAGTTTGTGGGGAAGTTTTAAAGACAATGAAGACACACTAGTGGATTCTCTGTCCAGAGCTACTTCTTACAGGTGTTGTCCCAGCTGAACACATGCTACTGTGACAGTGACATGGTCAGCAGAGATTTGATGAGTGACTCTTACCTATGCAGATGTGCTTGTGTCCACCTCTGTGTCAGCCTTGTTTGTTTCCTGGAATATCTTCTCCAATGACTGTTCTTAAAAATTCTGTTTGTCACATGTAGTTTATCTGAATTGTCTTGAAAAACTCTACTGATACTTCCACTGACGTCTATAGTTTTTGCTTCTCTAAGGGCATCACAGAAAACTAGCCAATCTAATCAAACAGACCACAGTCTTGTCTAATTCAATGAAACTAAGCCATGCCGTGTGGGGCCACCCAAGATGGATGGGTCACCGTGGAGAGGTCTGACAGAATGTGGTCCGCTGGATAAGGGACTGGCAAGCCACTTCAGTATTCTTGCATTGAGAACCCCATGAACAGTATGAAAAGGCAAAATGATAGGATACTGAAAGAGGAACTCCACAGGTCGGTAGGTGCCCAATATGTTACTGGAGATCAGTGGAGAAATAGCTCCAGAAAGAATGAAGGGATGGCACCAAAGCAAAAACAATACCCAGTTGCAGATGTGATTGGTGATAGAAGCAAGATCCGATGCTGTAAAGAGCAATATTGCATAGGAACCTGGAATGTTAGGTCCATGAATCAAGGAAAATTGGAAGTGGTCAAACAGGAGATGGCAAGAGTGAATGTCAACATTCTAGGAATCAGTGAACTAAAATGGACTGGATTGGGTGAATTTAACTCAGATGACCATTATATCTACTACTGTGGGCAGGAACCCCATAGAAGAAATGGAGTAGCCATCATGGTCAAAAAGAGAGTCCGAAATGCAGTGCTTGGATGCAATCTCAAAAATGACAGAATGATCTCTGTTTGCTTCCAAGGCAAACCATTCAATATCATGGTAATCCAAGCCTATGCCCCAACCAGTAAGGCTGAAGAAGCTGAAGTGGAACGGTTCCATGAAGACCTACAAGACATTTTAGAACTAACACCCAAAAAAGATGTCCTTTTCATTATAGGGGACTGGAAAGCAAAAGTAGGAAGTCAAGAAACACCTGGAGTAACAGGCAAATTTGGCCTTGGAGTACAGAATGAAGCAGGGCAAAGACTAATAGAGTTTTGCCAAGAGAACGCACTGTCATAGCAAACACCCTCTTCCAACAACGGGAGAGAAGACTCTACACATGGACATCACCAGATGGTCAACACCGAAATCAGATTGATTATATTCTTTGCAGCCAAAGATGGAGAAGCTCTATACAGTCAGCAAAAACAAGACCGGGAGCTGACTGTGGCTCAGATCATGAACTCCTTACTGCCAAATTCAGACTTAAATCAGAGAAAGTAGGGAAAACCACTAGACCATTCAGGTATGACCTAAATCAAATCCCTTATGACTATAGAGTGGAAGTGAGAATTAGATTTAAGGGACTAGATCTGATAGACAGAGAGCCTGAAGAACTATGGATGAAGGTTCATGACATTGTATAGGAGACAGGGATCAAGACCATCCCCATGGAAAAGAAATGCAAAAAGGCAAAATGGTTGTCTGAGGAGGCCTTACAAATAGCTGTGAAATGAAGAGAAGCTAAAAGCAAAGGAGAAAAGGAAAGATATTCCATTGAATGCAGAGTTCCAAAGAAGCCAGGAGAAGATAAAAAACCATTCCTCAGCAATCACTGCAAAGAAATAGAGGAAAACAACAGAATGGGAAAGACTAGAGATCTCTTCAAGAAAATTAGAGATACCAGAGGGGACATTAAATGCAAAAGATGGCTCAATAAAGCGACAGAAATGGTATGGACCTAACAGAAGCAGAGGATATAAGAGGAGTGCAGAACCCAGAAGAACTGTACAAAAAAGATTTCAAAAACTCAATAATCACAATATGTGATCACTCACCTATAGGCCGACATCCCTGGAATGTGAAGTCAGATGGGCCTTAGAAAGCATCACTATGAACAAAGCTAGTGGAGGTGATGGAATTCCAGTTGAGCTACTTCAAATCCTGAAAGATGATGCTGTGAAAGTGCTGCACTCAATATGTCAGCAAATTTGGAAAACTCAGCAGTGGCCACAGGACTGGAAAAGGTCAGTTTTCATCCCAATTCCAAAGAAAGGCAATGCCAAAGAATGCTCAAACCACCGCACAATTGCACTCATCTCACACACTAGTAAAGTATTGCTCAAAATTCTCCAAGCCAGGCTTTAGCAATACATGAACCGTGAACTTCCAGATGTTCAAGCTGGTTTTAGAAAAGACAGAGGAACCACAGATCAAATTGCAAACATCTGCTGGATCATCAAAAAAGCAAGAGAGTTCCAGAAAAACATCCATTTCTGCTTTATTGACTATGCCAAAGCCTTTGACTGTGTGGATCAGAATAAACTGTGGAAAATTCTGAAAGAGATGGGAATACTAGATCACCTGACCACCTCTTGAGAAACGTATATGCAGGTCAGGAAGCAACAATTAGAACTGGACTTGGAACAACAGACTGCTCCAAATAGGAAAAGGAGTATGCCAAGGTTGTATATTGTCACCCTCCTTATTTAACTTTTATGCAGAGTACATCATGAGAAGTGCTGGGCTGGAAGAAGCACAAGCTGGAATCAAGATTGCTGGGAGAAATGTCAATCACCTCACATATGGAGATGACACCACTCTTATGGCAGAAAGTGAAGAGGAACTAAAAAGCCTCTTGAAAGTGAAAGAGGAGAGTGAAAAAGTTGGCTTAAAACTCAACATTCAGGAAAGTAAGATCATGGCATCTGGTCCCATCACTTCATGGGAAATAGATGGTGCAACAGTGGAAGTAGTGTCAGACTTTAATTTTTTGGGATCCAAAATCACTGTAGATGGTGATTGCAGCCATGCAATTAAAAGGTGCTTACTCCTTGGAAGGAAAGTTGTGACCAACCTAGACAGCATATTAAAAAGCAGAGACTTTAGTTTGCTAACAAACTTCTGTCTAGTCAAGGGTATGGTTTTTCCAGTGGTCATGTATGAATGCAAGAGATGGAGTGTGAGGAAAGTTCAGCGCTGAAAAGTTGACGCTTTTGAACTGTGGTGTTGGAGAAGACTCTTGAGAGTCCCTTGGACTGCAAGGAGATCCAACCAGTCCATCCTGAAGGAGATCAGTCCTGGGTGTTCATTGGAAGAGCTGATGCCGAAGCTGAAACTCCAATACTTTGGCCATGTCACTGGAAGAGTTGACTCATTGGAAAAGACCCTGATGCTGGAAGGGATTGAGGGCAGGAGGAGAAGGGGCCGACAGAGGATGAGATGGCTGGATGGCATCACTGACTCGATGGATAATGAGTTTGAGTAAACTCCAGGAGTTTGTGATAGACAGGGAGGCTTGGTGTGCTACAGTTCATGGGTTCGCAAAGAGTTGGACCCGACTGAGCGACTGAACTGAACTGAACTGAATTGCCCACAGTAGTTATCTCAACGACCTCCATTTTTAACACATGAGCACACATTTCTTTCATATCTGCTAGCACCTTACACAATATTCGGTTTGGCAGAGAACAGAAGGCTTGTACTGTGTCTAGCTGAACTAGATTTGTGAACCATAGTTCCAGACCTAAGAAATATTTTCTTATAAAAGTTATAGTTTAATAACAGTTAACTTTTCTTGATTACTATATAAATTAGATTAGTATTATCTAATGCAAGTGCATTCCTCTCAAGTTTAAAATTTTTATTTTAGGGTGAAATGGTGCAAAAAGGGACTTATGCTGAGTTACTGAAATCTGGGGTAGATTTTGCTTCCCTTTTAAAGAAGGAGAATGAGGAGGCTGAACCATCTCCAGTACCTGAATCTCCCACTATGAGAACTCAGACCTCCTCCGAGTCTTCAGTTCAGTCTGAACAGTCTTCCACAGCCTTGTTGAAAGATGCAGCTACAGAAGATCAAGATGTGAGTTTCTCATTCTGCAACATCCTGGTCTGTCTGCTTTTGATGGCCGTTCAGTCTTCTCCTCTCATAACATCTTTGTATCAAAGTAAATAAGTTTCCAGGCCCTTAATCCACGGAATTGGTAGAATTAAATTGCTCTCTGATCAGGGTTCTCCTTTGGGTATAGGATGATGAATCTTATCAAGATCAGTAGTTGGTACACTGCTATGAATTCCTGGGTGTATGTTTATAATGGCTCCCAGCTTCCCTTTTACATCCAGAGGCATACTATGAAGACCCTCTCCTATCCAATCCTGCTGTGACCACATTAAATCAGCTATTTTTCCTACATATTAGAATGTTCTGGCACTGCAGATGACTGATTGTCATATTTTGCCTTGGTGTCATAAGGTTTGTGATAGACCAGAGATAACGTGTGTGAAGGACCTGACACACAGCAGACACTGATTAGTCCCTTACATTCCATACTCAGGAATCACCGAAATTCAGGAACCATATAGATTCAGATCATATTCTCTCCTCCTGATATCCAAACTCTCCTTACTCCAACTCATTGTGTGAACTCAGCTTACTGTATTTCACTAGTATTTTGAGGACCAGCTGTTTTATGTTTTCATCATTGAGTGACACAAATCATCTAGAGGGATACATTAACTATATATCATTTTGTGTGTTATTTTGGAACAAACTTTTGCATTAATATTTGAATTGGATATGTTTTGCATGTGCTGAAATTCATAATATCCTATTTTTATTATTTAGTCATATAATTTATTTTTTAATTGGAGTATAACTGCTTTACAATGTTGTGTTGTTTTCTGCTGTGCAATGAACTGAATCCACTCTATGTTTACATATATCCCCTCCTTCTTGGACTCCCTTTCCCACCTACACCCCTGTCCCAAACATCTAGATCATCACAGAGCACTGCTACTTTAAGCAAAGCCATGCAACAATGAATAACCTTGTGCAAATGATATTTCCTTATTTCTAATAGATTACTAGAAGTAGTATGGCTGGGTCCAAGAGTAAATGCATATATGGTTTGGCTAGATATTTCCATACTCTCTCCATAGGAGATGGACCATCTTGCACTCCTACCAGCATGTGAGGTGTGTCTGTTTTCACCACAGAACTGCAATTTAAGGCATTGTTGAACTCGTGTAGTTTTGTAGTTCATTATTTAAAATTTTGTCTTTCACTGCCATTTTTCCCTCCAAGACTGAGAATATACAGGATACACTATCTGAGGAGAGACGTTTAGAAGGAAAAGTTGGTTTTAAGACCTACAAGAATTACTTCAGAGCTGGTGCTCACTGGTCTGTCATCATTTTCCTTATTCTAGTAAGCATAGCAGCTCAGGTAAGTAAGGAAACTTATTTTGGTGTGTGCCCTTAGCTTGATATTCACATACTATTTATACTGTATCTATTTATTTAATTATTATTATGTTTATAAAGAGATTTATTTTAAAAAACTGGCTCACGAAGCTGTGGGATCTACCTGGGTGAATCTGAAAGCAGAAGAGCAGGCCTGCAGGCTGGAACTCAGGCAGGAGCTGCAGTCTTAAGGCAGAATTTCTTCCTCCTCCAGGAAGCTTCAGGTTGTGCTCTTATAGCCTTCGACTGACTGGATGGGGTCCACCACATTGTTGATGGTTATTTTTACTTAAGTTGACTAATTATAGATATGAACCACAATCCACATAAAATACCTTCACATTAATATCTAGAGGAGTGTTTGACTAAATGACCAGAGACTGGAATGGCCAAGGTGACATAGAAAACTGACTATCACAGTACCTGTCAAGTGTCTTTCTTCAAAACCCCAAACATTTACACTATTACTTTTTTTTCTTTTTTTGCATGTACTTGGATTTGCATTCAAATGTGCTATCTTTGGGTAGCAAAATAAGGAGGCTTATGGGTGTTGTGTGTTTGTGACAGATTCTAGAAAAAAAAGAAAAAAGAATGCCTTTTAGAGACATTAAATTATAACATGCCCTCCCCTGACCTCTCGTCATCTGGGATGTGGGGCTTGGCACAGACCTGAGTCGGAAGGACCGTCTCCCTGTTCTGGAGCCTTCCCATCCCCCATCCTGGTGAGCGGGGTGTGAGGGCTCAGTAATGTCAGTGTGTGAGTGACTGTGTTTCCTGCTTTAGGTCGCCTATATCCTGCAGGACTGGTGGATTTTAAACTGGTGAGTGATTCCTGCTCTGACCCAAAGTGCTGTAAAGTCTACACGAAGCCTCACTTTCCCACAGAGTCAGGGGGAGGGGTGGGGATTGTACAGCCTCCTCTTCTGACCCTCATGTAGTTTCCCTGAAGAAAAATCACAGTTCCTGCTGGACTGTGACTCTCCCATGGTCTCTCCCCATGTCTCACTTTCAGAAGCTTCCTCACAGACAGTTCTGAGAACTGAAAGTCATGATTCAAATGGTATCTCTATAAAGTAGAGAGACATAGGGTTCTTAGAGCTAGGAATCATTTTCTAGCATTAAATTCATCTCCTAAATCAAGATTAATTTTTTTCTGGTGTATATATATCTATATATTTATATTCTATATATAGCGTGATATTTTTTTCTTCCCTATTCCATAGGGCAAATGAACAGGATACTCTGAATATCATGGCACTTGAAAAAGGAAATATAACAGAGAAGCTTGATCTGAACTGGTACTTAGGAATTTTTTCAGGTAAAGCCGAATCATCTGGTCTATTATACTAGAGTCTGAGGTGCTTACAAGGAGCCTGCATGAGCAACTAGGGCTTCTAGGAGAAATTCAGAAATACCTCAACAAATAAGAGTCTGAGTTGCATTTACTCTATGAATTAATTGGAATAATTATTTTAAAAATCTACTAGAAGAAGGTGAATGAAGACTCTTAATTTGCTCTGTACTGGATTTTGGAAGTTAAACTAGAACTGAACATTCAGAAAATCAGCCACTGGAAACATGTGCTACTGTCTATTCTAATGGGTTGCTTTATCTAAATCTTATTATATGGATGGACAAGGGGATTTGAAATGGATCCCCACCCTGTGGTTTGAATTTTTCCAGTTCTGTCTGAATAAACCCTGTCCTTTATTGAACTTAGATGAATTCCTCTGGCAGCAAGGGCCCCCAAGCAAAAGCACTATTTCCCTGCAGGTATGCAAACTCCCCTTTGCCACACTGCTCATCTCTTGGGCTTCACCAGCTACTTAAGAGAGAAGCTAAGTAGGGAGAAATCCAGTGTCTGGGAATTAATTAGGATTCCTTCTCTTTCTTACCTTGAGATCACAATGTTCTTGCACCTCCAATTGTGTGATTAATTTAACATCTGGCTTGCCAGACTAATATTAATTAACATGGCTCTGTTTTCACAAAAGTGCCTAGAATATGTGTAGCATTTCATACTTTCAAAAGGAAATCCTCATCTAAAATTTTAATATATTTTTAAAAAGTAAAAATAAAATTTTAAAATATTTGCACAAAAAACACACATACTAACTTTTTGCAAAGATAGAGTGAATTATATCTTTGTAAGAACCCACTCATTGAAATTTGTATTTCTTTTGTTGATCACTTGCTAAGAAACCTAAATCCGTTAGCTGTTTACCTTCTGAATTGGTGGACTGTGGGGGCTTAAAAGAAGAAGGAAAAGATTCTGTTGTATATTCATTTAGGATAGTGGGCTAAGACAAATGCCTGTTGATAGAATTCAGGAATTCGAACAGCTTCCAGAGTTGGAATAACAGTGATGTGAAAAGCTGAAGGAGAAAAAATACTTGATGGAATATTTATAACAGAAGTGATTTCCAGTTTCCTTAGTATCATGGGTTCAAGAGATGTTTGGAGGCTATTTTAATTTTTATATGCATAGTAAATACTCATTTGTGTCATTAATAAAAAAGTTAAATAATTATGTTCATTTATAAATGCTTTTTGTTTCTATAAAACAGTGAGATTAGATGCTCTTTTAGGTTAATTATCTTGTGTTAAGATATAATTTGTATTTTCTTGCAATTCAAGTATTTAAGACATTTTCTACTTGTAACTTAGTATGGTATTTTCCTATTTTTTAAAGCTACTGAATATTTTGTACAATGAAATGAAATAATTTCTCCTGTTTCCTGTTAATTCACATGCTGGTACCAAAACATACCACAATTTCACATTATGGAAAATTTTGTAAATAGTGAGATTTGAAACGTGGAGAATGATTAACTACTTTTTATAATTAATTTTTCTTCTGAGTTTTTATTAGAACTTGCAAATTGAGTTTGGAAAGCCTAGAGTGAAATTGTAGTTTACACCTCATTTTTTCTTCACACATGGTTTCTGTTCAGTGAAAGGAAAATACTGATTTTCATATTCTTTTTAATAAATGTATCTTGTGAATGCATTAAACTCTTACAGAATCCATTCTATATATGTATCTAAACTTATTTATCTCACATTCTATATATAAAATTTATATGTAAATTCTTTTTATAGTGGAAAATACATAATATCTTTATAAACTACCTGCTGTACTTCAGTATCATTGAAGAAGAGGCAGAGATTTTATGTTATGAGTGACATTTCTTTATTTCAGGTTTAACTGTAACTAGTCTCCTTTTTGGTGTCACAAGATCTATGTTGGCATTGTACATCCTTGTTAATTCTTCACAAACTTTGCACAACAAAATGCTGAAGTCCATTTTGAGAGCTCCGGTATTGTTCTTTGATAGAAATCCAGCGGGTAAGTCAGATGCCAAGTTTCTCAGTAAATATATCTTAATACATTTAGTGCTTTGCCATGTTCTGGTATTTGAAAATGGAAGAGATGCTTGGAAGAAATCACTGTGCATGTTGATTCATTTTCTACAAAAATCTTCAGTGATATTTTTCTCTTACTAGAGAAAATTTGAATATAGACCCATATAAGCTTTTCATTTATGTGTGTGGGGGAAGATAAATGAATGTTCACTTAGCAGAATGATTTAGGAATCCATTTGTTGTGTGGCTTATGAAATACCATATATTTGGTTTAAAAATATATTTATTTTAAATAGAGGATAATTAATTTACAATATTGTGGTGGTCTTGCCATACATCAACATGAATCAGCCACAGGTGCACAATTGTCCCTTTATCCTGAATCCCCTCCCACCTCCGTCTCCAACCCATCCCTCAGGATTGTCCCAGAGTACCGGCTTTGAGTGCCCTGCTTCATTCATTGAACTTGCACTGGTCATCTAATTTACATATGGTAATATACATGTTTCAATTCTATTTTCTCAGATCATCCCACCCTTGCCTTCTCCCACATAGTCCAAGAGCCTGTTCTTTACATCTGTTTTCTCTTTTGCTGCCTTGCATATAGGATTGTCATCACCATCTTTCTAAATTCCATATATATGTGTTAATATTCTGTATTGGTGTTTCTCTTTCTGACTTACTTCACTCTGTATAGTAGACTCCAGTTTCATCTACCTTATTTGAACTGACTAAAAAGCACTTTTTTTAGAGCTGAGTAATATTCCATTGTGTATATGTATCATAACTTCCTTTCCATTTGTCTGTTGATGAACATCTAGGTTGCTTTCATGTACTAGGTATTGTAAACAGTACTCTAAAGAACATTGGGGTGCATGTGTCTCTTTCAATTCTGGCTTCCTCAGTGTGTTTGCCCAGCAGTGGTATTGCTGGGTCATATGGCAATTCTATTTCCAGTTTTTTAAGGAATCTCCACACCATTCTCCATAGTGGCTGTACTAGTTAGCATTCCTACCAACAATGTAAGAGGGAAACACCCTATATTTGATGTAAACATATTTAAATGTCCTTGACTAGTTGCTGAAACATGGACTCTTAAATAGCATTAAGTTAGGTTGTCCTATATGAAAAACCTTCTTACAAGTAATCTCCCTATAGGACACAGGCTGTATGTTTCTTTCTTTCATTGCCCTTTCATTCCTGGAATCACACAGCTCTGGCATGTTCTCCAACTATGAGGTTTTCCTAATAGGGTAATGACTTCCAATCACATATAAGAGGCTTTGTGTTACCTAACAGGTGAATCTTCAATAGTAAATTTCGAATATGAGTGTCCCTGGAGGTTTACCAGTGGTTGATGCCTCCACCTTGAGGCCTTTCACCTGTCTTTGGAAGGTATCCTCCTGACTTGGGTTTCTATGAAGAGTTAGTTCATCAGTTAATTGGACATGCTCACTCTGTCCAGTTAATTAGACTTGTGCTGAGGCCCATGGCAGCTTTGTTTTTGCAGGTGATGATTGACAGGACCTACTGAGGTAGGGAGATGGGCTGGAGGGAGGATGGAAATAGTATTGGACTGGCCATCAACTAGTCATGTGACCAAGCCCAAAGCAAGTGGATACTATTTGGGCAGTCAAATATCAAGGCATGATATTGTCATGATATAAGTATGGACTCTGGAGCCACCTTCCTAGGTTCAGTCCTGGTGCTAGTTCCTAATTGTGATAGCTGATTGTAGTTATGTTAATACTTATGTGTTAGTTTCTCTGTGTCTTAGTTTTCTTACCTGTAAAATAGAGATGCTGTTCATATCTACCATATCACAAACCATATCACATACCATACCATGGAAATTAAACAGATTAATACATTCAGAGGGCTTAGCACATGGTCAGTGCCTAATGAACCTTAGTGATGATGATGACATGGTGTCTGGGAACTTCGTCTTCTGTAAGATGGGAATAATGGCTGCCCTCCTTGTTTCATAAGACTTTTGTGAGAATTAAATAAGACTGTTTAGGGCAGTATCCTGTGCAGATTTATTCAGCACTTGTTTAGTTCAGGCACTGGATAAAACACAGGATAATAACCTGCAAAGGCCCACACAGATCTCGTCTTACTATGAAACTGTAGAGAGAAAGTGATTGGAGGAGTCTATGCTATTATGGCTGTGAAGTTATTCCACTTTGTCAGTTAATGCAAAAACTACAGTCATAAAGTTTGGAGCATTAAGTGGGACTGGATTTCTTTCATCACAGCTTCTGAGTGCTCATGACCTCAGTTAACCAGGCTCTTCATATTCAAGACCTGTAGGCTTCTCCACATGCTGATTCATTTATTTTTCAAGGATTTGGGACCAAGTTTAAATCTTTGAGGTTGCTCATCTTAAAGCAGCTGGAACACTCGTGTTTATCTTGCCTCCCTCTCCTTGTATCTCTCAGCAGGACTTCATTCCTTCAAGAAAATAGAAGCCCAAATAAGTACTGCAAAGATAGGCCTAGTTTGCCCAAAAGGTTTAGGGGCCAAAAATTATTTATTTGCTCTTTTAGAGATGGGTTAAGTTAAACTCCTTTTTATAGTTTATTTTCAAAAGTAGAATTTGTAATAAATTATTTGTGGTGGACTTTCTTTCTTGTATGTGATGGCATGAAGAGCAAACCACATATAGTGGTTCTTTGGAAGTTGCAGTTCATAGATCCAGACTATTCAAGCTTCCAAGTTCTGTTGTCTGTCAATCAAGGAACTGAAACTGTTAAACAACTAATACATTTCCCTGGGGGTTATTTATGCTTTAAAGAAGTTATGTGGGTTAAATATTTGATATCTGATAGTAGCTTTACTTCACAAGCTTAGGCCTTTATGAAGTAAAGAGGAGGAATTCATCCATTTTAAAACATCAGTAGACATTTAAAAACTATTATTGGACAGAGAGTTGGGATGTAGGTGAAGATGCTGTGACGTCCCAGTTCTACTGAAACATAGCTTTGGAAGAGCTGTGCCAGTCACTTTTCTTCTCTTGGCCTCAGATTTTAACATGTAAGAAATGGGGGGCCTTTTCACTCTATTGGTCATCTACTAGTTGTTATTTGTGGACCCAGGCATTAGAGAAAAAGTCCCTGTCTTCAAGGTGTTTGAAAATGTAAATAATTGCAGGCAATGGATTGATTTTTTTTTTAATGTCATGTCAATATTCTATGATTCTGTATAGAAAAGATACAGATCCCAAATTTAATACAGCTGTAGATTGGAGATCTCAATTCACATGTACACACAACACAGACACTTATAAGCATAGCCCTGTGGTGTATTTCTTTTTCATAGTCAATTACATAAGTTGTTGCCCTTATTTTCAAAAAGTTTCTAAAAACTGTTCTGTAACTTAAAGATGAAATATTTTCAAAATGAAATCACACCAGTGGAAATGTGAGAGGTATTTAGGAAATAAAACTGATTAAAAAAAAAAAAATCATCTTTAAGCTTGCAGCAAACTCGGCTCAGTATCCAGACTCTTGATGATACTGAAATGCTTTCTTGAGCCACCAGGGACAGTCTGGGTGCCAAAGCTCATCTCAGAAAGTGTGTTAGGGAATGAAGAGGGAAGCCAGCACTTTCGTTGTTGCCCTTGGTAATCTCTACACACGCTTCTCTCTGGGCCTTTTAGAAGCATGTTACAAATATTTTGCCAGTAGGCTGAACATAAACAATGATGTTTCCTTCATGAATAATGTTGTCATGAAACTAACTGTGATCTGTTGAATGTTTTTTTCATTTTTGGTAACCAGGATTAATTTTCAGAAATTTCTCCCTCAGGTGAAACTCTAATGTATAGGAAAAAAGATGACAAGCTCCCAAGTACACTTTGAGTGGAAATTTATTAAGAGGTTGAGCACAAAGCTATTATAAAATCAAGTTCTGTGTTCTGGAAGAATTTTCCTTTCCTTTCTTTTTTTGCAACTGCATTTTAATAGATTGTATCCCATGGGATTAGTTTTCATTCCAATCCCAAAGGAGGGCAATGCTAAAGAATGTTCAAACTATGGTAGTATTGCACTCATTTCATATGCTAGCTAGGATATGCTCAAATCCTTCGAGCTAGAACAACTGACCAAGAATTAATCTCCAAAATATACAAGCAGCTCATGTAACTCAATACCAAAAAAGCAAACAACCTAATCAAAAAGTGGGCTGAAAAAAAAAAAAAGAAAAGTGGGCTGAAGACCTAAACAGACACTTCTCAAAAGAAGATACATAAGTGGCTAATAAAAACATGGAAAGATGCTCATCCTCGGTTATTATTAGAGAAATGCGAATCAAAACCAAAATGAGGTGTCATCTCAAGTCGGTCAGAATGGCCATCATCCAAAAGTCCACAAACGATAAATGCTGGAGAGGGTGTGGAGAAAAGGGAACACTGTTGCACTGTTGGTGCAAATGTAAACTGATACAGCCATTATGGAAGACGGTATTGTTGCTGCTGTTCAGTCACTCACTCGTGCCTGACTCTTTGTGACCCCATGGACCGCAGCACGCCAGGCTTCCTGTCCATCATCAACTCCTGGAGCTTACTCAAACACATGTTTATTGAGTTGGTGAAGCCATTCAACCATCTCATCCTCTGTTGTCTCCTTCTCCCCCTGCTTTCAATCTTTCTCAGCATCAGGGTCTTTTCCAACAAGTCAGTTCTTCGCATCAGGGGGCCAAAGTTTTGGAGTTTCAGCTTTAGCATCAGTTGTTCCAATGAATATTCAGGACTGATTTCCTTTAGGATTGACTGGTTTGATCTTCTTGTAGTCCAAGGGACTCTTGAGAGTCTTCTCCAACACCACAGTTGAAAAGCATCAATTCTTCAGTGCTTAGACTTCTTTATGCCCTCAACACTCACATTCATACATGACTACGGGAAAAACCATAGCTTTGACTAGGCAGATTTTTGTTGTCAAAGTTATGTCTCTTCTTTTTAATACACTGTCTAGGTATGTCATAGCTTTTCTTCCAAGGATCAAGCGTCTTTTAATTCCATGGCTGCAGTCACTGTCCATGGTGATTTTGGAGCCCAAGAAAATAAAGAGTGTCATTGTTTCCATTGTCTCCCATCTATTTGCTGTAAAGTGATGGGACCAGGTGCCATGATCTTTGTTTTTTGAATGTTGAGTTTTAAGCCTTGAGTTTAAGTGAAAAAGTTTTAATTTTTTTCACTCTCCTCTTTCACCTTTATCAAGAGGCTCTTTAGTTCCTTTTCATTTTCTGCCATAAGGGTGGTGTTATCTACATATCTGAGGTTATTGATATTTCTCCCAGCAATTTGATTCCATCTTGTGCTTCATCTAGCCTGGCATTTCACATGATGTACTCTGAATATAGTTAAATAAGCAGGGTGATGATATAGTCTTGAGGCACTCCTTTTCCAATTTGGAATAAGTCCGTTGTTCTGTGTCAAGTTCTAACTGTTACTTCTTGACCTCCATACAGGTTTCTCAGGAGGCAGGTAAGGTGGTCTGGTATTCCCATCTCTTGAAGAATTTTCCACAGTTCGTTGTGATCCACACAGTCAAAGGCTTTGGCATAGTCAATGAAGTAGAAGTAGATGTTTTTCTGGAATTCTTTTGCTTTTTCTTTGATCCACTGGATGTTGGCCATTTGATCTCTGCTTCCTCTGCCTTTTCTAAATATAGCTTGTACATCTGAAAGTTCCTGGTTCATGTACTATTGAAGTGTAGATTGAAGGATTTTGAGCATTACTTTGCTAGCATGTGAAATGAATGCAGTTGTGCAGTAACTTGAACATTCTTTAGCATTGCCCTTATTTGAGACTGGAATGAAACCTGACATTTTCTAGTCCTGTGGTCACTGCTGAGTTTTCCAAATTTGCTGACATATTGAGTGCAGCACTTTCAGAGCACCATCTTTTAGGATTTGAAATAGCTCAGCTGGAATTCCATCACATCCACCAGTTTTGCTCATAGTAATGCTTCCTAAGGCCCATGTGACCTCACACTCCAGGAGTCTGGCTTCAGGTGAGTGATCATACCATCGTGCTTATCTGGATCATTAAGACTTTTCCCACACAGTCCTGTGTATTCTTGCGACCTCTTCTTAATATATTCTGCTTCTGTTAGGTTCCTACCATTTCTGTCATTTATTGT
Organism: Cervus canadensis; assembly: GCF_019320065.1. Taxonomy (NCBI): domain Eukaryota; kingdom Metazoa; phylum Chordata; class Mammalia; order Artiodactyla; family Cervidae; genus Cervus; species Cervus canadensis. The sequence goes on along the minus strand of NC_057394.1, from coordinate 18,298,583 downwards.
GCCCATCTTTGCATGAAATTTTCCCTTGGTATCTCTAATTTTCTTGAAGTGATCCCTAATCTTTCCCATTCTATTGTTTTCCTCTGTTTCTTTGCACTGTTCACTTCATAAGACTTTTTATCTCTTCGTGCTATTCATTGGAACTCTGCATTCAGATATATGTATCTTTTCTTGTCTCCTTTTGCTTTTTACTTCTCTTCTTTACCCAGCTATTTGTCAGGCCTCCTTAGACAACCATTTTGCCTTGTTGTGATTATTTTTCTTGGGGATGGTTTTAGTCACCACCTCCTGTACAATGTTATGAACCTCTGTCCACAGATTTTCATGCACTCCTTCTATTAGATCTAATCCTTGAATCTATTTGTCACTTCCACTGTATAATCATAAAGGATTTGATTCAGGTCATACCTGAATGGTCTAGTGGTTTTCCCTATTTTCTTCAATTTAAGTCTGAATTTTGCAATAAGGAGCTCATGATATGAGCCACAATCAGTTCCTGGTCTTGCTTTCGCTGACTATATAGAGCTTCTCCTGCACAAAAGAGCTAGATGCAAAGGATATAATCAATCTGATTTCAGTATTGATCATCCATGGACATGGTGATGTCCATGTATGGAGTCACAGTCTATGGGGTCTCAGACATGGACACAACTTATGGACTAACAGTCCCATGGGGAAATGGGGAAATGTTTCAACTTCTTGAACACCTGGAAAGTCTATTTTAGACTTGTTATGTGTTTAAAAATCTTTATCTATATGTTATTCCAAACACAGTCATGCTCCTCATCATGGGAAAATCCTGCCTCCAAACCTGCCGTTGAGGGAAGGCAGTGTTATATAGCAGTGTGTTGTTAACAATTCAGTAGAAAACAGAGCATCTGCCCTGGGTGCTTTTCAGTCTAAGTCCCTGATTTGGGGATTTTTAAGTGAGCAATTAGTTAATGATTTTTTCTGAACTCTAAGTGGATATTATGGAAGTGTTCTTTTGATTCAGTGAGTAATCTTATCCTTCACTCTGTTTGAAGATGTAACCAAAAAGAAGAGAATCTTGAAGGTATCATAAGAAAAATAATGCAGTCATTTCTTTCCATCCTACAAAAAGATATTTGAACAGGTATTGCAGTGTATGTGGACTAGTACTTAAATATATTTTCTCACATAAATAATTCTACATGTTTAAATCAGCAGCAGTTCTTTGAGTTATAGTCAGAATCATGGATTAATTTTTTTAATTACCCTTAAATATTTAGTTAGTTAGTTCAGTCACTCAGTTGTGTCAGTCTCTTTGTGACACCATGAATCACAGCACGCCAGGCCTCCCTGTCCATCACAAACTCCCAGAGTTTACCCAAACTCATGTCCATCGAGTTGGTGATGCCATTCAGCCATCTCATCCTCTGTCGGCCCCTTCTCCTCCTGCCCCCAATCCCTCCCAGCATCAGGTTCTTTTCCGATGAGTCAACTCTTCACATGAGATGGCCAAAGTATTGGGGTTTCAGCTTCAGCACCAGTCCTTCCAATGAACACCCAAGACTGATCTCCTTTAGGGTGGACTGGTTGGATCTCCTTGCAGTCCAAGGGACTCTCAAGAGTCTTCTCCAACACCAAAGTTCAAAAGCATCAATTCTTCGGTGCTCAGCTCTCAGTCCAACTCTCACATCCATACATGACCACTGGAAAAACCATAGCCTTGACTAGACAGACCTTTGTTGGCAAAGTAATGTCTCTGCTTTTTAATATGCTATCTAGGTTGGTCACAACTTTCCTTCCAAGGAGTAAGCGTCTTTTAATTTCATGGCTGCAATCACCATCTGCAGTGATTTTGGAGCCCAGAAAAATAAAATCTTACACTGTTTCCCCATTTATTTGCCATGAGGTGATGGGACCAGATGCCATGATCGTAGTTTTCTGAATGTTAAGCTTTAAGCCAACTTTTTCACTCTCCTCTTTCACTTTCATCAAGAGGCTCTTTAGTTCTTCTTTACTTTCTGCCATAGGAGTGGTGTCATCTGCATATCTGAGGTTATTGATATTTCTCCCGGCAATCTTAATTCCAGCTTGTGCTTCCTTCAGCCCAGCATTTCTCATGATGTACTCTGCATATAAGTTAAATAAGCAGGGTGACAATATACAGCCTTGACGTACTTCTTTTCCTATTTGGAGCAGTCTGTTGTTCCATGTCCTGTTCTAACTGTTGCTTCCTAACCTGCATATAGGTTTCTCAAGAGGCAGGTCAGGTGGTCTGGTATTCCCATCTCTTTCAGAATTTTCCACAGTTTATTGTGATCCACACAGTCAAAGGCTTTGGCATAGTCAATAAAGCAGAAATAGACATTTTTCTGGAACTCGCTTGCTTTTTTGATGATCCAGCAGATGTTGGCAATTTGATCTGTGGTTCCTCTGCCTTTTCTAAATCCAGCTTGAACATCTGGAAGTTCACGGTTCATGTATTGCTAAAGCCTGGCTTGGAGAATTTTAAGCATTACTTTACAAGTGTGTGAGATGAGGGCAATTGTGCAGTAGTTTGAGCATTCTGTGGCATTGCCTTTCTTTGGAATTGGGATGAAAACTGACATTTTCCAACCCTGTGGCCACTGCTGAGTTTTCCAAATCTGCTGACATACTGAGTGTAGCCCTTTCACAGGATCATCTTTCAGGATTTGAAATAGCTCAACTGGAATTCCGTCACCTCCACTAGCCTTGTTCATAGTGATGCTTCCTAAGGACCACCTGACTTCACATTCCAGGATGTCTGGCTCTAGGTGAGTGATCACACCATCGTGATTATCTGGGTCATGAAGATCTTTTTTGTGCATTTCTTCTGTGTATTCTTGTCACCTCTTCTTAATATCTTCTGCTTCTGTTAGGTCCATACCGTTTCTGTCCTTTATCGAGCCCATCTTTGCATGAAATGTTCCCTTGGTATCTCTAATTTTCTTGAAGAGATCTCTAGTCTTTCCCATTCTGTTGTTTTCCTCTATTTCTTTGCATTGATCGCTGAGGAAGGCTTTCTTATCTCTCCTTGCTACTCTTTGGAACTCTGCATTCAAATGGGTATATCTTTCCTTTTCCTCTTTGCTTTTCACTTCCCTTTTTTCACAGCTATTTTAAGGCCTGGTCAGACAGCCATTTTGCTTTCTTATATTTCTTTTTCTTGGGGATGGTCTTGATTCCTGTCTCTTGTACAATGTCATGAACCTTCATCCATGGTTCATCAGGCACTGTGTCTATCAGATCTAGTCCCTTAAATCTATTTCTCACTTCCACTGTATAGTCATAAGGGATTTGATTTAGGTCATACCTGAATGGTCTAGCAGTTTTCTCCACTTTCTTCAATTTCAGTCTGTATTTGGCAATAAGCAGTTCATGATCTGAGCCACAGTCAGCTCCAGGTCTTCTTTGTCCTGACTGTATAGAGCTTCTCCATCTTTGGGTGCAAAGAATATAATCAATCTGATTTGGGTGTCGACCATCTTGTGATGTCCATGTGTAGTCTTTTCTTGTGTTGTTGGAAGAGGGTATTTGCTCTGACCAGTGCGTTCTCTTGGCAGAACTCTATTAGTCTTTGCCCTGCTTCATTCTGTACTCCAAGGCCAAATTTGCCCATTACTCCAGGTGTTTCTTGACTTCCTACTTTTGCATTCCAGTCCCCTATAATGAAAAGGACATCTTTTTTGGGTGTTAGTCCTAGAATGTCTTGTAGGTCATCATAGAACTGTTCAACTTCAGCTTCTTCGGCATTTCTGGGTAAAAGGGTATTTAGTAATTTCAAATTTTAACTTTACAAAAATCTATCATTTCCCCAGCTAATTTTAGAAAGCATGTTTGACAAGTTGGACCTGGATTGTTGTGGGTAAACTTCAAAGGATTCTGTCATTTCTTTTCTCTCTCTCTCTTTTTTTTTTTCAATTGGCCTTCCCTGGTAGCTCAGATGTTAAAGAATCTGCCTGTAGATTACAGTCCATGGGGTCACAAAGAGTAGGACAGGACTGAGTGGCTAACACACAACACTTTCATAGTTGATTTACAATATATCAGATGTGTAGTGGAGTGATTCAGTTATGTATACATATATAAAGTGAAAGTGAAAGTGAAGTCGCTCAGTCGTGTCTGACTCTTTGCCACCCCGTGGACTGTAGCCCACCAGGCTCCTCCGTCCATGGGATTCTCCAGGCAAGAATACTGGAGTGGGTTGCCATTTCCTTCTCCAGGGGATATTCCCCACCTAGGGATCGAACCCAGGTCTCCCGCATTGCAGGCAGACACTTTAACCTCTGAGCCACCAGGGAAGCCCATACATATATAAAATATGTACATGTATGTATCTTTTAATGATTCTTTTCCATTATAGGTTATTAGAAGTTATTGAATACAGATCCCTGTGCTATATATAGTAGGTCCTTTCTGTTTACCTATTTTGTATACAGTACTCTGTATCTGTTAATGCAGATTCCCACTTTATTCCTTCCTTCCCTTTTCCCTTTGGGAACCATAAATTTGTTTCCTACGTTTGTTAGTCTGTTCCTGTTTTTTTAAATAAGTTCATTTATGTCATATGTTAGATTCCACATATAAATGGTACCATACAGTATTCATTTTTCTCTGTATGACTTACTTCACTAAATTTACTTAGTTCATCTATGTTGCTACAAATGGCATTATTTCATCATTCTTTATGGTTGGGTAATAGTCCATTGTGTGTATGCATTGCATTTTCTTTATCCATTCATTTATCAATGAACAATTAGGTTGTTTCTATGCCTTGGCTTTTGTAAATAATGTCACATATCTTTTAGAGTTATTGAATTTTCCAGATATGTGCCCAGGAATGGGATTGCTAGATCATATGGGAGTTTTATTCCTAGTTTTTAAAGAAATCTCCATACTGTTTTCCAAAGTGGCTATATCAACTTACATTCCCACCAATAGTGTAAGAGGGTTCCCTTTTCATCACACCCTCTCCAGCATTATTCATAGACTTTTTAATGATGACCATTTTGCCAGGTGTGACATAATACATCACTGTAGTTTTGATCTGCATTTGTGTAATAATTAGTGATGTTGAGCATCTTTTCATGTGCCTGTTGACCAATATATGTCTTCTTTGGAGAAATGTCGATTTAGGTCATCTGCCCATTTTTTGATTGGGCTGTTTTTTTCTTTATACTGAGATGTATAAGCTATACAGTACAATTATGTATAATTAATTTATATTCTGGAAATTAATTTTTCATCAGTCTCATCATATGCAAATATTTTGTCCTATTCAGTAGGTTGCTTTTTCATTTTGTTGATGATTTCCTTTTCTGTGAAAAAGCCTTTCATTAGATTCCATTTGTTTATTTTTGCTTTTGTTTCCGTTACTCCAGGAGATGGATCTAAAATATATTGATAAATTTATATCAAAGACTGTTCTGCCTGAGTTATCCTCTAAGAGTTTATGTTAGCAATATTGATTCTTCCAATTCAAGAATACAGTATATCTTTCTGTCTGTGTGGTCTTAAGGTTCTTTTATCAGTGTTTTATAGGTTTTGCCTCCTTAGGTAGATTTATTCCCTGGTTTTTGGTTATTGTTTTGATCCTATGGTATATGGAATTGTTTCCTTAATTTTTCTTTCTGATACTTTGTTATTAGTGTATAGAAATACAGCAGATTTCTGTATCTTAATTTTGTATCCTGGAACTTTACCAAATTCATTGGTTAGCTCTAGTAGTTTCCTAGTGGTATCATTATGATTTTTGTTGTTATCTGCAAATGATTAGCAGTTTTACTCCTTCTTTTCCAATTTGGGTTCCTTTTTTTTTTTTTTTTCTTTTTCTTTCCTGATTGCTTGGCTAGACCTTCTAAAACTGTGTTGAATAAGAGTAGTGAGAGTGAACATCCTTGTCTTGTTTCTGATCTTAGAGGAAATGCTTTCAACTTTTCACCATTGAATATGATATTAGATGTGGGTTTGTTATATATAGCCTTTATTATGTTGAGGCATGTTCCCTCTATGCCCACTTTCTGGGGAGTTTTTTTTTTTTAATATTATGAATGGGTGTTGAGTTTTTTCAAAAGCTTCCTTTCCATGTATTGAGATGATAATATGGTTTTTATTCTTTAATTTGTTAATATGATGTATCACACTGATTGATTTGTGGCTATTGAAAAATTCTTGCATGCTTGAGATAAATCCCACTTGATTATGTTGTATAATCTTTTTAATGGATTATTGGAGCTAATTTGCTAGGAATTTTTTTTTCATTTATTTTTATTAGTTGGAGGCTAATTACTTTACAATAATATATACTAGCAATTTTTTCTTCTTGAATTAGTGTTTTTGTTTTCTTTAAAAAAAAAAAACTATTCTGTATTGAGGCATAGCTGATTAACGATGTGATAGTTTCAGCTGAACATTATCTGCTAGAATTTTGTTGAGAATTTTTGTATCTATGTTTATGAGTGATATTGGCTTGTAATTTTCTTTTTTTGTGATATCTTTGTCTAGTTTTAGTATCAGGGTGATGGTGGCCTCATAGAACAAGTTGAGAATTTTTCTTTACTTTGCAGTTTTTTCTGGACTAGTTTCAGAAAGATGGGTGTTTACTCATCTCTAAATATTTGTTAGAATTTGCCTGTGAAGCGGCTAATCCTGGACTTTTGTTTGTAGGAATTTTAAAATTACTGATTCACCTTCAGTACTGGTAATTAGTCGGTTCATATTTTCTATTTCTTCCTGTTTCAGTTTTGGGAAATTTTACCTTTCTAAGAATTTGTATACTTTATTGGTGTATATTTGCTTGTAGTAGTTTTATGATCCTTTGTATTTCTGTGGCATCAGTTACAATTTCTCCTTTTTCATTTCTGATTAATTTGACCTTTTTTTCTTGTTGAGTTTGGCCAAAGGCTTATCAATTTTGTTTATCTTTAAAAATAATCACCAGCTTTTGGTTTCATTGATCTTTTCTATTTCTCTTTAATCTTGATTTCATTTATTTCTGCTCTGATATTTGTGATTTCTTTGCTTCTAAAAACAAAGAGTTATCATTTGGGTTTTTTTTTTTTTTTTTGGTTCTTCTTTGTCTAGTTGCTTTAGGTGTAAGGTTAGTTTATTTATTTCAGATGTTTCTTGTTTCCTGAGGTAAGGTTGTATCACTATAAACTTCCCTCTTAGAACTGCTTTTGCTCTGTCCCAGAAGTTTGTATTGTCATTTTTTTTTTTTTTTGTTATGGTTTGTTTTTGTTTTATTAGTATTTGTCTCCAGGTATTTTTTTTTATTTCCTCCTTGATTTCTTCAATGATCCATTGTTATTTTGGTAGCATATTGTTTACCCTCCACTTGCATGTGTTTTTTTTTTTTTTTTCATTTATTTATATTAGTTGGAGGCTAATTACTTTACAATATTGTAGTGGTTTTTGCCATACATTGATATGAATCAGCCATGGATTTACATATGTCCCCCATCCTGAACCCCCCTCCCACCTCCCTCCCCATCCCATCCCTCTGGGTCATCCCAGTTTTTTTAATAATTTTATTTTTCTTGTAGTTGAGTTCTAATCTCATAGTGTTATGGTCAGAAAAGTTGTTTGGTATGATTTCAGTTTTCTTAAATTTACTAAGGCTTGCTTTGTGGCTCAACATGTGATCAATCCTAGAGAATGTTTCCTGTGCACTTGAGAAGAATGTGCATTCTGTTGCTTTTGGATGGAATGTGCTGTAAATACAATTTACATTGGTTTAATGTGTTATTTAAAGCCTGTGTTTCTTTATTGATTTTCTATCTGGATGATCTATTTGTCCATTGATGTAAGAGGGGTGTTAAAGCCCCCTACTGTTATTGTCTTACTGTCAATTTCTTCCTTCATGCCTGTTAATAGTTTCCTTATATATTGAGGTATTTTTATGTTGGATGCATATATATTTATAATAGTTAGATCTTAGATTGATATCTTGATCATTATGTAATCTCCTTCTTTGTCTCTTATAAATGTCTTTATTTTAAAACCTATTTTGTTCTGATATAAGTATTGCTACTCCTACTTTCTTCTGATTCCTATTTATGTGAAGTATCTTTAACCATCCCCTCACTTTCATCTAGATATGAAGTGAGATTTTTGTAGGCAGTATATATATAAGTCTTGTTTTTGTATCCAGCAAGCCAGTCTTTGTCTTTTGGTTGAAGCATTTAGTCTGTTTATATTTAAAGTAATTATTAATATGTATATTCTTATTGCTATTTTGTTTATTATTTGGAGTTTGCTTTTGTAGGTCTTCCCCCCACCACCACCTTTTCTTCTGTTGTTCTCTTCTCTTGTGAGTTTATGACTATCTTTACCATTATGTTCCGATTCCTTTTTCTTTTTTGTGGGAATACCTATTACAGATTTTTGGTTTGTAGTTACTATATATAGTACTATATGTTTGCCTTTACTGGTGAGATTTTTTATTCTGTAATTTTCTTGTTTCTAGTTGTGATCTTTTCTTCTTTTGCCTAGAGAAGTTCCTTTGATGTTTATTGTAAAGCTGGTTTGTTGGTACTGAATTCTTTTATCTTTTGCTTGTCTATAAAGCTTTTGATTTCTCCATCAAATTTGAATGAGAGCCTTGTTGGGTGAAGTATTCTTGATTGTAGGTTTTACCTTTCATCACTTTAAAGATACTGTGCCACTCCCTTCTTGCTACAGGATTTCTGATGAAAAATCAGCTGATAGCCTATGGGAATTCCCTTATATGTTATTTGTTGCTTTTAATAATCTATCTTTATCTTTTTGTCATTTTAATTACAATGTGTCTTGGTATGTTCCTCTTTGGGTTAATCCTGTATGGGACTCTCTGGGCTTCCTGGATTTGGGTAACTATTTCCTTTCTCAGGTTAGGGAGATTTTCACCTATTATCTCTTCAAATATTTTCTTGGGCTCTTTCTCTTTCTCTTCTCCTCTGACACTCCTATGATGCAAATACTAATGTTGTATTGGCCTGTCAGTGGCCAGAGCCAGGGCCTAGCTGGTCCCAAGGTAGGATCTGTTCTACATTGTTGGAATTGTAGTTTTCTTGCTTCTAGTATCTGCTCCCTGGTGGGTGAGGCTGCTCTAGAGGCTTGTGCAGGTTTCCAGGTAAGGAGGGTCATGCCTGTCTAATGGTGGTTGGAATTGGGTCTTGCCCCTCTGATGGCTGGGCCATGTTTAGACATATGTCCAGAGGTGGCTGTGAGCTCTGTAGTCTTTAGGCAGCCTATCTTCTGATGGGTGGGGCCATGTCCTGTCCAGTTAGTCATTTGGTCTATGGTGCTCCTACACTGGTGTCTATAGGCTGTTCAGTGGGACCAAGTCTTGACTCTAATGTTCCAAGATTTCAGCCCCCAGGAGTGTTCATGTAGCTGAATGTTCCCTACTCCTGCCACCAGTATCTGTACCCCTAGGGTGAGCTGCAGCCACCCTCTGTCTCTCTAGGAGACTCTCAAAAACCAGCAGGTACATCTGCCCCCAGGCTTCTATTAAATTATTGCTTTTTCCCCGAGTCCTGGTGCATGTAAGATTTTTGTGTGTGTCCTTTAAGAGTGAAGTGTCTATTTCTTCCAGTCCTTTTGGAACTCCTGCAGTTAAGTCCCACTGGCATTCAAAACCAAATGTTCTGGGGGCTTGTCTTTCCAGTGCCAGAACCCTGGGCTGTGGAGCCTGATGTTGGGCTCAGGTTTTACTACCATGGGAGAACCTCTGCAGTATAATTATTTTCCAGTTTGTAGGTTGCCCACCTAGGGGCATATGGGATTTGATTATATTGTGAGTCTGTCCCTCCTTCCATCTTGATGTGGTTCCTTCTTTGTCTTTAGTTTATAGAAGATATTTTATGGTAAGTTCTGGTCTTTTTCACTGATGGTTGTTCTTCAGATAGTTGTGATTTTGGTGTGCTCTTGAAGTGAGGTGGGATGAAGGACTTTCTACTCCACCATTTTGGCTGATCTCTCTGCTCAGTTTGGATGTGTTTGGATCTTAAGATGTTCTGTAGGGCAGCCACATGCCCAAGCAAGAGATTAGGAGTGGAGATATGATTTGGGATGCATAAGCAAATAGGAAATCATAATAATAAAATGAGCGAAGTTTAGAAAGAGCACCAGGAAAAGGAGAAATGGTTAATGTAACTATCCTTAGAAAGAAATGAGGCAGTAAAAGATATTGCAGGAAGTTGTGCTACATAGTAGGGTTTCCTTGCTTCCTTTATGTGTAGAGTGGAAATTCCAGGATGATTGTAGGGAAGCCCTTGACATTAACACCCATCCCATAATGAAATATTATTGCATCACCCTGAGCAAGGTTGGACCTTGTCTCTTATATCACCGGAAGCTTGGTTTACAAAGGGATTTGAACATTTCTCTTAGCAGCAGAAACCTTTCTTCAAAGGCCATCACTATGTGAACATCCAGATATATGTAAGGGACTCTGTTTGAGGAGGATGGGCAGTAAGAGAGACATCCAGGTGGTGTGTCTGGAACTGGGGAAACTTGGCCATTACTCCCTCTTTTGCATCATTCTCTGAGGCACCTCTGTTGCATCTCATATGTTTCACAGGATAAAGTTTGGAAATTACTATCTCTGATGACGGTTCATGCCCCTTAAAGCCCTAAAATCTCAAAGGATAATATGAATAATACCTTGCATGTATGTGTTTCTTTATAGTTTAGGAGGAAAATGACTAAGCATGATGTTTTATCCTGTGAATGTTATCTCACTTTTAAAGATACAGTATTTACCTCTGAATGGAGTTTGGATGAGTTACCTAAATGCCTGTTGCTACTGTGCATTAGAGGAGGCCCAGAACCTTGTGTTTTTCCACTGATGGTTTCCTAATTCCTGTTTTATTAGGTTGGTGCATTTTAATAGTGAATTTTAAATAAATTTAAATTTAAATCTAAATAGTGAATTTTAAATCATTATAACTAGGTTCAAACACATCTTTAATTAATTAAAGTAGGGACCATTTCAAGCAACACATTTTTGCAAACAAGAAATGTTTTTTTATTCCTGTAGCAAAAAAAAAAAAAAAAAAAAAAAAAAAAATCTGTGCTTTGGAATTCGATGAATTCTCAAAAACTACTTTCTGCATCCTGCTGGTTGTGGAAGCATTTCCCCTGCAAAGAGTTGTTGAGATTCTTGAAGTGGTAGTTGGTTGGTCAGAGGTCAGGTGAACAAGGTGGATGAGGCAAAACTTTGTAGATAGGGAAAAAGATGGCGAGGAGTAGGTGGACATGGAGTACATGTCTCTCTATGGAAATGTCAGGAATACACCTTCAGACACCACTGCTTGGAGAATACCAGCTGAGAGCAGACAGGAGTACCTGACCCCTGGAAAAGAATACATAGAACCACATAAAACTAGATAGGATGAAGGAATTAGGTGGGAAAACAGGAGTGTTGGTAGGACTGGACCTACCCTTGGTGGGCGAGCAAACTGAAGCAGGGGTCCAATCCCCACATTGGGGCAATTGTCTGGGTCAGCAGAGAAACATTTAAGGCTGAGAGTGAAGCAGCTGATTTGTGGTAGCCTAAATGGAATGAGAATTAGACAGTCCTTGTCGCAGCTATATGTACCCCAGACAGGGATGCCAGTCCCCTAGAAGATGCAGTGACTAGCAGCTGGAGTGTGGGGATTATCCCAGGGTGAGGGCTGCTTTTTACTGTGGAGAGACGAACTGAGGGGACATGAGGGAGGAGATTGTGGTGGGAAATGTCTGTGGAGGAAAGCCAGGAAGGCATGGGAGCAAGGCGATACTGCTGAGTCATGTGTAGGAGGTGGAGCCATCACCGTAGCTTCTCCTGCCACAAGGGGAGCATCAGCAACAGACAATAGAGAGGCTGGCCTATTAAATGGCTGATGCACTGAACTACAGAGAAGAACCCCACCCAAGGTGCCACTTTAACTGCCTGATGTATGGATCTACAGAGTAGGACTCCAATCTGGGGGGCCCCTCTATGTGCCTGATGTGCTGAACAACAGAGAAAGACCCCAGGCAAGGGAGCTCTCTAAGTGCCTGAATGAGCAGAGCTATGGAGAAAGATTGGCCAAAGGGGTCTTCTGAACACCAGCTACCAGAGGCTTGAAAAAAGATGCTGATAGGCGCTGAAACTCCTATACTTTGGCCACCTCACGCGAAGAGTTGACTCATTGGAAAAGACCCTGATGCTGGGAAGGATTGGGGGCAGGAGGAGAAGGGGACGACAGAGGATGAGATGGCTGGATGGCATCACTGACTCGATGGGCATGAGTTTGGGTAGACTCCGGGAGTTGGTGATGGACAGGGAGGCCTGGCGTGCTGCAATTCATGGGCTCGCAAAGAGTTGGACATGACTTAGAGACTGAAATGAACTGAACTGAACTGAACTGAGGGCCATAACTCCTGCAGCAGAGACAGTCCATGTCCCCGCACAATTAGCGCTGTTAAGTACCCACAACCCAAGCAGCTGTGCCACCTTAATGCTCAACTCTCACTGTGGCAGAGCTGCCACAGGCCAAAAAAGTCTTGAGTCTATGCACGTAGGGTTACTTAAGTAGTGTTGGACTCTGTAGCCCTGTGGCCTGTGGCCTGTGAGGCTTCTCTGTCAGAGGGGTTCTCCAGGCAAGAATACTGGACTGTATTGGCCAATACTGGTTGCCATACCCTTCTAGAGTAGTATATTTCCTGCTGCCCTAGCCACCAACTCCCCTGAGTACCTGGTGCTGCCAGAAGCCCCGCAACCCAAGCAGCTGCAAAATCTCCACACGTGGCCCTCACTGGGGTAGACCCAAGTTCTCCAGGGCAGCCTCAGGAGCAAAATCCAGGGGACAACCCACATGCAGAGGTGGAAATAAAACCACAATTGAAACCCGGGGACAGTGTGGCCAAGGAAGAAGACACAAAACCTTCCCACCAGCTATACAAGTTGCAGATTAAATCCATATGATGAACTAGGCAGACTCTGTGTCTATATAAAAGGACACTGAGAGCTCCACAAAAGAAAACACACTAGCTCTGATAGCTATGTACATTGGAGGCAAGAACACACAGGAATAGGACCAGATTAGAGTCTGAGCTGCCCCTACAGCAGGGCCAGAGACCAGCACAGTGTTGGAGGGCATCCTAGGGAGGTAAGGTGGACTATGACTCCCAGCGAGGGAAAGGATGGTGACAGCAGAGACTCAAGAAAAATATTTCTTATTCCCTGGATACAAAAACAAGACCCCCATATATGCTGTCTACAAGAGACCCACCTCAAAACAAGAGACACATACAGACTAAAAGTGAAGGGCTGGAAAAAAATATTTCATGCAAATGGAGACCAAAAGAAAGCAGGAGTCGCAATACTCATATCAGATAAAATAGACTTTCAAATAAAAGCTGTGAAAAGAGACAAAGAAGGACACTACATAATGATCAAAGGATCAATCCAAGAAGAAGATATAACAATTATAAATATATATGCACCCAACATAGGAGCACCGCAATATGTACGGCAAACACTAACGAGTATGAAAGAGGAAATTAATAGTAACACAATAATAGCGGGAGACTTTAATACCCCACTCACAACTATGGATAGATCAACTAAACAGAAAATTAACAAGGAAACACAAACTTTAAATGACACAATGGACCAGCTAGACCTAATTGATATCTATAGGACATTTCACCCCAAAATAATCAACTTCACCTTTTTCTCAAGTGCACACGGAACCTTCTCCAGAATAGATCACATCCTGGGCCATAAATCTAGTCTTTGGAAAATTCAAAAAAAATTGAAACATCATTGCAGTCATCTTGTTCCTGACACAGTGCAGTAAGATTAGAATCTCAATTACAGGAAAAAAAATAGTAAAAAAATTCAAAACACCTGGAGGCTAAAGAAACCGCTTCTTTGAATAACCAACAAGATCATAGAAGAAACAAAAAAAGAAATCAAAATATTATAGAAATGAATGAAAGGAAAACGCAACAAACCAAAACCTATGGACACTGTAAAAGCCAGTGTAAGGGAAGGTTCATAGCGATTACAGCCTTAATAAAGAAGCAAGAACAAAAGGCCAAATAAATACCTAACTCTACACCTAAAGCAATTAGAAAGAAGAAATGAAGAAACCCAGAGTTAGCAGAAGGAAAGAATCTTAAAAATTAAGCAGAAATAATGCAATAGAAACTAAAGAGACCATCGCAAAATCAACAAACGCTTAAAAGCTGAGGTTTTTTGAAAAAACTAAAACAAAATTGAC